>NW_003852586.1:36251-38624 GCF_000181295.1 Otolemur garnettii
CCACCTATGGACACACTTCCCACAGAGTCACCCCGACTTCCAGTCTGTGATTGTCAGCCGTGCACACACTGCCCACAAGAGCTGCTTTGTTTCCCTGGTACCCAGATGGTGCCTGGTGTGTGGCACCACTCAGATGCTATTCCTGATTACATTTGCTTGGTGACTGGCTCACTCAGTGTGACCAGTATTACAATCTATTTCTTTTTTCTTTGAGTGAGTACAGTATCATGGTGTCATAGCTCACAGCAACCTCAGACCCTTGCACTCAGCCTCCTGAGTATCTGAGACTACAGGCTCCAAGCTACATTTTTCTATTTTTAGTAGAGGCAGGGGTCTTCCTCTGCTCAGGCTGGTCTCAAACTCCTGAGCTCAAGAGATCCACCTGCCTCAGCCTCGCAGGCATGCTGGGATCACAGGCATCACCATGCCTGCCCTATCTTTAGTATTTCTAAAGACTCGAAATAAGTAATCATGTGACTACGAAAAGTTTATTGGAGGAAAAGACATCAGAAAAGCAGGTAGAGAATGAATGAGGAAGTGGAGGACAGGCTCAAAAAGGAAGAACAGGCAGGTTCTCTTTGTTTCCAGAATACCACAGGCTGGGTCATTTATGAACACGGAAGCTTATCTGACTCATGGTTCTGGAGGATGGGAAGTCCAAGAGCCTGGCATCAGCACCTGGGAGGTCCCATGGATGAGGCATGGAATGGCAAGGACAGAGAGAAAGTTCATTTACCAGGACCCCCCTCCTGCAACAGCAAACCGCTGCAGGGACAGCCGTGCTGACCCATGCTGTTAACTCACCTCCTAGAGGCCCATCTCAACACTGTCACAATGGCACTGAGTTTCATCATTAGTTTTAGAGGTGACATTCAAACCATAGCACAGGTGAAGGCCTCCACACAGGCCCATAAAGATAACTCATATCAAAGTCCCAGACAGAAGTCCCTCCACCAGGGTACATACTTGGGACAGCAGCATGGAAGCTTCTGGGCTTAGTTTTAGAACAGTAGGCCCCTTCAGTAGAGTAGTTTCAAGAAGGCTGAATTAAACAAAGTAGCATGGCAGCAAATTCTGCCATCTGGAAGGATGGAGTGGGGACTCAATGCCATGACTAGCCTCCTAACACAGACACGGCCTAACACAGACACAGCCGCTCTTTATAGGACCTGCAGCAAATACTGACATCATCATAACAGTGGCTTCTTTCACAGACAATGCTTCCTGGGTGCCAGGCATGTTTACTAATGTTTTGCATACATGGTTTCTTTTGCCTTCTATTAGTTTGGACAACAATTCTGTAACATAAATATTATCATTCTAGCTTTCAACAAGATAAAGAATCTGAGGTTCTGAGATTCATAGAGTAAAAATGTGTCCAGGCTGGTAAATGATGGAGCCAGGATACAAACTCAATATTATGTCTCCAAAGCCACAGTGAGGTACCACATCAAAAGAGAAAGAACTCCAGAGCTCTTTGTGTGTGTGTGTGTGTGTGTGTGTGGCCTGCGTGAGCACATCTGTGCAGGCCTTGGTGGACACCCACGTCTGACACAGCCTTTGTTTCCATAGTGCTCAGTGACCTGTGGTGAAGGAACGGAGGTGAGGCAGGTCCTGTGCAGGGCTGGAGACCAGTGTGATGGGGAGAGGCCGGAGTCAGCCCGAGCCTGCCAGCTGCCTCCCTGTAACGGTGGGTGTGACGCCAATGGACTTCACTGCTCTGATAATGTTTTAAACCTCAAAACCCAGAATTTCCTTTTAGGATAAGCTATGGAATTTGCATGTGCTTATTGAGAAATAACCAAAGAAAGACACTCTGGGCAACATTAGCCTAATGTGGCTCTTTCGGGCCAGTACTTGAGGCGATGCCCTGGCCATCAGCTGTCACAGCGGCCTCAGCCCTGCCCGTCCTCTTCAGAGGGGATTCTGGGATGAGGCTGTGCTGTGTCCGTAGCCTTGTCTACTTGTGTTTCTAGTGGGGCTACTTATTCTTTCCCTGTTATATTCTTTACCTATAACTGGGTATCATTGTTAAAAGGCACACAATTGCAGAAGGTTTTGAGATACGTTTCTGAAGTTATTCAATTAAGATATGTGGATGATAAATGTTACTCTCGGCTCTGAAACATTCCCAGGAACTGTCCACCCATATCCAGGGCACAGACACTCCAATTTATCATCTGCCTCACCTTCCATCTTCCTGTATTGCCGACCCAGAGCATATTCTCTGTGTTTAAAATACAAAACAAGTTGCTATCTCGAAAAAACAAAACACATCAGTGGATTCAGTCCCTCTCCTGCTTCCTCTGTTGCTCTCTGTCCACGTCTGTCTCCCACCCTCATCTCACCCTCCACTTCTCTCTCATTCTCAGC
>NW_003852586.1:39340-46624 GCF_000181295.1 Otolemur garnettii
CTCTCTGTCCACGTCTGTCTCCCACCCTCGTCTCACCCTCCTCTTCTCTCTCATTCTCAGCGTCTGATTGGCTCTCTGACCCCGAGGTCCCATCCCTTGCTGCTGGCATGTTACATTCTCTCTGTCCATCCTACCTGCTTTCTGGTCCTCACTTTCCTCTTCCGTCTCCTTCCTCATCTTTCTCTTCCCCGTGAGTCTGCCTGTCCCTCTCTGTCCCACTTTTCCCTGTCCCAGTGTCCTCCTGCCACCGTGCACTCCACCTTGCTCTCTCTCTCTCCCCTCCCACCCTCTCTCCCTGCATCTCTCACGCTGTCCCTCCCTGTCCATCCCACCTTCCTCTCTCCCTGACCACATCTGCATCTCACTATTTCTCCATGTCTCCCACCCTGTCTCTCTCTGTCTCTCCATCACTCCTACCTCCATCTCTTTCTGTCTCTTCCCCACCATCTTAGTTCATTCCAGCTGGCTGCTATAACAAAAGCTCTAGCCCAAGTAACTTATTAAAAATACAAAATTTAAAAAAAACACAGAAGTTTATTGCTTACAGTTCTGAAGGCTGGCAAGTCCCCAAGGTGTCAACAGACGTGGTGTCTGGTGGGGGCTTCCTGGATGGTTCCCTGTGCTCTGTCCTCACCTGGGAGGAAGGGCTGCAGAAGACATTGTAACCAGGTGCTGATCCCAGGTACAAAAGCACCATCCTCATGATCTAGTCACCTCCTGAAGGCCCCACCTCTTAATACTGTCACTTTGGGGTTAATTTTCAATATGTGAATTGGAGGGGACACAAACGTGGAGACCATAGTACCCACCTGCTTTCTGTCTCTCCTCCTCAAGCTCTGTTTTATTCCCCGTGTCCACCTCTTTCTCCCCATCTCTGTCTTCCCATCCTCTCCCCTGTCTGGTCTGTCCCTATCCCATCCTCTGTCTCTCCCTCCCCATCCCATCATCCATCCCCCTTGTTCTCTCCTTCCCACATGCAGTTCTAAATCCATGCCCATGACCTCTGTGGACACTGACACACTAGTGAGGCTCAGGATTAAAGAAGTTGCTTTTTCCTTGGCCTCCAACACTGTAAGTAAGGCATAGGTTAGTTATTGACACCTGCTGATATTTAAGCTACCTTTTTTTCAAAATTGGCAAGATACTATCTTATCAAATGTTTTATTTTTTAAAGAAATTTCAGGTTTATGTTTTTCTAAATCTGATTAAGTATTTCATTATAAATTTTCATTTGTAACTGTGGTGATAAGAAATATGACCATGAGATGGAGACATAGGACTTATATAGTTAATGATTTGGCTTTGGAAAATATTTTTATAAGCTCAAAGTATAAGTCAAAACCAAAAGAAAAAACTTCACCCAGTTAAAAGCTTTAAAGTTTACTTTCACCATAATGTCTTATTCTCATATAGTCATTCCTTGGGGAGAAGCTGTATTGGTCCTCAGGGCTGGCACAGCTGTGTATGTCTGTACATGTTCCCAAGGTCAGCAAGAATCATCTTGATTCTCCTCTTTTCCATAAAAGAAAATGTGTTATTGTAAAAACCAAGGTACCAATAACAGCACAACTATGTGAGTGATTCCACATTCCTTTTAGCTGCTGGGTTGCTCTGAAGCTAGGTCCAAAGGCCAATTGGAGAAGTTCTGAAAGGTCACATGTTTCTATCAGATATCAATTAAATAAGTAATACTTCCCATCAGAATCTCAAACTGCTGTTAGGACCCAATGGTTTCTTTAGACCACATGTAAAACCCTTTTGCTGAACTTCTCCTAATGATTTGGAAGCAGAGCAAGAAGGCTGAAAAGTGTCCTTAGTTTTAAATACTGATTTTGTCATGTGACTTCATCTCATTTCTTTTTGAGATGGGGTCTTGCTGTGTTGTCCAGGCTGGCCTTGAACTCCTAGGCTCAAATAAACAATATTCCTGCTTTAGCCTGTTTCATAGCCAGGATTACAGGCGAGTGTGATGATGGCTGAGATTGGACCTATTTGATTGTATGATTTAATTTTTTGCCATTAGCTCCTCCCATCCCTTCCCAGGCAGATTACTATGAAGGCCGTGTATTCCTTGGTTCCTATTTGCTGTTTCTCAGAATATGTCTTCCTCTTCCTCCTCTACAAAAAAGTACATTCTGGCCCTAATGAGACCAGAGATTTCAAAGTGTTCACACATAGATGTGAGAGTCTCATGTGGGCCCCTTCTCTAACACAGAGAGAACAGACCACACTCTGGGAGGGGAAGGATCGGAGGAGGAAGAGAGTCCAAGGTTAGAGAGGGTCCTGTCATCCTCAGGCCTAGAGTCCAAACATATAGGAGGAGACATTTTCTTTCTTTGTTCTTTTTTTTTTCAGTCTTTAGAGAAAAGATTTTTTAGTTTCTTTGGTGAGTTGTACAGCAGGTTCCCTACCTAGCAATATGGGATTATGCAATAATGTGCTGAAATTTTAATTCTGTTACATAAAGGCCACAATTTCCAGTTCTGTGTGTTGGTTAATTGGGAGTGGGGCAAGCCCGTGGGTTTTGCCCGTGTCCGGGAGTGCTGCGCACCTGGGTCTGCTCCCTCCCACAGGACAGGAAAGGAAGGAGTAACAGCTTTTTGAGCTCAAGATTTGAATTATCTGAAATTTTGAAATCTAGTTCTTCTACCCTGCAGTCATCAAAATTTTAAAATAAAAATAGCACATGTACATACTTGTATCAGATGTTTTCTGAGTGTTACTTTAGATGTTATCCAGGGTTTCATGTATTCAGTGGCCTGTAAACATAAAATGCTGTCCATGTGATGAAATTAAATTTAAGAACTATACATTCTTAAGAAGAAAATTGGTGCATTTCACACAAATTGGTGTTTCATATAACAAATACCCTGAGAATACTCAGCGGTAAACACGAAACTATTATATTCAAACTGGAGTATGTTCTTTTGATCAAAATGATGTTTTCATTTTTCTTTGGATAATACAATTTTAAGATTTTTAAGATAAATAATAAAAACCAACAGGTTTTCTTTTTCTTTGGATAATACAATTTTAAGATTTATTTTATTGCAACAGGTTTTTATTATTTATTTTGATCTTAAATTGAAATTTAATATAGCAGTCACCCTATGAGAAAGCCAGAAATACAATAAAATAACAAAACACTTGCCTCTTCCTGTCCTGAACATTTAGCTAAAAGGTTAACTGAATACATCCTGTCTTCTCATCCTAAAATCAAATAATATGTTCCTACCTTGAAGAAAATAAAATCCTCATAGATGTGAAGACTCCTGGTTGTTTGTGGAAACGGCGATCGTCCTGCACTCTGTAGATAAGGAGCTCCTCCATCAGTGGGTCACCCTACTGTTCCTTTGTATTTTTGAAGCAGGGCTCCTACAGAACGCTCCCACTGATGTCAGACTTCACTTCCATCTTCTGATATTCTGTAGCAGTTTCAGTTTCTTTCCTCCTTTCAGTGCCCAGTGAGCGTGTCACTTTGCTTTCTTTCCGTTTCTGCAGATGAGCCGTGTTTGGGAGACAAGTCCATATTCTGCCAGATGGAGGTGCTGGCACGGTACTGCTCCATCCCAGGGTACAACAGGCTGTGCTGTGAGTCCTGCAGCAGGCGCGGCAGCACCCTGCCACCACCCTACCTTCTAGAAGCTGCTGAAATGCAGGATGACATTGTCTCTAACCCTAGTGACCTCCCTGGGTCTCCAGCCATGCTGGCCTCTTTGGTTCCTTCTCATCCAGAGACCCCTGCAGAGAAGAAATCTCTGAGTGGGGTCTCCATGGGGGGCTCAGGCGCATCTGCTGCCTTCAGGCCACACAGTGAACCCCACCCGGCTAACTTGCCCCCCAGGGGGGCTCAGCAGGTAGGAAGGACTGTGAGGCTGGTCTCAGGTCCATCCTCCCCACCCAACCGGAGTGGCCACTTCCACTCAGCTCCGCAGACGGCTACTGCCGCCATCCTCGCGGTCAGTGACTCAGTAGGTGCTTCTCAGGCTGGAACCTCAAAGAAAGATGAAAAGATGGTTGACAAGAGACATCCAGTAAGATCATCTGCCTCGGCAAGATGAGGACGTGGACCCCAAAGTCTGGAATTCAGAGGAGAACCAGGACAACCTCCCTCTCCCCATGGTGCATACGCTTGTTTAAAGTGGAAATCTCTGGAGTCATCAACTCCCACGTGTCTGTAAGTGGAAAAACAAAAGTGCTGGTTCACTTCTAGCTGCTTTCATCCTCCACGGTTCTGCATCCACGGTTTACCAGAATTCATTGGAAGAAAGCGCCAAAGGCTCTGAACAGGAGAAAAACAAGTTGCGGAGTGTGTTGGTTACTCTCTGAGACAGAAAAGGGACGGGAACCGATTGTGCATATCAGCTGAGTTTTTGTTGTTTTAAAAAAGGTATGGTAAAAATTAAAAAAGAGATACCAATGGTTTACATTTTAACAAGAAATAATGGAAATGGAGCAAAAAATTCTTAGACTTGTATTCCTATTTATCTACATTAGAAATATTGTATGAGCAAATTTGCAGCTGTTGTGTAAATACTGTATATTGCAGAAATCAGTATTATTTTGAGAGCTGTTCTCAGATGATTGTTTACTATGTCACATTTCTGGATGTTCCTGGTGCCTGCCGTTAAGTGTTGCCTTATTTGACATCCTGTAGGTTGACTTTCAAAGCAAAATGTTACAAAAGAGAAGTTAGAATTACAGCTACTGACATGACAGAGGGTTTTGCTGTATGGTTTTGCGGAATCAACAATGTGATCCCTAAATTATAGATGGAACAAAACAGAGCAGCTGCCGACACACAGATCCCAGCCCCCCTGCTGCCTTCTGCCCTCACAGCTAAAAGGAGCAGGGTGGATGTCCTAGCGTGCTTCACTGACAGGGAACCAGGCCCGTAATGAGCCTGTGCCGGACAAAACCAAAGGCCTTTCCCAGGCCCTCAAGAGATGCCAGGGAGGTGCCCTGCGCTCTCGTGGTGGTGCTGTTGTTACCATTTTCATTTTCCGTTGTCGGTGAATACAAGCAGTTTCACTGAATGTACTGTAATAATCATGAAGAAAAATGTTCTGGGATGACTTGTTCGTTTGTTCGTAGCTGAGAAAAACATTATCAATCCAGAACTGACATTTGAGTATAATAGGGCTTTGGGGCTTTGGAGATAGGATCGAGTAAGCATTTGTCAATGGTTGAGATATTTATTTTCTACATGGTTCATATTCAAATGTTTGCAACCACAATGCATCTGACTGCAATAATGTGCTAGTAATTTATATCCGTGGCCGCCTTGCTCACAGCAAAGCCAGAAATGCTCTCTCCAGGGAGTCGATGTAAAGTACTTGTATATAGAATTCAGAACCGAAGATATTTATTAAAAGTTGAATTTTTTTCCTTGATAGTATTTTTATGTACTAAATATTTACACTACTATCAATGACATATTTTGGGAAACTAGAGAGATATAATTATATGTGTGTACTTTGTTCTGTGATAGAAGAGATCTTTAAGCAAACTTCCTTAGCCAGCTCAAAGAGCTAAAACTGAACAAATTTTGACATTATTAAAACCTTTTGCATTTTTAAAGTGTTGATATTAAGCTGATGACTTGTTCCCCTTCAAGGAAATGTAAACTTTGTATGGGCTCAGCTGGCTGTTTAATGAAACAGTGAGTTAGAAACATTTTTAAAAGTATGTAAAAGAGATAAAGGTTTTATGAATTATACTTAGAAAAGAAAGATAAGCATTATCAGCATAATGTTTTTGAGGTCAGTACTCGAGCTGTCTAAAAATGTATTATGCAAACTAAAATGTAGATGTGTTAACCTCTCCAAGCACAGAATACACAAGACATTTTGCATTTTGACCATTGTAAACTAACAGCATTTAACTCATTGGCCTCATACCTCTAAAAGCATCAGTGCTACTTTGTGCAAGAATTTTGAAGATCAAGTGAATTAGGTTAATTCAAGATAGTAAAGCAATCCCTGAGCCTCAAGTAATAGTCTTTTTTCCCCTAACAACTTCCCTAGAATAAAATTCTCTCTAGTTTACTTGCGTGCGCATATGTCTGGTCTACAGGGAAACAGAAGAACGGTCACACACACACACCTCCGGTAATGACATCTGTGTTCATTATCCTTCTGACCTTTGAGCTCTCTTTTCTACAAAGCTAAAAATTCCTTTTTATTGAAGTGTACACTACTGAAGCTATTTGTTGTATTCAGAGCATGTAGCAATAAAAATGTTAACAAAGTAGAGATCTGGCTCTCTCTAGATTTTATCGTCAGATTCATGACAGAGGAATGGCACCTGTCCTGTCCTCCTGCAAAACGAAACGGCATCAAGTTCATTGTCACTTGTACTTTCTCAAAAGATGCAAATTAAGAGATAGTGTCTCCTGTTCTTGCATAAGGGTGGATTATAATGATTTTCAGAAAATAAAGACAAAATCAGAGGCCATGAGAGGTGGCTTTCTGCTGACTTCCGTCTGTTGAACTATGAGCAGGATGAGAGGAGATGGTGTTAATGCTGGTTTATAAGAAGGATAAGGGGACTTCTAGTTTTTAAATGTGCAGTCTCAGAACTGTTTTAAATGAAAGCTGCCCCCCGGTTTTGTACCTTGACTGCCTGAGGATTATTGGAGACTCATCACTGAAGACCCAGGAGGATGAAGGAGGGAAGCCCCACCATGGAAGGTCCTGGGTCATGTCACAGGCAGTGCAGTGTTTTTCAGCGTGGACCGCAGAGGCAGACAGACTCAGCTGCAAACTCTGCCAGCCACTTCATACCCAAGTGGCCTTGGGTGCCCTCACTCGTGTGACGCCTAAATGACAGAAAAAGCAGAAAACAGAGATGTGGCAGGCACAGAGCTCAGCTTGCCTGCTGCGTTCTGTTCCTGTAATTAAAATGAATGAAGCCTCAAGTTTCAGTTTCCTCATCTGCAAACGGGAAGCAAAACTGTCACATGTCACTGCATGAAAAATGACAAGTCAAGCTGTCAGCAGCGCCCAACAGAGAAGAGCTCACGTGTGAGTCATCGTCACTGCCTTGTCCTCAGCATCCTCACCTCCTTCTCAGCCAAATCAGAGATTTCCTGGAGCAGCCACAGCTATCGAGCCATGGTCACTATGTCTCAGCAGGGGTGGATCACAACATGACTTCAGGAAGTTGAAGACAATTCAGCTTTAAAAATGTATAGGATGGGGGCAGTGCCTGTGGCTCAAAGAAGTAGGGCACCAGGCCCATATTCCGGAGGTGGTAGGTTCAAACCCGGCCTCAGCCAAAAAC
>NW_003852586.1:46743-48306 GCF_000181295.1 Otolemur garnettii
ACCTATTTCTGCAAATATGGTCCATGGTACAATTATGCCCCCAAACAATTAGCAAATAAAATGTGATTCTCATGTAGTTACATTAATATACTTTGCAGAAATATCAACACCAAAGTCGTCCCCTATAACTGTCTCACCTTTCTTCTGAAGAAGCTAAGAAAAATGAACAATTGGAAAGTGATGAAAAGAGAACATCACTTGCTAAAGAAATATTAAACGAAGAAAAAGGGACTATTAAAACTACTCTGAATGAGGCTCTGTGCCCTTACTAAGTACAGTGGTTATGGCGCCAGCCACATGCACCGAAGGTGGCGGGTTCAAACCCGGCCCGGGCCAGCTAAACAACTGCAACAAAAAATAGCCAGCATTGTGGCAGGCACCTGTATCCCAGCTACTTGGGAGGCTGAGGCAAGAGAATCACTTAAGCCCAATAGTTTGACATTGCTGTGAGCTGTGACATCCTGGCACTTTACCTAGGGTGACATAGTGAGACTCTGTCTCAAGAAAAAAAAAAAACTACTCAGAATGCAGTAAAATATCAAAACTGCCTTAAGGTGCACAGGTGTTATCACAATACAACAACCAAAACTAGAAACGTTCACTTTGGACTCAGATACCTCTGGTCAGTTCACTTAGAGCCAGAGACAAAATTTAAAAGCTTATTAAGAAAGAGTAACCCACTAAAATGGATTTGGCATCATAAATACAAAATAGAAAAGAAGGTGTTATAAAGTCTATAAAATCATCACAGGGTTTTACCTAAGAATTAGAATTATTACATAAATTCTCCCCATTCTGGTAAATGATGGTGTATGAAAAGTCACACACCTTTGTGGCAGCAAACTTGCTGCATGAAAACTGCTGCTTGGAAAGGCTGCTATTTTTCAGCCAATACATAGTTTCAATTAAATTGTTGATAAATTAGCTTTCTACCACTGGGTTGTTATTAATTCACCTGGCACTGAGTAGTGTTGGGTTTTGTTGACTTTATTTTTAATCTGCTAAAACCCCAACGTTTTCTTTCTTTCTTTCTTTCTTTTTTTGAGACAGATTCTCACTTTGTTGCCCTCAGTAGAGTGCCATGGCATCACAGCTCATACCAACCTCAAACTCTTGGGCTCGAGCTGTTCTCCTGCCCCAACCTCCTAAGTAACTGAGACTACAGGCTTGCACCACAATGCCTGGCTATTTTTCAGAGATGGGGTCTTGCTCTGACTCAGGCTGGTCTTGAACCTGTGAGCTCAGGCAATCCACCCACCTCAGCCTCCCAAGTGCTGGGATTAAAGACGTGAGCTACTGTGCCCAGCCCCCAGCGTTCTCTGATGTTGGGAGAGAATGCTTCTTCCAGCCACTTGTTACTCTTCCCTAAGTCACCGATCTTATCGGCCTGCCCTGCAAGATCTCTCTGGAAGCTGAAACCAAAGTTCTTCTACAAGCAAGGTGCTAACATTACAAGTGCATCCCCACCCAGAACACTTCTTTTCAGAGGAGACATTTGGGGATTTAAGAAGAACTCCCACTACTAGTTCAAAGCAACTAGTACTTGACGGCAAGGATGAAAAC
>NW_003852586.1:48760-49143 GCF_000181295.1 Otolemur garnettii
GCTGGCTCTGCCATCTCCTGCCATCCCTTACAGAGTTAATCCCAAATCTCTGTGAGCCTCCCACCTGTCTGCTGAACAGCTTCCCTCTGCTCTTACAACTGCACATCCACATTTCCCAGCCCCAATGGTTGCCATCGTCCCGGGAAACCCAGTTCCCAGACCTCTGCTGTGTTCCTCACTCGACTCAGCCTCACGGAGAACCAGCCCTCCCTACTCACCGTCGGCCTTTCCTTTCTCTTTCACTCTACACATTTAATCAGCCCTGAGGTCCAGCTGATTTCACTTCCAAAGTGGCTCTGGCATCTGTTCCCTCCCATCCGTTCTCATTTATCTCCACCTAATTCACACCTGATTTGCTGTGCCTGTCACCGTGGCCCTGTGAG
>NW_003852586.1:49327-52804 GCF_000181295.1 Otolemur garnettii
GAGGTGAGTGTGTCTGTGCTCTTTCTCTCTTTCATGTCTTTGGTCCTTATCGAATATTTTATGCTCCTGGCTCACCCCAGCCCTTCCCACTTTTCCCTCCATGTTAACCACAGCTTTTTAATCCCCCATAAAATGAGCTCCATTCTCCTGACCTACCATCCTTGTGAATTTTATTTTAGAGAAGGCAAAGACCATTCCTCAATCTTTGTGTGCCCCTCGCCTCTCACCCCGGGAAGCTATTTTTTGCGTAACTGAGGAAACACCTTGGTAACCGTTCTCCTCTGGGAACCGTTCTCCTCTAGGGAACTCCTAAATACCATGGGCACAATCTTCTTCATCTCCTAGTTTACCTTCTCCATGCAGATTTGCCCTCACAGATTTGCCTGACCTCAGACAAAGCTTCTTAACTGCAGCTGAGAGCATTATTTCCAAGAAGGAAGTTAAAATAGTCAGGAAACTTGGTGACCTTATTAAATGGATAATTTACAACTCTAATTGTGATCAGACTATATTACATTGTTTTAGCCACCAGATGAAAAATAAATGTGTATATACTGGTAAATTTAATTATGTAAAGATAGAGTCAGGGTGGTTGGAGTAAGGACAGTTTAGGGTTTAAATCCCAGCCTGGAGGAGATTTCCAAATGCAGTGAGAAAGTGTGGGGATCTTGTCTACCCTTGAGTCCTAAATACCATCTACTGGCTAGAAACTCCCAAGTGTATCTCTCAGGCCATATGGTCTCCCGAACTCCAGCTTCATATTTATAGCTACTGACTTGACATTTCCACTGGGATGAATAGTAGAAATTTCTAACCTAACAAGTCCAAATTGGACTCCTGTCTTCCCACCTTACTGGCCCCCAACCTGTTTCATCTAGAATTTTTATTTCTTCCACTGTCTTAGGGCCAAGCCACAGAGTTTCCCATGAATCTTCGTGATAGTTTTATATCACTGTCATCACAAATTACTGCAAACTTAATGGTGTAAGCAATATATACATCATCGCACAGCTCTGTAGGCCTGACACGGGTCAGTGGCTCAGGCTGGACTGTGTTCCTTGCTGGAACTCGAGTGGAGAATCCATGTCCTGGCCTGTTCCAGGTTCTGGCAGTTGCCCACATCCCTGAGCCTGTGGCCCCTTCTCCCTCCTTCAAAGCCGACAACAGTAGGTTAGAACTTTTCATGTTTCTCTCTCTGTTCCTTCTGCTGCCTCCTTGCCTCACCAAAACAGGAAAAGGTCCTCTACTTGTGAGAACGCATGAGATTAGATTGTACCGTCCAGATAATGAAGGATGATCTCCCCAACTCAGGGCCAGCTAATCAGCAACCTTATCTACTTGCAGCCTTAATTTTCTTTGGTTAAGTAACGTGACTGATTTACAGATTCTGGGGATCGGGATATAGACGTCTTTGGGAAGGCCGTTGTCCTGCCCACCCCAGCCCTGTCTTTCTTGTGCCCCCTGCCCAAGCCTTTGTGGCCCTGTTTGCTCAGACACAGGTGCCCACACTTTCTCTGCATCACCACCCCTCCTGTCCCTCACGCACTGCTCAAGGTCATCTGCTCAGTAAAGCCTATCTCGGCCGTCCTCTTTTTCCGCCCCAGGACGCCCAGTCTAATTACTGCATTTTTCCTTTTTCTGTAGCACCTCTTATTTTCTAATCGGTCTTGTCATTATTTTCCATTACCAAAATGTGAGTCCCACAAAGGTGCTGTCATCTGTTTTGTGCACCAATGTGTTTCAAACACCCAGGGGAGTAACGCAAGTGGCACTCAGCACTTTCCTTGTATGAACAAGACAACATGATGTTTTCTCTCCCTTCCTTCAGGAATTGTCAGCGGCATCCGCGCCTCCCGCCCGCGCAGGGCCTGGCTGCTGGGGCTGCAATCAGCCTTCCCTTGTCCTCCTCCTCCTCTCTGACTGTTTGACTCTACTTGACAGGATCACACTGAGGTTGTGCTTCTCCGGGAGGCACGGAGTCTATGCAACACCTTTACTCTCTAAGTTCTAGCAACCTTTCTTAGCGTGGACTCAAACCCTCCACCTGCTTGGTATTGTGTGAAATTATGGGATTGATCAGTTTCTTGATTTGGCACAATTCCTGCTTTAATTATCCGACTAAATGTCAATTCATTTAGAATTGACAGGAACTAGGAATCTAGAGAAAAGATTTGTATGAATTCACACACATTCCACATGTATTCTTTAAAGGCAGAGACATTTACTGGAAGAAATGGCACACGTGCATACGTGTCTTGTACGATGAAACAATGACACTGAAGATTGGCTCTCAAAGAACAAATCATGGCTGCAAATAGTATGACCTTGGATCAATGCTGAGAACAGGCCAGAGCCAGACTGGCTAGATTGTCACTGGAATAAGGAGACCATTTACCATCCCAAATCAGGTTTACCTGCACCAGATGAAAATCCTCAGTTGAAAAGGAGACTAGGACCCTCCCAGGTGCTCTCTCAGAGTCAGCTTTACCATTTTATCATGTGGAAATACACTTAGTATTTTCATATAGGCGCTTATTAGAGGATGTTCCTTCTGATGTCATGCCATGAACGTATTTTTAGCTGTAAGAAGATACTGTATCATTTATAAGCAGTATACTATTACTTATTTTATACTATAGTACTTACTTATAATAGTATTATATAGTATACTTATATACTTACACTTATATACTTAGAATATAGTATACTTATATAGTATACTTATATACTTATAATAGTATTCTAATTTGGCAATCAAATACAAGTAAACAGAAATGAATTTTATAATATTATAGATATTTAAAAGCATGTTTGAAATCCACGATCATGTTACTCAAAATCCACAACCTCAGAGCTAATCATAGCTATAAAGAGCGATAATCTCCAGAAAGCCTTTCAAGGCCCGAGGTTCTATTTAAGCGTGTCTGTAAGCATTCGTTCATGATTTCGCCTTTGTCACCCTGGAGTCTCTGTGCGGCTGATCTGTTTTCTGTTCTGCTGCTTCATATCCTAAAGTGGCACTTGAGAGCATCAGTGGCTGAGAAAGCAAAGAAGGTGAATCGTGGTTCCAGGCAAGCGGGCCTCTCCCGGGCGCGCTCTCTCCCACTTCCCCACGCCTCACGGGGAGTGGCCTCTGGCTGTTACACCGTGTTTAAGGAGCTGGAGCTTCTCCCCCCGGAGTGTGTGTGCTCTCTTCTGCGTCATCGTGGACACCCTATGCCGGCATCGTCTGTGCAGCTGCTTCACAGCCCGCTGGGTCTCAAAGCGTCCTCCCCATGGAGCTCCAAGACAGGCGGGCACTTCCACCCCCGGGGCTCTCAGCCTCCCCACAGTTAAGGTGCCCCCCACCCTCCCTGTTTCAGTCCCCTGCCCCACCCTGCCCTCAAGGTACTTCTCTCCCTTCTTCAACAGACTGGTCCCTTGCTCTGCCCATCACTACTGACACAATGCTTTGTGACTATGATGGCCTGATGGACA
>NW_003852586.1:53348-55068 GCF_000181295.1 Otolemur garnettii
AGCCCACATTCTCAGCTCCTTACACCGTCACTGTGTCTGCTCTCCTTGGTAGCTGTCCTCACCGGCACTGCTGCACCTATTGTTTTCATCGCCTCATTGTCCCACTCCAACCCTCTCCTGAAAGTGGTCACCTCAAAAGGTCCCCAATGACCTCCTGTACTAGTCAGGTTTCCCCAGAGAACCAGAGCAACAGAAATAATAGAATGTACATGCACATGCGCACACACACACGTGTACATAGAGAGAGAGTCATTATTATAAGGAATTGGCTCAACAATTAGAGAGGCCGTAAGTTCAGCACTGGTAGAGTGGGCTGCTGGGCTAGAGGCCCAAGAGAGCCATGCAGTAGTTTTACTCCAAGGCAGTTTGCTACTGAACCAGATGGATAAGCCAAGGGTGCACATGGAGGAGTCCAAGGGCTGCTGGGGAGTCTCTCTGGGGAGCCAGGGCACAGGGGTTTCTCTGGAGACCCAGGGCAGGGGGGTTCTCTCTGAGGAGCCAGTGCTGGGGGGTTCTCTCTGGGGAACCAGTGCTAATACGCTTGAGTTCTCTGTGGATTCTTATTATTAAACCTTTGTCAGAGACATAACCTGCAAATATCTTCTCCCAGTCTGAGGGCTGTCTGCTTGCTTTACTTACTGTGTTCTTAGCTGTGCAGAAGCTCTTTAGTTAGATCAGGTCCCAGTAGTATATTTTTGATGTTGCTTCAATTGTCTGGGGGGTCCTCCTCATAAAATATTCGCCCAGGCCGATTTCTTCAAGTGTTTTCCTTGTACTTTCTTCTCATATTTTTATAGTTTAATGTCTTAAGTTTAAATCTTTAATCCAGTGAGAGTCTATCTTAGTTAATGGTAAGAGGTGTAGGTCCAGTTTCAGTCTTCTACAGGTCGCCAGCCAGTTCACCCAGCACCATTTGTTAAATAGGGAATCTTTTCCCCACTCAATGTTTTTAATTGGCTTGTCAAAGATCAGATAATGGTAAGTAGCTGGGTTCATCTCTTGGTTCTCTATTCTGTTCCATGCATCTACCTCTCTGTTTTTGTGCCAGTACCATGCTGTTTGGATCACTATCGATTTATAGTATAGTCTAAGGTCTGATAGCATGATTCCTCCTGCTTTGTTTTTATTTCCGAGTAATGTCTTGGCTATTCAAGGTTTTTTCTGATTCTATATAAAATGAAGTATTATTTTTTTGAGATCTTTAAAATATGACGGTGGGGCTTTAATAGGGATTGCCTTAAAATTATATATTGCTTTGAGTAGTATGGACATTTTAACAATGTTGATTCTTCCCAGCCATGAGCATGATATGTTTTTCCATTTGCTAACATCTTCAGCTATTTCTTTTCTTAGAGTTTCATAGTTATCTTTATAGAGCTCTCTCACATCTTTTGTTAGGTAAACTCCCAAATATTTCATCTTCTTTGGCACTACTGTGAATGGAATAGAGTCCTTGACTGTTTTTTTCAGCTTGACTATTGTTGGTATATATAAAGGCTACAGATTTATGAGTGTTGATTTTGTAACCTGAGATGCTGCTATATTCCTTGATCACTTCTAAGAGTTTTGCAGTAGAATTCCTGGTGTTTTCCAGATATACACTCATATCATCTGCAAAGAGTGAAAGTTTGATCTCCTCTGACCCTATATGGATACCCTTGATCACCTTTTCTTGCCTAATTGCAATTGCTAAGACTTACGTTACAATGTTGAAAAGCAG
>NW_003852586.1:55289-59672 GCF_000181295.1 Otolemur garnettii
TCACTGAGCTATGGGTACCAAGCCCACTTTGAGTAGATTTTAAAGGATTTTAAAAGAAAAGAGGAGTTTACAATGCAATAAAAGGAAAGGGCAGAGGAAAAAGAGAAGGTACATCCAGGTAAATGCAGGAACAGGTATAAGAATACCTTGGAATGAACAAGGTGATACTTTATAGAAAATTGCAAGTAGCCCAATGTTCTCGGAGCTTAGTGCTGTGCAGATGGCAGGTGCATTTCTCCCAGGCCTGGTTCTGCACTAAGCATGTGGCACCACTTCTGAATACAGTGGATTCACCTGGAACACTCAGGATTCCACCTGGAGCTGGGGTGAAATTCTGACCTGCTATCATATTCCTTCAGGATCTAGAAGAGGTTAGCATTTGCATTTTAAATAACCCCAGAGATTCTGGAAATTCCCAGCTAGTAAGTCTAAATGTTAATTTACTTAAAGATGATAACCTTGATTCTATTACATAAAAGCTTCTCCTATAAACTAGATGTGTCAGATCTCACTGCTCAGTGTGTCGAAACTGTTCCTCAGTAAAATTTTTTTTGTAAAATTTATATCATTTGTCTTCATTAGTAGCTTAAAATGAAGTATACTCCCTAAATGGTATATTCTTTGTCCAAAGGATAAACTACTAGTATAGAACAAACATTATTTGAATAAAATAAGAACTAAAAGAAATTTTCTGTACTGACTTGATGCCATCTGGAAACCAAGGTGCACTGTCTCTTTTTATTGAGTGTTTAGAGCTGGCAAAACTAGGACAGTTCACACATAGGTCATTTAGTCCTCTCTGTCCTCTGTCAAGGGGTGATTCCCATACTAGCATCACCAAATTTATGATCTTGATCACTGGGGGATGTGTGGAAATAAGTCCACATTTTGAGCTTTTTCTTTTACAAGTTGTTCAACTTGAATTTCTTAGTTATTGGATGATATTCATGTTCCCCTACCCCCTGCTTTTCCAAGTCAATATTCCGGCAGGTGCCACGTAACCCCTTCCTATACCTTGTTCTCACCTGTTTCACAAGTCCCTTTCCCCAGTTTCCACTTGCTCACTCAGTCCCGATTTCTAGATGGCAGAGAAGGCTCTGATGGTCTGTCAAAGTCTAAAGAAAAGGGAAACGTGCAATAATCCAGCTCCATTCCACTCGGAAGACCGTTTGCTGTGCCCGTGATGTGTACCTGTTAATAAGTGGTTCCAGAAGCAAACTGGTTGTTCTGAAACCCTGACAATATTCCTCAATTTTGTCATCTACAAAATGAAAGCAGTAATTGTGCCTCCTCCCTGGCACTGCAGGAAGATAAATCAGATAACATGAAAAGAGTTAGCATCACACCACTGATCAGGTCAACACTCAGTGCACTTTGGCATTTTATTTGTCATTATTTTACCAATACATTTTTATTTCTCTGCTAATTTAAAGTTTATTATACTTTATTTATTCTGAACCAATTCTACATTTACTCACTTATTCCAAATATGAAACTATAAAGAATGAAGGTATGATTACAAAATTGAATAATTGAAGTTCAATTTTGATGTGCCATAAATTAACGATATAAAGATCCTCTTTTCAGTGAAAAATAAATATAAAAGATGTGTTCTGTCATACTGTATAAGAAGTCTGCCCTTGTTAATATATGTGACAATTGGTATCTAACCTTTGTTTCCCTCATTTTGATAAAAATAATGAGTAAGATGCTTCTAGCGGCTATCAGTATACCGTAGGCTTTTAGATCAGTTTTACGGGAATCTGGCACCCTGGATACACACACGCTCAGGATAAGTTTAGGGCAAAGCATTATGGCAACAAAACAGGTGAAAGGAGAATGCACTGCAGGGAGGCAGCATCACGGTCTTCTCAGTGTCCAAAATACTGCACTGACGCTTTCCACCCTGGGGTTATTCTGATCCACATATTTGACGAACAGCAGTAGAGCTCACAATTACTCATTAAGAATAGTCTTGCTGGTAAATACTCATAAACAGTGGAAACTCAAGAAATAGAGGTGTTGACTTTAGAAGGCAGCAGTGAAGAAACAGACCCGCTTGGTCCCCAGCGCTCTGGTGCTGACGCCTCACCACCTGCTGCCTTCTTCTGGTCTGTTCCTAATTTACACACGGCACGAAGACTCAAAAAAAATCCACCTTTCAATGGATAGAAGAAAAATGATAACTATACACAAGGCAAAGGCGACCCTCCTCTGTGATGTGTAAGTTACAGAATTTACATAGTATTTAATTCTGAAAACAAAACATCTGCAGAGCTGGAGATCTACCATCTGATGCAGGACAAATTGTAGATGTTAAAGACAGCGATATGAGCATAGACTATTCAGAAGCTTAGATATTAGCCCACCTGGGTTTGGTACAGAAGTGGAAAGAAACGTATCTGTTCTTTTTCACTTCATATAATTAACAGAATAAGAGGTAAAAATTCTTTCTATACATGGCAGCATTACAGGGACACAAGGACATAGAATCCATGAATGGTCTTTAAAATGTCATAAGCTGGGTGGCACCTGTGGCTCAAAGGAGTAAGGTGCTGGCTGCATATACTGGAGGTGGTGGGTTCAAACCAGGCCCCAGCCAAAAACTGCAAAAAATAAAAAATAAATGTCATAAGCTATTAAGCCAAATGTATTGCTTACCTTAGACTTTCAACACCTTCGAAAGAATCAAATGTTTCCTCATTATGGAAGATCGACTTCTATTCCAGCTTGAAATTTAAAATGTAATTTTAAAATACCTAAGAGTTTTTGCTTCAAGTAATGCTTATTTTCTCCCACAAGCCTCGTTTGGCAATCACACCAAGCTGCATTTCAACATTGTCTCTTGCAGTTCTCTGAGAAAATTCCTTTTTTCCTTTTCTTTATTCATTTTAGCTAAATTTTCCCCTATCATCATCAATCTGCAAAATTCCTGAGTTCACACTTTGTTGTGATTCTTTACTAGAAAAAGGGAGAGGGTGAGAAAACCACCTCACTTTAAAGACACCCTGGTTGCTGTGGTTATACACACATTTAAAGATCAAAATTGAGTCTATTTAGTTCAAAGCAACTGTGACGTGTAAGCAAAGCAGGCAGAAAATGAGAGTAGGTTTGTGGTGAATAAGAAATTTCCTAAAAGACATTCATCTTGGAAAGAAAGCAGAACAACCACGAAAGTGCAGATCAAAAAGTTACAACTCAAAGAAGCTTTTCCTTTTTCATAAAGAAATTATTTAATCTGCATTGGTTTCCTGAATGACATCAAAATGTTGCAAAGCTGAACAGGATAAATTGTTACCAAAGTATTTGCTTCAGGAGTGGTTAACTTTGGTTCCCAGGGTGGGCCTTTGCGGCATCCACGAACCTGTTAAAATGATAAACAGAATTTTGTGTGTATGTGGGTGTGGGGGCTTTTTGGAAAGAGCGACTCCACTGTGTCTTCATCAGTTTTACAAAGATGGTGCAATCCACTAAGATGTGTTAAGCGCTATTTTATGTTATTTTTATTTTTAATTATGGATACATAATCTTTGTATCTCTTCTTATGATTTATGTGGTGGTTGGATGCAGGCATACAATGTGAATTAATCCAATTAAGATGATTGGGGTCTCCACCACCTCAGGTGTTTATCATTTTGTGGTAGGAACATGCCAGGTCCACTGTTCTGGTCCTTCTGAACTGTACCTTACCTTGTGGTTGATTACAGTCACCTTGTTGTGCTCTCAGTTACTGTTGATTCTACCTGGTCCTCATGTGTGTTTCAGCCCCCATCAACCAAGCCCACCTTACCCCTCCCTCCCCTCTCCCCTTCCCAGGCTCTGATAAATCACATTCTATCCTTTATCTCCTGAGATCAATTGTTTTTAATATTTGGCCCCCACATGTGAGTAGGAACATGGGAGATTTATCTTTCTGTGCTTTGTAAGCCATGATTTTAGAAGCTAAGTAATATTTGAGTAAGTCAGAACCCAGATCCCTGTGCGGTCTCCACACACAGAACGCAGCCTCTGATCACTGGTTCCTCATATGCAAGGCGGTGTGGTGTACATCACCATGTCCTGAGAATTTTCCTGATACTTCAGCATAACTTTTATTTTCTCAAAGGATATTTAGCCATTTGCACATTTAAATACACTTCTGAAAAATCTCTTGTATTTCATATCCCCAAATAAAAGTCCAACTATGTAAGTAATGACACAACATGACATAGCCGCCAAAACCAACAGAAAATGTGTCCTCAGACTTTCCCTGCTGATTAATTTCAGCATGGGATGATTTTGATGTGTAACTACCAGTGTGGACGTGTTGTTTTTCTATTTCCTGAATAATGAACAAACGTCATGAAAAATTATGTCTCATGGAAGGTTTTTCCTCACCTTCTG
>NW_003852586.1:60587-63884 GCF_000181295.1 Otolemur garnettii
CATCTTCAGGCTGGGCCCTGATGTCCAGATCAGGAGGACGTCCTGAACACGTCTTCAGGTTGGGTGTAGCTATGCAGCCTTCAGTGATGCTCTTACTCACTCTGGATCCCAGCTACATTCTCAGCCTCTCAGATCAGATTGAAACCACTGTACACACACACAGTAAAAATAAACGGAAGCAAGCAGCTATTGTGAATTTGATTCCCTGATGGCCTTCGTCCTCTGTTGAGTGCCGTGATCCTTTCTTCTCTCAGCTTTTTGGTTGCTTTTAGAGAGTCTTTGAAATCAATAACCAGGCTTCCCCATTGACAGTAAGCATTCTATTTTATTTTATCAATAATAGTAAAAAAAAAAAAAATGTCATTTGCAGGTTCATGTTTATTTCTAAGGTATGCACATGTGTAAATATGTAAATGTATATATAATTATATATACTTTAGGGATATAAAGTTGAGTTTATCTAAACATATAATAATATCACCCTAAAATAATTTATAAATTTTGAAAATGTGATATAGTTTGCTTTCAGTTCTGACTTCACCATCTTCCCTTTGGAAGTCTCTAACCTCCAAAATGTCATTTGAGTATGGAAGAGTCATCCTAAAGTTCTTCCAACCAAACCAAATATCTTACCTTAGTTTATCAGCTCTTATTTATCTTATGGTTCTTCAGTGTTCATTGATCTGTTCACCAAGCATGGCATGTTATAAATTTAAAAACCAGAGAAGATGAAAAGTAATGTCAGAGGTATTTTTCTAAAACAGAAATCTGATCATGTCTTCCTTCCTACTTTCTAAAAATAAAAGCTTAAACCTTTTGTTAATGGAAGGACCTCTCTTGGCCAAGGGGACCCCAGAAACACTTAAAACTGAGCTCGCAGCATGACAGGACGGGATGGGAGCAGGAGAGATGGTGCCTGTGACTTCCCTTCATGAATATGCTCGTTCTTCCCTCCTGTGGCTTGGTGAATGCGTATGGACCTATTTGACCACCCCATGCTTATAAAATCGGGTTCCCTTTTGTGGGAGTTCTGCTTCCCAAACTGTCCCAACAGCCACTCAGCAGGTTGCTACCCTTTCTGAGAATTGAGTCTCTCCTTTTTTCCAGAGTATGAACCCCGTTAATTAACTTTTCTTTAGTAGCTCATAGCCCCTGTCCTTTGCTCATGGTATTTCTCATATTAAATCTGTTCTTTTTCCAAACCCCATTCCCCACTTCCATCTTCTAATTCCTGTTCATAATGTAAGATTCTCTCAGCTTTTTCTGACTCTCCCCACACTCACTGCTCTTGGTATTTCCACTGTACCATGCAGACATTTTTACTCTTAACACTGAAATGTCATTTTTATTGCTTATCTAAACCATCAATTTAAACCAGTACAGTGGTAGAATCTAGGAATGCTGAATAATGAATAAATGAATGAATGGATGGATTGAGGAATGACCGAAGTAGATAGAATGACGGAAATAATGACTGACAGCTTGACATTAGCAGACCAGACAGACCGACAGATCAAGTTTTAAATTCCACACAGTGAAATGATGAATGATCTTAATAAAAGCCCTAATATGATTTAAATTATGTTCTATCTTTTCTATTTAAAGAAGGAAGAAGCACTTACATTATAAAAGAATCTCAATAAAAATGATTTAAAAAACAAATGATACATTTATTATTGGTAACGAGGCACCTTCACCTGTCCACAAAATTCATCTTGCTGCCCAACCAGATGAGAGAGGGGTATACAGAATTTATGTCCATGGGAAAATTTGTTCTAATGCCTGATCTTAAGACATTTGGTAGGTATTGCCTGGTGATGCTTCTATTGTTATATTAAAAATGATTGTTTGGGAGGTACGTGAACTCTTAAAGTGGAAAGATGTAATAAAATACCACCAAGTGCTTATTTAGCTAAAAGACACGTCTCTGGTTTGGCTTTGATTTCTCATGTGACACCGGTGTGCTCAGGTTCTTACTTAGCCTTTCGCACGTTCCCTCCGAGGTATTCATCTTCCAGGGTTTTCTCTCACTCACAAGCCCAGCGGCTCTTCAATGCCCCCACACCAGCAGGCCTTCTCTTGTGTCCCTCTCTCTCTGAATCCTCTTTCTTCCCTTCCCTCCTTTATCCTTTCTCTCTGTCCCCCCTTTTCTGCCTCCTTCCTCTCCTCTTCATTTGTATCAATCTCCTCTTTTATTTCAAAATATTAAGGGGGCACAAGTGTTTTTGTTACATGGATACACTGAATATATATTGCTTAAGTCAAGGCTTCTGGTGTGCTGGTCACCAAAATAGTATATCATCAGCCAATCAGAACTAAGAAAATTTGAATTTTTCATTTGCAGAAATGGACTTGGTTCAGAGCGTTTTGTTCTCTAGAACACAGCTTCTTTTTACATAGACTACCCTTCTCAGTTTGCAAAGTGGTCACTGGAATAAAAGTCTCTTTGCTTAAAATTCCTTGTTAGAGAACGTGTGTTCACACACCTTATTGTAGACTAGAAAATGCTATAATTATCATTAATTTAATAATTAGCAAAAGTTTGTTTGCATTGCTAAAAACAGAAGTAATAATGCGAATGGAAGGGAAAGGGTGCATTTTGTCATCAGTTAGGACCTCGACCTTTGGCCATTTGGATGTTGTACAATGAATCTATCAGCTGTCTAATTAGTGTATTCACCTAAGCTTAAACAAGGCACACTTGTATGACAAGCAGCATCAGAACTATTTGTTGGAGTTCTCAATGAGGCATGATACTATAAAAATAAGGAGAAAACTATAGCAAGTTATGTAGAGGAAAAACAAAAATACATGCATACATGCATGTATACATAAGGCCTTAGGGAAACAGATGCTTTCAATATTGCTTTATTGAGTCATGGATTTATTGATCAAATATTCGGGCACCTGCTACATGCTAAGCTTGTGCGTCCAGCTGGGAAGACAGAAATAGACAACATGATGGGGTTTCTACCACATAGAAATTATAGATCAGATGAAGATACAAATAGTTAAGCATTTATAGAAATGTTGGATGAATACAATTTGAGAGGAAAAAAATACTTCAGAATAGATAGCCAGGACGTCTAATCCAGTCCATGGGGTTAGAAAGGAGGAAGTACTTGGTAAAGGGCACATGAAGGTTAAAATGCAGCCGCCAGACAGAGGAAGGAGGACGAAGGAGAAGGCCGTGGGCAGGAGGGCCGAGACTCAGGCGAGGAGACAAAACCTGTGAGTCTGATCCCCTGATGAGCGACACCACACAGCCTGTGTGTCTACAAGTCAATCCGGCATTCA
>NW_003852586.1:64242-69260 GCF_000181295.1 Otolemur garnettii
AAAATAGATACAGTGATAACAGCATATTTAATTATCAAGGTTGTATTTCTGTAATAGGAAATATAAAATATGAATGCAGTACGTCTCATTTATGATTGTTTGGACTACCTACTGGAAAGGCACAAATTGAAATTTTTTTATTTCAGCCTTATTTAGATTTATGTCCATGAACCAAAGATTTCTTCCTGACAAATTACATATATAACAATTTTTCTAAACTAGCAATTATCATTGAAACTATTTGTATTTTTTTGATGTTATAGTATATTGGAGTTCTTTCTTTTTTACATCTCATTAATTTTATCACTTATAAGTGGCATTACAATATAAATGTCACACGGTTATTTCAAAGTCAAAATGAACTGTTTTCATCTATTTCATGCATTCAGAGTAGCCATTCTCAGAAATGTAAATAGGTGTGGTTAATTTATACTATCTACTCCATTGCTTGGACTTGTGGATGGGGAAGTACTTCATCATTTGGAAATGGTGGGTGCAGTGAACTCCCCAGAAGCCCGGGTGCTACAGAATTTATTTGGTATAAAGAGCTCATTGCAGTTTAAGATGCGTTTGTTATGCCGACGTCCTGAAAGGCAATGAGAAATGCTCAGCTCTAACTTCAACTGAAATGAATTTTGCATTGGAGAACTGTATCCATATTTAATTCCTTACGGGAAGATTTACCTGTAGAGCATTACATCCCCGAGGCATCAGTTCACCGAGGGACCCGTTGAGTGTTGCAGATTAGGTCTCAGGACTTCCAGTTATTCATAACAACTGAAATGCTCGGATGGACATTGAAGTGAAATGCAGCATAAAGTATGAGCTTACAGGGATGTAGGAATGGCACTGAACGATTCACTTCACAAATAAACGCACCTATGACCAGAGTCTCTATCAGCTGACGTAGGAAGTCTCTGATGAGTACAGTAAGAGGTCACAATGAATTCTTGCCTCTCCAACTCTGGACCAGCCCACCTGTCTTCTGGTATTTCTAAATCACATTCTTTCTGCCCACTTTTCAGTGATTTACAAAAGAAGAGAAAAGATCCAGTTAAGAGCAGCTGTGTTTAAATTTGGAAATATTATTTTAATTTGATTTATCTATGAAGGTAAACTAGTTTAAGAAAAATGATTGTTTTCCAGATGGATACAGAATAAATTAGGCCACAGAAATTAGTAATGAACAGTGAATCGTTATAATGACATCTTCAGAGCTCTTACGGAAGGAACTACAACCTCATTTCCCCTTATTTCCCTAAACACTATGTACAGATGATGTTGAAGTCCTCACTTAACCACAGAGTGTAATCTGTTCTCATCTGCATTTGGAGTTTTGGAACTGACAGTCTACACTCAGCCTTTTAACGACTCACTCTTGATTCCCACATGGGAGAATTCTCCTTTACATGAGTGAGGAAATCTTGCAGCTTGTTACGTTTCCAATTTCCTCTGATGTTTTTCTTCCTATAATAGGGACCACAAACTACAGTATCTATAATTAGATATTTACTTTTTCTTATAAAGTGTCTTCTTTTAGACTGAATGCTAACACCTTTGCCCTGAGTGTGAGGCTCCAGTCCGACGGATTCCATCAGAGCCTGGGGCTTTTCAATACCACTCTCTCCCTTGTTCATGCAACCAGTTGAGTTTGAAAAGCTTCTCAGAGGTCAGAAGGTTTCTTCTTGCCTTTTGTATCTATGATGACTGGGGGTTAATCATTCTATATAAGAATATAACAATCATCTTGGCTTTTAAAAATGACTTTCCTTCCATGACTGTTTTTCACATCAAAGAAAAAGCATGAAAACATAGATCAAGTAGTCTGAAATATTTTTGTACTCTTCAAAAGTGTCTTGATCCATTTATTTTGACTGACTAAAAAATTGAAAGCCTCTCCCTCTGATGTTTACTTTCTTTAAATCTGATTTCTAAAATGATTATAAATTGAGATGCAAGATAAATATTCCACATAGAAAGTTATTTCATCCCTTAGATTTCAAGATGTGAAATTCATTGAAACCAAAGCACCTTGAGACTTATTCCAGGCATATAGAGATAATGTCCCTATTTTGAAGACCTTTCATTGTTAAGTGGGAAGAAATAGTTTAAAAAAAAAAAGTGGTGATCTTGGGTCTAAGATAACAAAGGGGCCATTGAGTCTAGAAGGTGATAAAAGGATGTTGCTATTTTCATATAGAATAACGAAGAAAATCCTGTGCAATAAGGTGAAATCTGAACAGAGGTCTAACCGAATTATTCTGGAAGTTGAAATGGTGAGTACCAATGTATGTCTTGAGGGAAGTCTGTCTCATGGGTTTGAGAAAGAACACAGCAGTTAGGATGGCCACAGAAAATTAGTAGGCAGAGAGAGACCAAGACTGGATATGGTTTTATTCTGATAGAGATGGAATAATATTGGAGGTATTTTTAACCAGACAAGTGACAATGCCCAAAATCTTGTTCCAGAGCAAAGTCTGAAGAAGATAGACTAGATATGAGGTTTTTAAATCTAAGATGTGCCCAAATGAATGGGTGATCCCATAGGAAGTGAAAAGTAGTAAGATTATAACTTATTTTGAAGTTAGAACTGGTAAGATTTTCTGCTGGATTGGAGGTGGAGTATGAGAGAAAAAGTGAACCAAGGGAGACTTTGTACTTTTGATCTAAGTACCTGGAAGGAGAGAGGGAACCATACATTGAGAAGGGGAAGAAGTGATGGAGAAAGAAGCAGGTTAACGGGGTGTGATCGTGCCTTGTTTGGGAACACGAAGGTTGAATTGTCTGTCTGACGCCCACGTTCTGTTAGATAGGGAGTGGTACAATTGACACTAGAACTCAGGGTAGTATCTAGACTAGGCACTTAAATTGCAGCCTTTTGTGGTATGTACATAATATCCTCTTTTCTTTGCTTTTTTTTTTTGTAAAGACAGGGTCTCACTATGTTGCCTGGCTGCCTAGGAATAGTCAGAGCTCCCTACACCCCCAAACTCCTGGGCTCAAATGATGCTCTTGCTTTTGTCAAAATATAAGACTGAGAGATTTCTTAAAAATGGAAAGTTTGAGAAGTGATCTCAGAATTGGGCCCCAGAGCACATCAAGTCTCATAGATTGGCAACAATAAAAAGAAATAACCAAGAAGCCTGGAAAGGAGTGGCCAGGCAGGTCAGAGAGCCAAGGGGTGGGTTTCAGTGAAGCCAAGTGACAAGGAATTCGAGAAGCGGGGAGTGGTGACCCCAGGAAATGCTGCTGACAGGTCAAAGAGGAGGACTGGGAGCCGACCACTGGGTTTCGTAACCTGAGGTTCACATGTGGTCACGGTGAGCATGGTTCCCGGGGGAAGTGCTGACTGGGGTGGGTGTAAAGACCATGAGACAGGAGGAGGCGGAGGCAGGAATACAACAACTCGTTCTAGAAGTAGTTCAGGAAAACAGAGAATTTGGCAGTCATATGGGGGAGCGTGTTGGCAAGTGGGGAATTTTATACACAGGAAAGAAATGACAGCATCCTGACAGAAATGCTAGCGCGGGGTAGGGAGAGCAGACAGCACAATAAAGAAATGTCCTGGGTAAGCAGATGGGATCCAGCACACAGATGGGGACTGCTTTTAGGTATTACGAAGCTCTATGGCTTAGGCACCGGCACTGGAGTGAGGGCAGGCATGTCGGTGGATATCATGGAGAAGCAAGTAGAATTCTTTTCTTATTCATTAAAAAAATTAATCCTCAGAGGTCACTCAATTGTGAATAGTAGTATGTTTACAAATAAACACCTAAAATTTCTAAAGTTATGAACAAATTATACAATATATATTAAATATTAATAATGTGAATAGAATTAAATTAGGTGTTAAACACTTTTGAGTGAAGAATCTACTCAGTTCTCAGAAAGAATTCTATAACAGATGTGTCATAGGAATAATTTTTTATTTAAAAGTGATACAGTGAAATAATTATTGCCTACACTTGGTGTTTACTAGTAAAAAATATGTATTTTAGTTTTTAGTTTTTGATACTTCATTTTTATGGAGGAACAAGCATACTTTAGTGATGTCTACACAGGTCAAGAGACCTTTATTTTTACAATAATTTTACAGTATGTCTAAACATAGTTATAGTACAAGATGACAAATTTAATATAGTTTGTACTTTATCCTCAGTTCTCTCAGAGTTTACAATTTTCTTTTCTTTTTTTTTTTTGCAGTTTTTGGCCAGGGCTGGGTTTGAACCCACCATCTCTGGCATATAGGGCCAGCGCCTTACTCCTTTCAGCCACAGGCGCTGCCCCATACAATTTTCTTGATAATTAAACCTAATTGTCTTCAAAATCATCATAAACAGGATAGGAGCAGTGGCTCACACCTCTAATCCTAGCATTTTGGGAGGCTGAAGCTCAAGAATCACTTGAGGTGAGGAGTTTGACACCAGCTTGAGCAAGAGCCAGACCCTGCCTCTAGTAAAAATAGAAATTAGCCAGGCGCAGTGGGGTGGCAGAATCTCTTACACCCAGTAGTGTGAGATCTCAGTGAGCTACGATGATGCCACTGTGCTCTAGCCTGGGTGACCAAGTGAGACCTGTCTCAAAAATATAAACCAAAAAAGGGCAGTGCCTGTGGCTCAGTGAGTAGGGCACTAGCCCCATATACCAAGGGTGGTGAGTTCAAACCCAGTCCTGGCCAAACTGCAACAAAAAAATAGCCAGGTGTTGTGGTGGGTGCCTGTAGTTCCAGCTACTCAGAGGCTGAGGCAAGAGAATCACCTAAGCCCAAGAGTTGGAGGTTGCTGTGAGCTATGATGCCACAGCACTCTACCCAGGGTGACAAAGTGATACTCTTGTCTCTAAATAAATAAATAAACCAGAAAAAAAAAATCAGTATTCCAAATAAATTGATCTCAAAATATCCCAGTATTGTTACTTTGTAAATTGCATAGAAATATTTCCATTTTAACATCAACAGTGGCTGAAAAATTGAATAAGATGTATTGTTTCAAAAGAAAAAATGTATTTTCACTTTGTCT
>NW_003852586.1:69443-70462 GCF_000181295.1 Otolemur garnettii
TTCTTTTAGCTGAGTATCACAACAGGCATCAAATAACACCTCTTTATAGAGGATACCTGAGAAGGGTGAGGTCTAGGAGAACAGGTCTTCTCAAGACCACAAGGACACACCTGCGGGGTCCTCTCCATGGTGACTCAGCTCTTGGGAATGTGTAAACGTGAAATCCTGTAGTTCTGTAAGGGCTGGAATAGCATCTCCCACTTGATTCAAACTGACCAAAGAGAAGGGTACCTGTGGGTTGGAACCTTTTGACTGTCCATACAAAGGGAAAGACCAAGCAAGTTGGAGAGCAGGGCCATTTGGAATTCTTCTAGGCCTTAACCTCCCGCCGGTAAATGAAGCCCTTCCTCTTATAGACATGGGGTCCGGGGCTCTTTCTTGCTGTTGGGCCTTGTCTTCCTGCGAGATTTACATTATGATCTGTTCCTTTGAATCTACTGCTTATATAAGTAGGAGTTCACTAATATTATTTGCAACAATCAAACTAAGCAGATCTTTTTTTTTTTTTTTACTTCTTTGCAAAGTATACTTATGTAGAGAACACACAAAGATCTTAACAAAAACAAGATATTTAAGAAATTGATGGTAGCAAATTTAAAACGTGACTGATTCCCCATAGGAATAGTGCCACAGTGATAAAACAGCAATGCAGGTCATCGCTCCCCGACCAGGACTGCGTGCTGGGCACTGCTCAGGCTTTGGAGACTGGAGCTTAATAGTGCAATGTGGAAATGTAAGGGCCAGACTAACTCCGTTTTGTAGTTTAGTTGTTTTTATCCTTTGCAGCTGCAGACGTTGTTGAGTAATCGCAGCCGCTCCCCTCCCCCTCCCTTGCATTCCATTCATCCGTGACCCCACCCTTACAGGACATCTGCCCAGCGCGATAGCAGCCCATCCCGGACCAATCAGCTTAAGACAGGTACTGTCCAGAGCGATAGAAACCCACCCCCAGAGCGATAGAAACCCACCCACAGACGATAGAAACCCACCTCCAGAGCGATAGAAACCCACCCCCAGAG
>NW_003852586.1:70482-75077 GCF_000181295.1 Otolemur garnettii
TTCTTTTAGCTGAGTATCACAACAGGCATCAAATAACACCTCTTTATAGAGGATACCTGAGAAGGGTGAGGTCTAGGAGAACAGGTCTTCTCAAGGAGACCACAAGGACACACCTGCGGGGTCCTCTCCATGGTGACTCAGCTCTTGGGAATTTGTAAACGTGAAATCCTGTAGTTCTGTAAGGGCTGGAATAGCATCTCCCACTTGATTCAAACTGACCAATGAAAAGGGTACCTGTGGGTTGGACCCTTTTGACTGTCCATAAAAAGGGAAAGACCAAGCAAGTTGGAGAGCAGGGCCATTTGGAATTCTTCTAGGCCTTAACCTCCCGCAGGTAAATAAAGCCCTTCCTCTTATAGACATGGGGTCCCGGGCTCTTTCTCTCTGTTGGGCCTTGTCTTCCTGCGAGATTTACATTATGATCTGTTCCTTTGAATCTACTGCTTATATAAGTAGGTGTTCACTAATATTATTTGCAACAATCAAACTAAGCAGATCTTTTTTTTTTACTTCTTTGCAAAGTATACTTATGTAGAGAACACACAAAGATCTTAACAAAAACAAGGTATTTTAGAAATTGATGGTAGCAAATTTAAAACGTAACTGCTCCCCGTAGGAATAGTGCCACAGTGATAAAACAGCAACGCTCCCCGCCCAGGACTGCGTGCTGGGCGCTGCTCAGGCTTTCGAGACTCGAGCTTAATAGTGCAATGTGGAAATGTAAGGGCCAGACTAACTCCGTTTTGTAGCTTAGTAGTTTTTCTCCTTTGCAGCTGCAAACGTTGTTGAGTAATCGCAGCCGCTCCCGTCCCCCTCCCTTGCATTCCATTTATCCGGTGACCCGCACCCTTACAGGACATCTGCCCAGGGCGATAGCAGCCCATCCCGGGACCAATCAGCTTAAGACAGGTACTGTCCAGAGCGATAGAAACCCACCGCCAGAGCGATAGAAACCCACCCCCAGAGCGTTAGAAACCCACCCCCAGACCGATAGAAACCCACCCGCAGACCAGCCAGCTTGAGACAAGTACCACCCTGCACCACAGGGCCCCTGCCAGCTTTCCGCAGTAACCCACCCCTCCCTTCCTCCTTTCTGTACCCTTAAAATCTCCCTCCATCTTAGAGTCGGGGCTTCTCTGCTCTCCTGCTGCGCTGGCATCAGGAAGCCCAGGCCTGTAATAAACGACCTCTTGCTTTTGCATCAGATACGGCCTCGAGTAATTTGTGGGGGATCCCGGCCATTCGGGCATTACAGAAATAAATATGTTCTAAATAAGTACAAGAAATACAAGGGACAAACCAAGAAATGCTTTGAGGAGAAAGTGTCATTTGAACTGTTTTTTGAGCCATAAGAAGAAGATGGTTAAGAATGAGGAGTTACTCAGGGTGGTGCCTGTGGCTCAAAGGGGTAAGGGCCCTGGCCCCATATACCAAAGGTAGTGGGTTCAATCCTAGCCTGGTCACAAACTGCAAAATAAATAAATAAATAAATAAGAATGAGGAGTTAGATTCACTGGCAAGCAGCATACCTGTTTTTCTATGCCCTTTATTTCACCCCGTGTGCAGGCCAGGGAGGGGAGTATTTGCCCTCACATTCACTTCCTCACCTCCTGGAACACCTCCTCCACACACTTTAAAATTACTTCTAAGCAGACACACCTAGCTTCAAATCTTGGTTATGCCATATGTAAACATTGGCACCTTAGACAAATACTGACTTAATCCCTCAAGGTTCATTTTCCTCATTTTTCATTGGAGGCAATAATTTCAATATTGAAGAGTTAGGATGAGGAATATACGAAATAATATAAGCCGAGAACGTGTCGCTGTGTCACACATGAGCACTCAGCAACACACAGTTCGTTCTTGCTCTGCACTTTCCTCTTTTTCTCTTTAAAAGTATTGTTGTTATTATGAATGCTAAGCCCAGTCTCAGACAAGTTGTTAGGAGCCACACAAATTATCCCCACTGCCAGCGATTCATAAACTCTACTGAGGGTTGTCCAGGGAGAAGTAGCATAGACAAGCAAAAGACTTAATTTTGGTCCTACAGTACAATAGAAAAATGTAAATGACCTTAATAAAGACAAATCATCTTGTTAATGGTTTCTATTCAGCTTTGTTAACATATGACGAGAAGTCAGAAGGGAAAGATCAGGAAGATCTCAGCATAGTTAACAAAACAAAGGAAGAACTGTGTGACTCAGTGGTTACTACTCAACTTTGTTAGTTATGACAAGGAGAAGGGAAGGATCACAAGGGTCTCTGCATAGTTAACTGGACAAAGAGTTAAGTGACCTCTGGCAGAGGGAGCATGAAGAAAAGAAAATGGCTGTTTGGGGAACGGAGGAGAAGTTGGGGGTCCATTCCCTGAATGTTCCCGAGGCTGTAGGGGCCCTGCCAGTCTCACAACCCACTCTCCACACGTGTCCCACACCACATGGCACAGTGAGTCAGAGTGATTATTCAGTGCCTCCTAGTTATTCAAAACCTGTGACTTACTACTTAGTAATTTTTCATGGCATTATACTTCCCCGTTGCTAAACTCTTAACTTCCGACCACAAACCATAAGCTAACCCACCCCAGCTAATGAGAATGTGTTATAGCTGCTAAACTGCAACTCCCCATCCTGATTATATCTGTTGCAGGAAGACGAGGCCCACCAGAGAGAAAGAGCACCCAAACACCATAGTTATAAGAGGCAGGGCTTTATTCATCGGCCAGGAGCTTAGAGCATAGAAGATTTTCAAATGGCTGTGCTCCCCAACTGGCTTGGTCTTTCCCTTTTTATTGACAGTCAAAAAGTTCCACCCCACAGGTACCCTTCCCATTGGCCAGTTTGAATCAAGTGGGAGATGCTATTCCAGCCCCCACAGAACTACAGGATTTCACAGAACTTGGAAATTTCCAAGTTCCAGGGAGTTAAGCCTATAAATTCCCAAGAGCTGAGTCACCATGGAGAGGACCCTGCAGGTGCATCCTTGTGGTCTCCCTGAGAAGACCTGTTCTCCCGGACCTCGCCCCTCTCCAGTATCCTCTCTCATAACCAGTATTCACCTATTGAACCTACAATGCTATTGGACACAATAAAAAGGTCAATAAATACTGACAATTTTGAGTAAATCAAGAGTCCTCTTCAATTTGTGATAGGCCAACATCAAGATTAGGCATGATAAGAAAAAAAAGGTGCAGTGGGGTCATCAAATGATGATCCGTTTAAACAGAAACTGTGTTTGTTTTTCCATGTTTTGATTCCAGAGTCTCCATAAAGATGCAGATTATATATAACTTTTAACTTTTTCTACACCTAATTTCTTTTTGTTTGAAAATATAAAATTATTTTCATTTTGCCAGATACCTAGTGAGAACTCAGCAATAATTGAGCTAATATTTATATAGTACTTTTTCTATACTATGCACTATTTTAATTTTTTTGTGTGTGTGTGTGCAGTTTTTGGCTGGGGCAAGGTTTGAACCCACTATCTCCGGTATATGGGGCCAGCACCCTACTCCTTTGAGCTACAGGCACCATCTTTTTTTTCTCTTTTTTTTTAGTTTCTACTAAAGTATCTTTTATTATTCTTGTTATTTATTTATTTATTTTGGCTTTTGGAGGCCATTTATTTATTTATTTAAGTTCAATATATATCATTAACAATTAGAGAATTAAAGTTAACATGACAACACAAAATATGAAATACATGGAAATAATTCTTCAAAAATATATAGTATTTCTACATGGAACTAATAACTTCTGATTGTTATTATAAATATAAAAAGATACATGTCTGCATATATATTGCAAAATTGTTATGAGTGATTTTTTAATATTTTTTAGGTATTCCTCCTGTTATAACTTGAGTTATTGTCTTTCTAGGGATATCAGTATACCACACACCAAATTCACTTTGCTCTGGGGGTTCAGAAGGCTTGTAGCAAACAGTTGGCCCACTGTGGGGGGGGGCACACATGTCTGATACTGGGTGTTATTCTATATGCAAGTACCTTCAGGATTTCCTGTGTATTCATAGTAAGAGTAAACCAATAACACAATTTTGACAGTTTGTCTAGTTTGGGTTACCTTTTTGATACATTTTTCACAACCTTTGTCATGCCTAACACCTAAGATTAAAGAAGGAAGGTGAAAAAGTCCAAAGCAAAGAATCAGAAGTCAGTCCCACGCGCTGCGGCTCACCCTCCAGCTTCTCTTGTGCCTAGACCAGCCAGCGCCTGGGATGTGACTAGGCAGGCTGTAGATTGCTTTTTCATGGTAGTGGTGGGGATGCTCTGGGTGTCATTGGACTATCCACTCCCCATCACTGGCTGGCTTCACAGGTGAGTGATGTACCCAGGCAGGGGCGCTGGTCACCTCACTGCCGTTGGTGTGGACAGGATCACCAAGTGGGGCATTTTCACCGTGGTTTCAGTAGGTTCAAGCTCCAATCTTTAATCCACACCTGGTTACCTGGAGAGTGGGGATGGACGGGATGGTAAGCTAACCGGATATCTATCATTCACCCTTCCTGAAATCGATTTCTTGTTATTTTTCCCAGTGACACCAGCTGGTTAGTAAGTTAGTAAGTTTTGTTTCTTC
>NW_003852586.1:75449-78446 GCF_000181295.1 Otolemur garnettii
TGGTGTACTAGGTCATTAGTTGTCCTCATATTAGAAGTGAGTCCACAGGATTCTTTCTTCTTCACTCTTGTGCTGCTTCCCTAAGAAGAATGTGTTGCACTCTCATCCAGGTTAATACAAAAGACGTAAAGTCTCCATCTTTTTAAGGGCTGAATAGTATTCCAGGGCACACATATACCATAGCTGCTTAATCCAATTTCTTTATATGTGCCACTTCACTGGACCAAATTCTAATTCCCTGTTTCAAATGCAAGACGTCTTCTCCCTGTTGGCTCTCAGTGCCTAGGAAGGATCCAGGTGGGTGGGAGAGCAGAGAACATGTGGAAAAGGTGGTAGATGTCCTGGCTGAACTTAAACCTTTTACCCTTTTATGAAAATTACTATTGAAACTACTATAAGGAAGTGAAATCTTCTCTTGGTAGCTATAAAGCAATATTTCTATAAATAATCATTTGCATCCTTTATTTCTTTAGAAGAAAGGCTGGAATTTTGATGAATTAGCAGAATATTGGTAGTTACTTCAATCCTATTATGATATTTTTTGCACATATTCATCTCCACGCTGCTACCATGTTTCCCTGAAAATAAGACACTGTCTTATATTTATTTTTTTCTCAAGAAGACACACTAGGGCTTATTTTCAGAGGATGTCTTCCTCTCCGTGCCAAAATGCATAAGACCATCACTGGGTCTTATTATCGGGATAGGGCTTATATTTAACAAATGCATAGAAATCCTGCTAGGGCTTATTTTTTGGGTAGGTCTTATTTTGGGGGAAATATAGTAGGACACACCAATCAATTATTTGGGATTTTTGAAGAATATATGTTGAAGACCAATAAATTTGCAACAAATAACAGTTTTAAGTATACGTCTTAAAAATGAATTGTCCACAAGTCCCAGAATTCCTCATTTACTTTCAGCAGATAAATTACATAAAGGTCAATATTAAGTTGTAAAAATAAGATGAAAATTACAAGAGTAAGCGACATTTGTGTCTATTCTTTTCCATTGCTAGATCTATGGTTTACCCTATGTGATTGATCAACTGATGGATTTGCTCACCCAGTCTTTACTGAACACCTCACAGCACCTCGCGAGGCCAGCAGAACGCAGCAGTGATCCCAGCAGGCAGGCAAGGGCCCTCCACGCTCCCTCCCTAACACATCTCAAGTCAGTTGTTTAACCCTGGCCAGCTCAGTCACTCCCAGGAGTGCAGGATCCTGTGATACAAACGTGATGAGACTTTAAAGAAATGCATTTACAGGCATGAACTGGATGGAAGCTTCAAAAGATGCACTAAATTTCCCAGAGACACGGCAGCATCCTTACATCAAAGCCTTAAGAGTTCCTGTTCACAAAATAGAAATGAGGGAAGAAGTAAAATCATAAAGTGGGTAAGGCCAATAAAATATTATGAGGCTCCAACATAATTTACACACTGCAGTAACAGCTGTGAACAACACCTGAGCTGTCGATGCTCCATTATGGTGAGGCTGTACGCGGCCCCTGGATCTCCTCCGTGACTCAATTAAATTGCAATTTTAGGGATACATAGTTTTGGAATTTTAGGATTGTGAAAGAAACAGTAAATAGTGAACACACAGAGGAAGGAACATTAGACTCCTGAGTGAGCTTCTACAATTCCTAGATATGGTTAAAATAATTTAACACACTTTCCCCTAAGAAAATGAAAGAAGGACAGAAATAGTGACTAAAATAGTGTTAATCTGAATTTTAAGAATGCCTGGAAATATTTCCTTATAAAAGTTACTGTGGTGAACAAGAATATTTCTCAATAAAGCACATATTATCAAAATTAAATAAGTAGTTTTGTCCCCAAATTATGAGATTTTCTTATAGCTGATCATCACTGCTACAGAAGGTATACTTTTATATTCATAATGGTGTTTTTCAGCAAGAGAAAAATGTTTTATTATCTGTAATGACTAGTTAATTACAAACTATAAAAAAACTCTTCTAGCATTTAACGTTTCTTCCATTCCATGAAATGTCAATATTGTATTCTGACCGTTGTTGCTAAATGTATGAATATCTATATTTCTTCTAAAAGTTAGATAAAGTTTCTAATGGATTTTTTCACTAAACAAAATAGATTTCCTAGACTGTGGGAATGGAGTTTTATTGTGTTTATATAATTTTTTTCTGTGTGAGAATGAAATACAAATTATCATTGAAGGCCATTCTTGCCAATCTCCTTCACACATCAGACGTTCTTTCTGTTTCTTTCTGGAAACCTTTAATTACTTGAGAAGTGCTCCTTGTTTTGGAGGTGGAATCTGCCCCCAGTGGCTCCTCGGAGGTGTTCATCTGTGGAGTTCACATCCGTGGTTCTTCAAACTCTCATCACCGGAGTAGCTGCATATTTGTACCTTGGAATCTGACATTGCTGGACCCGGCCAGGGCTGGACACCCAAGTCAGGGTGGGTTAGTGAGAGAGCAGGTAAGGATGTGACCGATGTGGGCTGGCCATCACCTGTGTATTTTGAGCACCGTGCATCAAAGAAAAGAAATGCCTTGTCCTCATTTTGGCTTTTTGAGAGAAACACCATTTAAAGAAATATTTTATGACCCATTTTGGTCTTCTTTTTTCCATATTAAACAATCTCAATGCCCTAATTATTCTCCAGCTAACGTGGTTTCGTTGTTCTCATCCCATTTCTTTGGATATTCTTACGTAGGTTCGTGTTCCCCATGAAAAATCTAAGTATGATTTTCCCTAGTTTGGACACAAGCTGGTTTGTGCTGAAAACAAATCACATTAATAGGTGGTGGCTTAACGAGTTTTCCTCAGCCACAAAGGCCTCCTCCCTGCTGCCCACTGAACTGTCAGGTAACTCGTGCTGGGCTGGGGTGAAGTGGGCAGAGCGGGCTCAGGCCTCCTCCCTGCTGCCCACTGGACTGTCAGGTAACTGGTGCTGGGCTGGGGTGAAGTGGGCAGAGCGGGCTCAGGCCGCCTCCCTGCTGCCCACTGGA
>NW_003852586.1:78588-83325 GCF_000181295.1 Otolemur garnettii
CTTGCCTCGTGGGTGATTTGTCTGACTAAGTACTATTTACTGCAAAGCTCAATTACCGGCACAATAACTTATGGGACATGTGCACATCTTTGACGATCCTAATAAAATCACCACATTTGCAAGCATTGTTTTATGACTTTGCTAATTGATTTTGATTTACGTGCAAGTTCATTCTAATACGTGCTTTTAGAATTATAGCCTTACATTAGGAGGACAGGAAGGAGGTGGGTAGGCAACTGGTCTGTCCTCCATCCTCTCTCATTTCTGGAGGGACACTCCAGGGAAAGTGAGAAGGTAGTGCTATCAAATCTCCCTGTAAATATGCCAACATTAGGCCTTCAGGCAAACAATCAAAAGATATTTGCCTGCGGAAAATATATTTGCATCTTTCTATGAATGCACCTTGTTATCCAGGACTGCCTGCTCTGGGCAAGCCTAGAGCCACAGATTTGTGGGGCACAACTCGCTGGGTAATGTGACCTTAGGTACAGAGCCTCATGGGTATAAATGGAAGTGCTGTCTTCTTTGTGTAAATTACTTGATTATAATCATCACTACAGTGGCTTTACATCCTAATCTGAGATGGAGCAACATGGCAAGAAAGGGTGGGGCCTCCATTAGGGAGCCGGAGTTTCTCCCCGTCCACTTGTGCTTCTTAATTATTGCACCCCTGAAATAATTAGCAATTCTTGATTTGGGGCAAGATTTCCAACTTTGTTGGTATTTGACAACCCAATCCTTGGAGTTAGATCAGGTTGGCAGTGGGCAGGATTGTCTTTCAGACACCCAACTCACAATGGCTAACAACTCTCAGTAAGAAAAAGGGCAAGAAAACAATCGGATGTGAAAACACGGTGAGCACTTGATGCCAGGATGGTGGCCTGTCGCCGCTGGAACAGAGAAAAGCCTCAAGGCAGATTACTGGGGATAAATCTCGCTTAGGGAATTTGGAGAACTAGACTTACATCTGAGTGAAAGAGAAGGAGGGAGACAGAGAGAGGTTTAAAGAAAACAAAGTGGAGAACTTGTTTGTGTGCTCGTGTTAATCATCAGGTTTTATCGTGTTTAGCAGCTGTGACTTAGGCTGAGTTTTGAGTCATCGAGACGAGAAACAAGAGGGCTGTGTCACAAACAGTCGTGCAGGAAAGAGCAGTGTGAGCAGGCGAACGTGGGGTGCAGGGTACCCGCTTTCCAGAGACTCATGCCGGGACGCGGAGGCAGCGGTACACCCAACCAATTTATAGTCGACCGCTATTCCCTGACAGAATAAGGCTTTCTTTTCTTTTCGTTTTGTTTTGTTTTGTTTTTAGAAGTCTTATAATGATTATCTTTATTGCTTGGAGGTAAAATTTTCGTAAATGAGATTTAGTTAACATTATTGGGTAGCATTTTTATAAACTAGCTTTAGTAAAAGGCCTTCTTTTCAACCCCAATACTTGTGCATTGTGGAATCAGATAAGCTGGCTAATGAATCTGTCCATCCCCTAATTTCTTTGTGTCAAAAACAATTAAAATCTACTCTTTCTGTAATTTTGAAATAAATAATGAATTATTATTAACTACAGGACCTTGGTGTGCAACAGAGCACCAGAATTGACTGCTTCTAACTGAAACTTTGCACCTGTGACCAATACCCCCTCACCTATTGTCCCCATGAAAGCCCCGCGTCCCTGGTAATTGCCGTCCTACCCTCCACTTCTCTGGGCTTCACTTTCAGATGCCCGCGTTCAGTGCCAGCCCATTTCAGTCAGCATCGTACCCCCTAACTCACCCAAGTGGTCAGGAATGACAGGAAGTTATTCTTTTCTGTGGCTGAACAGTACCCCATTGTGTGTTCATACCTGTTTTTTGTTTTTTGTTTTTTGTTTTGAGACAGGGCCTAAAGCTGTCTCCCTGGGTAGAGTGCCGTGGCATCACGCTCACAGCAACCTCCAACTCCTAGGCTTAAGCAAGTCTCTTGCCTCAGCCTCCCAAGTAGCTGTGATTACAGGCGCCCGCCACAATGCCTGGCCACATACCTCTGTTTTTAACGTGTTCATCACTGACGGATACTTGGGTGGTTTCCATATCATGACCATGGTGAATTATGCAGCAATGAACTTGGAAATCACAGACATCTCTTTGACATGCTGATTTCATATTCTTTGGGTATATTCCCAGAAGTGAGATGGCTGGATCATATAATAATTCTATTTTTAGTTTTTTGAGGAACCTCTCTATATTTTTCAAAAATGGCTATACTCATTTCCATACTTACCAATAGTATACAAGGGTCACCTCTCCTCCACATCCTCACAGCATTTATCTTTCATCTTTTTGTTGATAATCATGTGACAGGTTGAGGTGACATCTCATGGTGGTTTTAATTTACATTTCTCTGATGACTAGTGATGTTGAGCATTTCGTTTTCAGATAGCTGTTGGCTATTTGTATATCTTCTTTTGAGACGTGTCTCTTCAGGCCCTTTGCCCATTTTTAATAGGGTTATTTATTTTCTTGTTTTTAAACACTTTGAGTTTCTCATACATTTTGGATATGAGCCCCTTGTCTGATGAATGATTTGCAAATATTGTCTTCCATTCTCTGGCTGTCTCTTGACTCTGTTGATAACTGCACAGAAGCTTTCACTTCAATGCAACAACATCAGTCTACTTTTTATCTGTTGCCTGTGCTTTTGGGGTCATTGCCAAGCGATTATTGCACTGACTGATGCCATGGAGCTTTTCACCTGGATTTTCTTCCAGTAGTTTTGCAGTTTTAGGTTTTATATTTAATCCATTATGAGTTGATTTTTGTACACAGAATGAAATAAAGGCCTGGTTCAATCTTCTGCACATGGCACCAGGCTCTCTGCAAGGGCAGAGAGTCAAAGCTGTGCCATGACGTCTGACATCTAGTGTCTGTGGAATGCTGGGTATGATACTGTGTGTAGTTTATAGTTACAGCTACAAGCAGAAACTTCCTGCTTCCTGTCCCTGCTCTGGTCACTCAGGTAGCTGTGTAAAGCTGTGTATGATACCATATGTAATTAGTCATATCTACAAACAGACCGAATGCAGACAATGGCTTCCTGTCCCTGCCCTGGTCACTCAGAATGTGTCATATGTGGAAAATACTGTTTCTTAGAGAAATTAAAAGATAATTTTATTTGAATATGATATGTCAGCCATGATTTTGATGTTTCTGCCACAGCTCTGTATGACAGAAACTTTGTAGAGATATGTGGACTAAAGTTTTTCAGTATGACACAAGATTTGGACAGGTGATTTGAAGGCACAATGGATGTAATACCCATGGAAACAGATTGATCACAAACAGAAACAAATTTAGTCTTAGAAAACGTATGCACTTGATAAAATCTCTCCATAATACATGGGAAAAAATTCAAATTACTGTGGCTGATGGAGGAAAAAGAATAATGGAACTGGTAAAACTAAATCAAAAGAACTGTGAAATGAGAGGACGTGTCAGGCTTAGCACATTTTGTAGAAGAAATCCAATTTCAAGGAATTATGCTGAAATATGTTATACATGGTAGGACAAGGAGAGGTTTCTGATGGTAAGAGGATGGACTGGAACGTAAGTGGTCAGAGGCCAGTCTGTGTTCTGTTACTCCCCAATACCAGGTGACCTGGGGTGAACAGTTTCCCCCCAGAATTCATGTGTCCCTGAACCTGAGAGTTAGCTTATATAGAAATAAGGGTCTTTGTAGATGTAATAGAGATGCAAATGAAGGCAACATCATATTGAGTTAGGCTGGACCTAAAACCATTGCCTGACATTCCAACAAGGCAAGACGCAGAGACACATAAACAGGGACCGTTTTGAGGATGACAGCAGGTTGGTGTTATACCAAGGATTCCCAGTACTCCCCAGAAAGCGGACGGAGGCATGGAACAGATTCCCCCCAAAGCATGCAGAGGAACCCACCTTGCAAACAACTTTGTTTCAGCTCTGTAGGCTCGACAGCTGCAGGATGGTACATTTCTGTGGTTGTAAGCCACCTAGTCTGTACACCTTGCAATAGCACCTTGGGAAACTAATCCACCAGAAGAAACCTGACAGGCAACCGGGCCAGTCTGTCAAGTCTCCTTGTACAACAAGAACAGCACGACTGTCGAGTCAATGTCTTTGCCAGTGAGAAGAGTCCTTAAGTCCAGAATGCTTTAGCGAGATGTGCACGGCTGTTTAGGATTGCTGAGGGTTAACAAACCCAGCACCTCTAGATTTATGAGGCATGAATCTTTGGAAAATAAATTATAGGCTGTGTGACTCTCTGAATAAAAAATTAAGATGGATTTAAATGCTTCCATCAATGTAAGGGATGTGGTCACCCACATATTTGAAGATCGAGTGTGTTGGTCTGGGGCACATCACATTTGGACACTGCAGTTGCAGCCGCAGCCCCCTCCCAGGCTTCCCCTGGACCTCTTGAGTCCTTGTGTCCCTGAAGCTATTAGAGAAACATACTGGGAGAGCCTCAGATTTGTGCATGGAGCACCTGGTTTGACAATCCAATCTTTTGTGTTATCTCAGATCATATCTTAAAAATTATCTTGCTAAACTCATTTGGTCATAAATAAACAGGAGCAACAAGATTCTTCTTTGCTGCATTAGAACGTTAACCTCCAGATGCATTATTTGTTGTTGCACAGGAGTAATTTTATTTATTTCTTATAAACAACCTGTGTCTGACTGCCGTTTTGTCAGTCCAATCTTGTCATCTTGGTACGGCAC
>NW_003852586.1:83718-87522 GCF_000181295.1 Otolemur garnettii
CAGGAGAGAGGGGGCCCTCTCTCCAGTATGTGGGAAATGAGCTACATGATTAGAGAACCTGGAGTTCCTGGCTTATCATGCCGTTTGAGCCCAGTGGAACTCTGCCACCTCACGCTCATTTGTGAGGATCATCAACCCTCTTCTGATGTGACTGGAGGTCGAGTCTTGCATTTTAAGCTATTCAGCACAGGGGCCAGCAGCTAATAGGTCAGCTCAGCGTTCTTCCTGAATTTATGGCCTTAAGGATTTGGCTATAGTGGGTTTTCGTGGAATTTCTCTGAGTGAGAAGCATGAAGGGACTCAGTCACAGACAATTAACCTTTATCCACACTTTAAAAATTCATCCTTCCTGAGATATACTTTATCCATGGCTAGCAGTGCACACATTTGTTTACATAGCCCACGATCCAGTCATCAAAATCTTTGAAGCTCTCTATAGAAGCCGTCCATATCTTCATTTTTCCTAGTTAATGTTTTATCCCTGTCAGGCATCAATTTATCAGATGAAATCTGACAACTTCTGATAACTGCTTCATGGTGCCAGCACACAGCCCCCTGGGCCTTGTCAGATCTCTATAAAGTGACATACACACTTTTACCAGAGTGTCTCAGTCCTTAATTATAGTCCCTAGCTCTTCCCTGGGGGCCAGATTGAAACATGCTTTCTGTTTGTTTATGCCTGGGAGACTTTGTTTCCTTAAGTAGGTGTCCTATTGCTTATTTAGAATGTTTTTTAATCCTGATGGCATATTTACATCACCTGAAAACTGTGAAAAACTATTAGTGTCCCACTACAGGCCAATGAGGAGGAATATTTGGGGATGGAGCCAAATATCAGTGTTTTATAAAATTCTCCTGGTGATTCTAAGGGACAGCCAGCGGGAGACCCACTGCCTAAACTCCAGGCTCCCCAAACACAAAGAAAAGTGAATAGGGAACAGTAGGGACTACACGCACCTGCCACAATGCCCAGCTAGTTTTTCTGTTTTTAGTAGAAATAAGGTCTCTCCCTTCCTCAGGCTGGTCTTGAACTCCAGAACTCAAGGGATCCACTGGCCTAGGCCACACAGAGTGTTGGGATCACAGGCGGGAGCCACCACTCCCAGCCTTTGAGACGTGTCATTCTAATTTGTTACTTTCTTCATCAATATTCATCAGTGCAAATTTTAGGACATGATAATTTCTCTCCCTCTCACTCATTAGAGAGCAACAGCATTGCCTTGAGCTTCCTGCCTTTCTACTGCCTTAATTTTAGAGTAGAAAAGAACCATAAGAGTTTACAAAGTGGAGAAATCATTTGTTCTGGGTTTCTTGGGAAAGGGTTCAGAGTGAACAGGGTTAGAGGGAGAGGATGTGACTAGACAGAGATAGTGGGAGCCTGCTGTGAAAAGGGGACGATCAGCCTGGAGCTACAAAACGCGTCTCAGCTATGCACCCACATTAACAGGAAAGACAGAATTTCTGTGTCACACCCAAGCGTCACATTGCCTGAAGCTGAGAGGCAGCTGAAGGAGCCTGGCTGAGGGCTGGAGCAGACGTCCAGTGGAACTCCACAGGCAACAGGCACAGGAAGGAGGGACAGTGAGCAGAGACCCGCTGTCCCTCCACACTCCCAGCGACAACCGCAGGCAGCTCCCTTTCTTCATTCTCTAACTTAGAAACAGAGGTGTTGGCAGATAACCAATTTAATACACTTGAAAATGGAGTAAAAATAAATGGGAAGCGATTTTCTAACACCCCCAATACTCATATCCATTTCAAACTCTAATGTCCAACTTCCACTCTATACCAAAGGCACCTGAGACTTCTCCAATGCCCTCGATCTTGGTTTTGTCCTGACGCAGCACTGCCAGACGACGTCTTTCACCAACCACCTTCAGTTGAGAGCCGATGATTAAAAGCTTCTAATTAATTCCTCCAGAAAACGCAGAAAGGAACAGCTGAGGATCTTCGGAGTGTTTGACCTGGAGCTCCACCCAGTGTTGGAGACTGCCAAGAAAGTATCCTGGCTGAATTTACAAAGGTAAATTGTACTACTGTTTTGAAAGTTATACCATTGAATGACTTGAGTTTATTATATAATGATGGTATCAATGACTCTATATGTTATCACAAAAGTCTATCAGAATTTATACACATTTTTCACACTTTAATTTAAAACCTGACCTACAGGATCACCTAAACCCACGACAAACCTTACTGATGGAATTTTAGGGCTGCTTGTAACAGCATCCACACGTATTCTAACCCGGATGATGTGCTGAAACTGCAGATTTCCAAAATCCTGTCCGCAGAGATCTAGTAACAGTTCTCTAGGTGTGTTGATTTCTTGAGGCTCAGTAAATCAGTTAGATTATAAAAATGTAAAGATTCAGAATCAATATTTTCAGGATTGTGAATTGCTTGAAAAAGTTATTTATCTTTGGTAAATTATGGCTAATAAGAAAAAAACCCACATATCTGTAGATTTGTAAATAGAAATTCATTCTAATTTTTTCTCCTAAATGGAGAATGACGTAGGTGTGGTGTGCCGTAGCCTCTCTGGGCCTGGCTCTACCTGCAGGACCAGGACAGGAGCTGTTGGAAGGACACAAACTGTTCATGACATTTACAAAGTCTCAACCGATTCTGAAATAAACTCATTTGGTTTATAAAAAAGCAAAAGAATCACTTTCTTTCCTAAACTTGTCACAAAAACATTTAAGACAAGTGGTACAAAAGGAGCCCTTGGTTCATACTGTTCATTTACTAACTCAACAGAAACACGCCCTGTGTTCATCTCTGTGGCATTTCTGCAGAACTGTCACCAGGGCGTAACAAAGGCTGAGCGCTGACTCTGTGAGGAGGAGAGGTGAGTGCACAGGTCACTGGTAGGCAGAGTCTGCACTCAGGTCCAGTCGGGGTCTGGCTTAGCAGGGATCCTCAAAGATTCCAGTCCTTTAGCAATGTTAGTATTTAGGAACACTGCTATGAAACATGGGGCTCAGGTTTTATATCTCCCAGAAAAGAGCGGCTGTGAGGAATTTACTTAGAAGAGGAGGTAGCAAGCTGTGAGTTTGCAAGGGAGAGAGAGGCAAAGGGAACAGAAAGTGGAATTGCCAAAGGCAGGACCCTGGGCATAGTTCTTTTCCTTTTCAAAATGTCCTCTAAGTCTCTAAATACAAGTTTATACCCACAAACTTCGCATGAAGGTGATCTCTTTCAGTTTGACTCAACATGTGTCTCCTGAGCGGCATCACACTTACTAATGCTTCCTCCAAGGCAGCCTCAGTGTGCAGCAGACTGGGTGTGCCACAGACTGGGTGTGCAGGAGACTGGGCGTGCCGCAGACTGGGTGTGCAGGAGACTGGGTGTGCCGCAGAATGGGTGTGCAGCGACTGGGTGTGAGCACACTGGGTGTGCAGGAGACTGGATGTGCCACAGACTGGGTGTGTCACAGACTGGGTGTGCAGGAGTCTGGGTGTGCCACAGATGGGGTGTGCAGGAGACTAGGTGTGCTGCAGACTGGGCGTGCAGCAGACTGGGTGTGCAGCAGACAGGGTGTGCCGCAGACTGAGTGTGCTGCAGACTGGGTGTGCTGCAGACTGGGTGCGCTGCAGACTGGGTGTGCAGGAGACAGGTTGTGCAGGAGACTGAGTGTGTAGCAGACTGGGTGTGCAGGAGATTGGGTGTGCAGCAGACTGGATGTGCCACAGACAGGGTGTGAAGGAGACTGGGTGTGCAGCAGACTGTGTGTGCAGTAGACTGGGTGTGCAGGAGACTGGGTGTGCTGCAGACTGGGTGTGCAGGAGACTGGGTGTGCAG
>NW_003852586.1:87542-88085 GCF_000181295.1 Otolemur garnettii
AGACTGGGTGTGCAGGAGACTGGGTGTGCAGCAGACTGTGTGTGCAGTAGACTGGGTGTGCAGGAGACTGGGTGTGCTGCAGACTGGGTGTGCAGGAGTCTGGGTGTGCAGGAGTCTGGGTGTGCAGGAGATTGGGTGTGCAGCAGACTGGATGTGCCACAGACTGGGTGTGAAGGAGACTGGGTGTGCAGCAGACTGGGTGTGCCACAGACTGGGTGTGCAGGAGACTGGGTGTGCAGCAGACTGGGTGTGCCGCAGACTGTGTGTGCAGTAGACTGGGTGTGCAGCAGACTGTGTGTGCAGTAGACTGGGTGTGCTGGAGATAGGGTGTGCAGGAGACTGAGTGTATAGCAGACTGGGTGTGCAGGAGATTGGGTGTGCAGCAGACTGGATGTGCCACAGACAGGGTGTGAAGGAGACTGGGTGTGCAGGAGACTGGGTGTGCCGCAGAATGGGTGTGCAGGAGACTGGGTGTGCTGCAGACTGGGTGTGCGGGAGTCTGGGTGTGCAGGAGACTGGGTGTGCAGGAGATTGGGTGTGCAG
>NW_003852586.1:89882-91750 GCF_000181295.1 Otolemur garnettii
AAATTAAATTTCCAGAAATATAGTTATTTATTTACTCAGACAGGCCAGAGAGACTGTGTCTGTATGATATTCTAGGTATAATTCTAATCTATTTACATATGGTATTGCATCAAATTTCCAAAGGATCCTATCATCAGATCCATTTTACAGATGGGAAAACTGAGATATTGAGAGTTTTAGTACCTGAAGAGACTGTGAAGGCACTCTGGTGTTTATTTTTATTGTATCTTTTTTCCAGATTTTTAAAAATTAAAACATACCCACAAATTACTATAAAACATATGGCAAAATCTAGTAACTTTGGAAAGAGAGCTTCAATATAATCCTACACCAATGAAAATTTATTCTGTTGATTAAAACATCTTGTTTTCCATTCTTATTTAACAAACCTCAATATTTGGAAAGATTTTGTTTAACTTAAATAAATTCTGGCCAGGCACAGTGACTCATGCCTATAATTCCAGCACTCTTGGGAGGCCAGGGCAGGAGGATCCCGTGAGCAAAGGAGTTTGAGAACAGCCTGATAAAGAACTGGTCCCATTTTAACTAAAAATGGGAAACATCAGCCAGGCCTTGTGGTGGGTGCTGCTGGTCCCAGCTACTCAAGCCGAGGCAGGAGGATTGCACAAACCTAGGACTCTGAGGCTGCTGTGAGCTAGACTGAAGCCACAGCACTCCAGCCCAGGTGACAGTGAGAGTTTGTCTTTCTTAAAAAATAAAAAATAAAATAAAACAATAAAAATTTTAAAATAAAATAAAATAGTGAATTCTGTCACGATTTGAAGTTTTTTCTTTTCCTATCCTTAAAGTTTATGCAGAAGTTAAACCATGGACAGTTCACTAGCCCTATCCATAGGTCACAAGTCATTATTCCCGTACCTCTAAGCCTTGACTTACCTGTATAAACTAAAAGCCTGCTTTCATACGATTTTGGAAACAAGAAAATGTAAAATGCTTTTAATATAGAAAATGCTGTAGGAAAGTAAATTGTGCTTAGTACCCTGGTCTTCTGAACTGACTAGAACTCAATAATGTGCTTTGCAAAATGAAGGGGCTTTCCTGGTGCTCTCTAAAGGTCCTGCAAACTCTACTATTCTATGACTCTTGTTTTTGTTTCAACAAAAGAAGGCACTCATTATGCACAGTTGTGATGAACACCCAGAGGGACAGACACCCACAGGGGTTGAATCATTTGTGCAAACTGAAACAAGTTATGTTTTTACTTTGTGGCAAAGCTGGGATTTGAACTCAGTGTCACTACAACAGACCTTTCCTCACCCTTGACTTCGTATCCCTGAGGTATCTTGATTAAAGTTTCTTTTACTTGAACCATTTCATATCATCCTCTGGAAAGTTTTTATTTCTCCTTTATGTTTGGAGGATATTTTTGCTGGGTATAATATTCTAGGTACAATTCTAATCTATTTACATATGATATTGCATCAAATTTCCAAATGTTCCTATTATTACATCCATTTTACAGATGAGAAAACTGAGCTAATCAGAGTTTTAGCACCTGATGTCTAGACGGCAGGGCCCAGATGAAAATTCAGGCAATCTGAATTCTGAACAAACATTTTTAATTGCCTCTCTACTTTTATACTTAATATCTCTAAGCTTCAGTTTCCATGTCTGTCTGAAAATGTGGAGAATGACAACACATACCTTATAGAATGTTAAGGACTAGGAGAAGTGGCTATAAAGATATCAGCACAGTGTCTAGCTCAGGTAAGCTCATTAATTGCTGTTTGGTTCTGTGGCTGACATCATTTGTGATCTTAGATAATTCACCTTACATTTACGAGGTCAGTTCCTCCTCTGTCAAATGTGGATGTTAATGGCTACTACATGATGATGCTGTGAAGGTT
>NW_003852586.1:93362-96695 GCF_000181295.1 Otolemur garnettii
TAACTAATAAAATAAAAATGTTACTAATTGAATTTCTGGCAAAATCCTTTATCCAAAATTTTACTCACTGTCATTATGCTTTGTTTATTAAAAAAATAAAAAATAAAAGCACCATGGTCTCCTCCTTTTTAATGGCTGAATGGTATTTCGGAGTGTCCATATACCACAGTTTCTTAATCCATTTGTGTGTAGATGGGCACTTGGGTTCGAGTTGAAACACATTCTCAGTGAAGTATGACCAGCATGGAGTATCCATCTACTCAGAACTAATATGAAACCAATAGAAAACCAACTGCACACCCACGTGAGAGAAAAACACAAGTGAACACAAGTGGGGGAGGAAGGCAAGGGGGAGGGATGGAGGGGAGAGGATGGGTGAGCTGTCCCCAGTGGGCACAGTCTACGGTAAACCGCACCCCCCACGGGTGAAGGGCTCAACTACAACTTGAGCCTTACCCATTAGAAGCACAAACAATGGAACCTAATCATTCGTACTCTTCGAGTAATCTGAAATAAAAAGAAAGAAAAGCATCATTGTGAGTCCTTCAGCAATGCAAATGTATTTCTTTATTTTAAACATGTAACAGAAAACCAAGAATTCATATTGGGGAAGTGTTTGATTTATTTTACTGTAACTCACAATCACAATTCATCATATTTTATCTAAGAGACGTTGAAGATATTAGAGTAAAAGTTCACAGGTAAGAATATTTTTTCTGACATTCAGTTTACTTAAAATCAACTATTATTCACTTACAGGTTCAGGGTCACATGCTGAGCCCTGAAGATACAGAGATTAAACAAGCAGCTCCCTTGCCCGGCAATCCCACCGCATGAGAGAGGAAAACAGTAAAGGGACAATACCCCCAGACTGCACACACAGCAGCGAGGCGCAGTCCAGCCCGTCTCACCCCACTGCCATCTCTGCCAGCTTGAGACTTTCGCTGGCATTTATTTTTTCTCCCATCTTGGCTTTAACCTGAATTTGCCTGCTGCACGTACATCCCATCTCCGCAGCTGGCTCCCTGCATGCCATTGTGAAAGTTTACGCCAAGTCACATGCAAGGGTAGTCTGCCAGGCAAAGAACCTCACTTACTTTTCTTCTCTAATATTGTAAAATTTGGATTTCCCTGCCTGAGTGTGTGGCATGTGTGACAAACTGCAGACAAGATCGCATGAGGAATGAACACTGGTTCAGACGCTGTATGTAACATCACTCATTTAACGACAGCTTTGTGAATAGACACTAACTTACCCCATTTTACACCAAGAGCTGTGACCCACAGAGGAACTAAGTGCCTGGCACATAATCTGGGCTGGTAACAAGCCGTAAATCCTAGATTTGAACTTATCTATCCTGCTCTAATACCTTTGGTCCTAATTTCCACAGGCCACTGCCTCTGTGCCACGCCAGGCACTAATCACTGAAAAGTATATGGTGATGCTTTTTTTGTATTGTAACCCAAAACTATAAAACATAAGACTTTCATGTATTCTGAAATTCACGTAGCTTCCTGCATTCTTCAGATTGGAGCTGTCTGAATAAGTTCACTGAAGCTTCTTGTATTTTGTTAATGTATTTATTTGTTTAATGTCTGTTTTGCTGAACTGAACAAATGCTTTCTCCAATATGGCACAACCCACGTGGCACTACCCCCAACACACAATGTCCAAGGGGAGGGGAATGTTCCATGGCACCATCTCTAGGCCAGAGAGCCGCTCAGCCAATCAGACGGTGGGGCTGGTGTAGCGGGCACTCAGGAAATGTCAGGGAGACGCAGTTTTTAACCAGAATTTCTTAACTAATTAGAACTAATTAGATATCACTGAATGGAAAAACTGATCAAATAGTATTAAAAAGTTGTACCTTTCCTTTACAAATGTACACTTCAATGGAAAGAATTAATTATTAACATAAAAAAGAAAATGAGGTGTATTAGTTTGTATTGCTGCTATGAAAAACCACCAAACAGATTAGTGTCCAGGAGTATCACGGTTCCTCTGTACCTGGCACCTGGGGAACTAAAGCAGCAGGTTGCCTGATTCAAATGATCAAAAAAAAAGAAAGAAAGAAAGAAAGAAAAGTTCTTTGGGGTCCTCGGGTAATTTCTAAGAGGATGTGGGGGGGGGGGAGAAATAGGTTACCTGGACCCAAAATGCAGTGTTAGGGAGGCAAAGGGTACAGTTACAGACATTCCTGCTAATGAAGGCAGAAAGCGGAAGGAAAAAAGTCACCAATCCCAAGAGATTTTTAATTCAGCCAAGCAAATTCCATTAAGTCTAAAGCCCTAGGAAGACTGTTAAGTAACTTCTGGTTTGGACATCTAGGCTCTCAGCTCTGCCCTCTGAGCTCTCTCTCTGCCCGGTGGACTCTAGGCTGAGCCCTCATCATCATCATTTCTTGTTCATGAAAGGCACCATCAGCTGGTGTTAAAAAGTTTGGTGAGACTGCTTCCTACCCATCGGGTTTGGGGGTCTGATAGCCTTCTGTGCCTTTATACCCCCCATAGTCCCTGTCAGTCCACACAGGTGGTGTTTAGCGTGGGTTTTCCGTCAGGGCCTGGGGTACCTTCTATTAGACAAGAAAGAAGCCCTGCCAGGTCTGCTGAGATGTTCCGCCTCCTCCACCCAGGTCTGCCGAGGTGTTCCCCCTCCTCCACCCAGGTCTGCCGAGGTGTTCCCCCTCCTCCACCCAGGTCTGCCGAGGTGTTCCCCCTCCTCCACCCAGGTCTGCTGAGGTGTTCCCCCTCCTCCACCCAGGTCTGCTGAGATGTTCCCCCTCCTCCACCCAGGTCTGCTGAGATGCTCCGCCTCCACGCTTGGCTTCTGTTTCCAGGAGCAGCTAGAAGTCACATGCTTCCTCTCTGAACACTCTCATCTTTGGCTCTTCTGAAATAGTTCTTGCCACATTCTAGGTTTTTTCTATAGAACATGATTTCTTGATAGCGAATCTCACAATTTTATCATCTTTTGCAATCTGGACAAGGTGAGAATTTCCCGTATCCTAAAAAAAGTTCCCTCACTTTTAAAAACAGTTCTTATTTTTTCTCTTTCCTCTTTGATTTTACTATAAACAACAATAAGCCACCAGGTCACAGCTACAAAACTTTGCTGAGAAATATCCTCAGGCAAACGTCAACATTCACTGTTCAAAAGTTCCATCTCCTACATACCCACAAGCCCCAACTGCTGCTGGAAACAGGGTCAGCTCTCCACATGGCAGGACACACTCCTCACTCTCTCCTGAGCCTGGAACAAGCAGTGTATTCAACATCTAATTTCTGCCCACAGTCTTTGTGTGATGACACAGGTTTTCAACACCTTTTATCTCA
>NW_003852586.1:96977-98877 GCF_000181295.1 Otolemur garnettii
TTTTTTACTGTTTTTGGCCGGGGCTGGGTTTGAACCCACCACTCCGGCATATGGGGCTGGCGCCCTACTCCTTTGAGCCACAGGTGCCCCTGGATATTTTTTTTTTACAGACAAGGTCTCACTCTAGCTCAGGCTGGTCTTGAGCCCATGAGCTCAGGCAATCCACCCACCTCTGCCTCCCAGAGTGCTAGGATTATAGGCGCGGGCCACTGTGCCCAGCCTAATTAATGATCTTTAACATTTTTCATGGCACACCAGTGTGCCTCAGTGCACCTGGTGAAAAGTCCACTGCTCTAAAGGAATAAATGTTTTTCTCATTCCTCTCATTTTCTTCTCAGTCCTCACTAGTAGAATCGTGAATAATATTACTAACAGTCTCTTCAATTCAAGGCCACCTGGGCTTATTTGATCAGGTCCTAACCGTCCTTCCAACCCCTCTCCATTGCCAAGTTTCAACACACTTAGCCACAAATGAAGTGTCTGCCACAGCAGCGCCTCACCTCCAGGCACTAAGAGCTTTGGTTTTCTCTTCTGATCACAAGTTCCACAAATCTAGAGGACTAAACAAGACGAGTGCGTGTTCCTACAGTCCTGCCGCTCATCCGGCCAATGCAGGTCTCACGGGGCCCAAATCAGCCACTGGCAGGGCTGCTTCTTGCTGTGAACTCTAAGGAAAGCCCATCCCCTTGCCTTTCCCATGGCTACAGGCCACTCACATTCCTTGGTTTATGCCCCTTCCTCCAGCCTCGAAGACCGAGAGTTCAGCCCTTGTCACATCGCATGACCCTGATCAGAGTTCCTCCCCTTTCTCTGTCTCTCTCCTGTTCACAAGCACCTTTGTGACCATGCCAAGTCCTCCTGGGAAATCTGGAACAATCTCTCCATTTGTGATTATCATTCACATCTGCCATGTGGGCTTCATCAAGTACAGTGACAGATTCACAGGTCACAGGGAAGGTGTCTCAGGGGTGGGGTCCCTATCATTCTGCTCCCCACAGAAGGCAAATATCTTGTACGCAGACCTAAAAGTAATTTCTAAAATCAAAACTAAGAGTGATAGCAAAAATGAAAAAAAAAATTGTCTTTTGACCATACAAAAATTAAAAGCAACCTGTTCTGTCTTTCTTCCACTGTAGCAGAATTCAGCCCAGGCATATGTCTACACAGCGGAAGGCCACATTTACCAGGTGGCCTTGAAGTTTGGTGTTGCTATGTGAGTACATTCATCCAATTGTATGCAAGTGGTGGTAACTTATGTACCTTCTAGACTATCCCTAAATTAAAGACAGGCTCTCTGCCCTAGAGCTCTGCCTCTTCCCTTCCTGTTCTGGACACAGGGACATGCCCATTGCAGCCCTGGCTGCAGAGACAGGACAGTGCTCTGCAGGGCGTTGGCAATTTTTGCAGAGCTGTTCAGCTACTAAGTAGTTGAAGCTTTGAGAGCTCTGTGTTTCCTGCCTCTAATATTTGACTCTTCCATTGAGGCACAAACGTAGCCATGGACAATACGTGAAAAATGGGCAGAGTTGTGTTCTAGTAAAATTTTATTTACCAAAATAGGGGGCTGGCCAGGTTTGATGACCTCTGCTTTAGAACCATCACAAGGAAGAAATCTCTGTTCTAGTTCTAACTAAAGTCTCCTCTAAACTGGACCACTGACATCAGGTATCATTTTAGGAAAGAAAAATAAAGTCTATCTACTTTCTGCCATTGTCTTTTAAGACTATTCCATAGTATCTTAACCTTTGCTCTTCTACACACACAAAACACAGGCACAGGCACATACTGAAGGAGGGGGAGGAGTTATAATCTGCCAAAAATCAAATAATCTGATGAAAACATAGGCAAAGGATGGACAGGGAACTGACTAAGGAGGAAATGCAAGTGAATTCATGCAAAG
>NW_003852586.1:99043-99501 GCF_000181295.1 Otolemur garnettii
GCACTCTACTCTTTGAGCCACCCTAAATTATTATCTTTTAATTCTTACTTGTGTAACAGAGAAATGAAAACAGACATGGGGATATAACTTCTCCCTTACCAACTGGCAGGAGCAACTCGTTTTATAGAACGTGAAGTGTCCAAGAGTAATTAACAAACGCTGACATCACTGAGGAGGGTAAGATGAGAGATAGTAACAATGCACATTAAAACACCAGAAACACACATGCACTCCACCAAGCCACTGCAGCTCTGGGAAGTCTGTTTTAAGATGATTATAAACACGTCCAGTATTATGTAAGGGGTGAATAACCACATCATTTTATAAAGTATAAGAAATAACATTTCAAGCCCCAGAGAAGGTCAAAAAACAATGGAATGACATTAAAATGAATAGAATATTTTGACAACTATGGAAACATGTCCTTGAGAAGCAAAATGAATAGGAAGGTTATCCCA
>NW_003852586.1:100177-102405 GCF_000181295.1 Otolemur garnettii
GGTGGGCAGGTGGTGTGAACGGTGGGCAGGCGGTGTGAACGGTGGGCAGGTGGTGTGAACGGTGGGCAGGCGGTGTGAACGGTGGGCAGGCGGTGTGAACGGTGGGCAGGCGGTGTGAACGGTGGGCAGGCGGTGTGAACGGTGGGCAGGCATTGTGAACAGTGGGCAGGCGGTGTGAATGGTGGGCAGGCGGTGTGAATGATGGGCAGGCGGTGTGAACAGTGGGCAGGCGGTGTGAACGGTGGGTAAGTGGTGTGAATGGTGAGCAGGCAGTGTGGACAGTGGGCATGAAGTTCCAGAGGAGGTGAAGAGCCAGGAAAGAGTAGAAAAAGTAAATGTTAATGAGAATTGAAGTTGGATTTTCCTAATTAAAGACAAAACTATTAATGGTTTTGGAACACATGGGTCATGTCTAACTTATTTTTAAAAAGATCCAGCCTTCCTGGCTCACACCTGTAATCCCAACACTGGGAGGCCAAGCCAAGAAGGTGGCTTGAGGCTAGGAGTTTGAGACCAGCCTAAGGAACATAGCAAGACTCTATCTCTATAAAAAAAATTAAAACTTAGCCAGGCATGGTGGCACACATCTGTAGTCCTAGCTACTTGGGAGACTGAGACAGGAGGATTACTTGAGCCCAGGAATTTGAGACTGCAGTGACCTGTGATTGCTCCATACACACCAGCCAACAGAGTGAAACCCTATCTCAGAATGAATGAATGAAATCATTCTGTTACTGATGGCTGATATGCCTAAAATACAAAAAGTGCATAGTAATGAATAAAAAGCAAAAGATAAAAAGTACTGGAAAAAAAATGGCTAAAGAATGACAAGAGGAAGAAATACAGATTAATAAGAAATAAGACAACGTTCATCTATACTAGCAATCAAAACAACAAAGTTAAATAATCTTTTACTTATTAAAGTAGCAAAGTTTAAGAAAGAAATTAGTATGTTCTAAGGATACTCTAAGATAGGCAACCACAAAATTGGGATTGTACTTTAATATATTTTTGAGAACAACTTACTGGGACATATCAAACGTGTTACAAAAATGCCCTTCCCAGTAATTGTCCTGCTGAAATCTGCCTTAAGGAAATAATCACCACTGGAAAAAATGTATATCCAGAGTGTTGATGTGTTAGCTAAAGTAAGTATTTTCAGTGTTTGTTTTTCTTCTTGGTGGAAGAATTATGCATAATTTTATTCTCTTCTTTGTACTATTCTCTACTTCCCAAAAATTCTACAGGAAGCAGATGTTAATTTTATAATCAGTAAGATGATTATTAAGGAAGTAGTTAAGACATAGTGCAAAACAAATTCATTACAACACATAAATAATATGATGTAGAAAAAAGTAAAATTAAAATGTTTTGGAATTATACATATATGAGTTCCAAATTTGTTTTTTACTACTTTCAAGCCTCATTACTTAGGCAAACCAACTTTTTCTGAGGTTTGGTGCTCTCTTACATCTACTGGGGATAATACAGGCCCCCAAGTCCTCTTTGGAAGTTACCACCTAGCATGGTGCTGAGACTTTTATAACTATTACTTCTGCCAGGTGAATTAAAACAGCAACAATTTAGCCCTTGCCTAATCATAGCTATCCTGCTTTTCATCTTATAACCTTCCCTCTCCCATCGTGTATACTCACACCCAATCCAGAGGAAGGAACTATTATTGTTCCCATTTTACAGATCAGAAAATACAGGCATAGAAAATGTATTTGTCCAAAGCATCAAGCTAGTTGGTGGTAAATCCTGTCTGACACTAGAATCAGAATTCTTCGTGACCACACACGTTTTAAATACATTTTAACTGTCTTTGTCTTTTTCCTTTGTTGTTTAAGTTTACAGAACAGCTCTGCTCTGTGTGTAATAGTGGTTAGAAGCTGTGCACAGAAATCTACTCATTCAGTAGCATTAGACTTTCCAGGTAAGTGCCCTGACAGGTGTCTCCTGCCTGTGGCAATTACCCAGCATATTTGTACTGGCTGCCTGTTCTTATGTTGTCCATGACAGGAGAATCTAAAGAGAGTAAGAGATCAATGATCATTTCCTGAGAAATTTATCTTCTAGCTGCAAGCATTAGACAGAATAATAACACAAGTTAGGTTGTCATACGGGAGAAACACAGAGCTCAGGGAAGGAAGTGATCACGTCTGCAGTAAGAGCGCCGACAGGCTTTCTGAGAGAGGTGGCTTTTGAGTAGCCCTTGGAAAGGAGGG
>NW_003852586.1:103182-110381 GCF_000181295.1 Otolemur garnettii
CAGCTCCTCACAACGTGTCAGAGAACCTGAAAAGTGAGGGGGAGGGCAGGGTATGTGGAGCACAAGACACAGCCCACTTTGTGACAGCCTGCGTTGTGGTGGCTGTCCACTCCAGTGAGGGGGGAGGACTCACTCCCATGGGATGGCATTGATCTATTCATGACAGTGGTGCCTTCCAGAGCCAAATACCTCCAAAGTAATCCCCAACTCCCAACAGTGCCATATTTATTGCAGCTCAATTCACAATCACAAGATGTGGAATCAACCCAAGAGTCCATCAACCCAGGAATGGATTAACAAACTGTGGGATATGTATACCATAGAGTCCGATTAAGCCATAAAAACTATGGAGACTTTGCAGCTTTTGTATTTACCTGGAAGGATTTGGAGAACATCCTCTTAAGTATCACAAGAATGAAAAAGCAAGCATCTAATGTACTCAATACTAATATGAAATTAGTAGATGAACAACTACACACCCACACAAGAAATAAAAAGCAATTAAATTCAAGTAGCTGGAGAGGGAAAGGAGGAAGGGAGGGAGAGGGAGAGAATGAGGGAGGCAGGGAGTTTGGTGAGCGTTCACCTAACGGGCACAATGTCGGGGTGTATGGCACACCTCCTGGGTGAAGGCCTCCACTACCACTTGGACTTTACTTAACAAATGCAAAAAATATATCCTAATTATTTATATACATATATTAATCTGAAATTTAAAAAGAAACAAATTTTAATGTGAATTTTGATAGAGATAAAACATATCTTAACAATAGTGAAAGCTTTTAGCTAAAACCAATAACTGGCTGGAAAAATATAGTTTCACACACAGAGAGTTATTTTTATTCTATTTGCCAAACTATTTCATTCTAATTCCCAGTTTTCTAGGGACTTACTTTACCCTAAGATAAAAGCTGGCATTACAGCTTTCATCATTATATAATTTTAACATAGCTGAATCCAGGCCTGCTGATTTCTTAACAACAGTCCCACCCAGCCCAGGATGCTGGATTTAGCCACTGGGCTCAGTAGGAAATTTGAAATAATTGTCCTCGCTCTGCATACACTTTATGGAAGGGAGTCTTACAATGATTGTTAAATAACTCTGATTAAACACTTCAAAAGAAAGGTGCCGTTTCTCTGCCTACTGCTGAATTATTAGAGGGTTTGTTCCTCCACATCAGATATTCTGTTAGAAAAGGGGATCAGATAGGGTCCTATATAGGCTCTGTACAAATGTGGGGTCAGCCAGGGCATGAACTTCATTTGTAAAAATGTTAAAAAGTCAACAATATCACATATAGAACAATATTATGACGCTCCTAACTTGCTCATCTTTAAAAAATCAGCTTGTAAAGACAAAGAAATGTGTGTCCTGTTTTGCTGCAGCGGCAGCTGGAAGTCACAGGAGCGGAGGCCACCTGTGGCGTCAGCGCCGGAGCCCCGCAGCATCCCGCTTCTAGGTCAGCCCAGATACACCAAAGATGAGAAGACCAGCGGCCGTGAACTTCATGTGGAATGCAATTCTTTAAAAACCAAGTACATTTTAAAAACACAAGCAGATTAATGACTCTGGAGTCTAAAATTTCAAATCCAAAGTCAAAGAGAGAATTGACAAAGTGTCACATGCAAAGCACTGCTCATCTGTCACCATTTGCAGGGAAAAAATACACACACGGGCTTGACTTGACGCATAGGAAGTGTTTGAATTGGGAAAGGCGAGGCTTTGAGAACCCCAGAAATGGATTTATTCAGGCAAACATGCGGGATCGCTGTGCATATTTTATATCAGCCATTAGATTGGGTATCATCATAAAACCATTTTAGTTTGCCTTTTTTTTTTTTCTTTTTTTGGCCAGAGAGTGCTTTCTGAAAATGTTTCCTTGACAACATTTTTAGAAGTAATTGAAATACGAAGCCACAGAAAGCAGCAGTATTAGGCATGTAATGCACAGTAGGGTTAGGACGTTCACATCGGCTTTTGTTAAGTCTCCCCGCTGTTGGTGGCTTCCCTCAATTCCTCCATCTCTAAGTCCTGGCTGGGGGTTTCCGCGCTTGTCCCATGAAGCAAATCTCGGCGTGGGTTCCGCCGCCCGGCGCCCGCGGCCACGCCGCCTGTCGCCCCCAGGGGGCGCGCTTCCCGCGGCCTCGCCCGCCGCCCGCAGAGCCGCAGCCGGACGGCGTCGCGGAAGCCGCGGCGGAAGTTGGCGTTGAAGAAGCCGTAGACGATGGGGTTGACGCTGCTGTTGCCGAAGGCCAGCCAGTGCGCGACCGGGTACACGTAGACGTTGATGAGCCGCAGCGCGCGCGGGGACAGCTCGGCGTAGTCCGACAGCATCATCAGGGTCCACAGCGGCAGCCAGGAGAGCACGAAGAGCAGCGCCACCACCAGGAGCATCTTCAGCGCCCTCCGCTTCTGCCTGGACGCCGCGGGCCGCCGCTCCCGGGCCTGGGCCTGCGGCGCGGGCCTGGACAGCGCGACCCCCATGGCTCCGTACAGCGCCACGATGAGCAGCAGCGGGGCCAGGTAGACGCTGGCGAGCAGCACGGTGGTGTAGACCCTGCGCATGGCCGGGCGCGGCCAGGCTTCCCGGCACCAGTGCACCGGGCCCGTCCCGTTGTGCGCGTCGAGCCTCACTCGGTAGAGCTTCGCCTCCTGCACGTGTAGCATCACCGCAGACGGAGACATGATGGCCACGGCCAGGACCCAGATGATCCCGAGAACCACACACGCCGTCTCCAGGGTGAGCTTTGATTTGAAAGGGTAGACCACGCTCCGGAACCTGCAATCAAGGGCAGATGTGAGCCCGGCGCTGCTCGTGGCTTCTGGCCAAGTTTACGTAAGGAGTCAAAGCCTCCCACCCAACTTCCCTCAAAATAGAGAAAGTAGATAGAGTGGAGTAGAGATAATTGATATGTGAGATAAATTTTAACTCAGAACTTGAATAGAGTATACCAGTCACTAGTAATAATAAAAAGTAATAATAACTAGCGTATATTAAATACGAACATTTACTTTTTTAAGACAGAAATAATCTTTATTTAGCTTTAAAATTTCTTTCTGTGATCTTCAGAAGTTTTCCATGTAAACTTTGTTTTTTCATTATCTTTTGTGAGATTGATTTTTGGTGCTGCTGTCAATGGTATTTTACTTTTAATTTCAGATTAATATGAGGGTAAGACGATTAGGTTACATTGTTTGCATTGGTGAGGTAGTTGCGCCCCACACCCTGAGATGTGTCAAGTACACTCTTTCACCGTGCGGGTCAGGTGCGAGCGCACCCATCCCCCTCCCTCCTCCGTCTCCACGTCCTCCTGCCCCTTCACCTCTCTCCCCTTACCTCTCTCCTCAATTTGAATCGAATTGAGTTTTTCTCTTACGTGGGCATGTATTAAATCATCTACTGGCTGCATATTAGTATTGCGTATTTGCTTTTCCATTCTTGTAATACTTTACTGGGACAATGTGTTTCAGCTCCATCCAGGATAATACAAAAGATGATAAAGTCTCCATCATCTTGTGGCTGAATAGTACTCCATGGTGTGCATGTACCACAGTTTGTTAATCCATTCCTGGGTTGATGAGCACTTGGGCTGTTTAAATGTAAACATTCCAAACTCTGTTCCGCATCCTATTCTATTGATTTGCACTGACTGTCTCTTTAAGCCTCACCATTTACCAGACGGGAACACAGGCTTAGAAAAGGTGAAACCTTGCCCATAAAGATACAGGATCTTAGCACAGGTGGTTCAGCTCCAGCCCTCACGCTTCTAACCTCTGGTGTGCTCAGCAGACTGCTGCCTCCACCCTGCTGTGGCAGACGGTTGATAGCCATCACTGAGCCCTCCACTGTGCTCCTGTGTAGGGCATGGTTGGCCAGGTAACTCCTCGGGCCAACAGGAAGCACAATGCAAGCAAAACCTGTTGAGACGTTGGCACACTGCAGCTTGTCCTTTTGGAATGCTTCCTCCTCAAAGCCAGCTTCGAGGTCACAAAGCTGGAATTAGATGAGAAGCAGGTGGAGAAAGGCCACTTCCCAGCTCTCCTAGCTCCTAGAGAGACCCAGCAGCTCCAGAGATCCCAGCTCTATGGCAGGGAGCAGGAGGACCACACAACATGCCCAGTCAACCCACAGAACCATGCGGACTGACCACGACGTGCTTTGGTGAGGGGGTTTCACTTTGCAAGGGTCTGAGGTTTTCATCATGAGTTGTGACTATGGCCTTCCCGACACTGCTCTTCCACTGCTGAGCATGAAACTGTAGCGTAAGTAGATGAGTAAGCCAGGTGTGTTCACCTTGTGAACTAATGCTGTTGTTCACCTTGTTACTGAGACTGCTGAGGCTCATTATATTAATTATAAGATACTTGTGTTATTATGCAACTATATGAATTATATTTTTTAAAAGTACTATCGCCTATGTAATTTTCTTTGACTTTTAGACTGAAATGTTACTAAAATTGTTACTTTCCAGATCTGAAGATAAGAACATTTAGAGCCGTAAGTGGCTGAGTAGCAACTCCAGGTTAATGCAGAGAATGGCTAGTTAGCTTGGGCTCTGCCCAGTGTCCATCTCTGTGACTCTTTGTCATGAAGGTCTCTCCACTTAACCTCCAGTGCCCCAGTCCTCTAGCAAGTGACTCCTCCATTCACCCACCCTTCAGTTATGGGTAATTTCAGAGGCACAATTTTAGGTGTTTTGTTCTTTTGTAGACCATCTCGGGGGGTTTCAAATATTATTTTTTAATTAACTCATTAAACAAATATACGAGGACTATCAGCAAAGTATCCAGGCATGTGGTATGAAAACTAGTATTAACAATGGCTAGATACTTCCCAGACAGCCCTTACAGATATATGAGTGAGTGAGTGTGTGTGTGTATTCAGGCAGGCAGAAATGAACAAGATAGAGATTGGTTCCTGCTGAGAAATAGCCAATGGAAATATTAAACATGTAATAATTATTAAAATTATACTAAAGAGTTTAGACCAGTGGTTCTCAACTTTCCTAAGGCTTCCTAATGCCATGACCCTTTAATACAGTTCCTCATATTGGTGGTGACCCCCAACCATAAAATTATTTTCGTTGCTACTTCATAATTATAATTTTGCTACTATTATGAATCGTAATGTAAATATCTGATATGCAGGATGTATTTTCATTATTACAAAGGGGTCACAACTGGTTTAGACTTTATCCACAGATGGATGTGAATTAAAACATTGGTTTGTATTCATTGAAGGATTTCACATGGCTAAGGGAAGGGTCACTTTTACAATTCAAGGGTCACTTTTTTTTACAAGGGTCACTTTTTTTACAATTCAAGGGTCACTTTTACAATTCAAGAAGCTGATATGGGCTGCTATGAGGAATACGATTGGCCAGTGACTGAAGACCCAGGCCAGTGTCTAGACAATCTCAGTGTCTCAAGTGACCAAGGAGAGTGAGAACATAGAAGGTGGAGAGAGAAGGGAGATTCCAGAATAAAGCTCAGGGTGTTCACTCGCAGTGAGTGAGTGACCCAGCCATTCCCTCATGTGGGGAGCACGAGAAAAGGGGCTGCGTTGTTCTGTTGCTGTGAGAGTAAGATGATGAGTGCAGTTCTGAAATATGTGTTGTTGATATGTGCTGGTGAAGTTATCCCAGGAGCACTTTTGACCATAACCATGAAACTCTGGAGAAATAAATTTGAGAGGTGTTTTTTTTGTTTTTTTTTAAACTTGGCTTTCAGGAACACCTAACCTTATAGGAAGCATTTGAGTGTAAATTGAGAGATAAAGACCTGCTCCAAGTACATCCAAGTCACTGCACAAGATAATGTTTAATTCCTTTCTGTGGCTGAATGGTGCTCCATGGTGTGTGTGTGTGTGTGTGTGTGTGAATTTGTTTTATCCTCTCATGAATCGGTGGGCCACTAAAACCCTGACTTGAGCATTGTAAGGTATCTACGTAGCAAAAATATTTGGTCCTCTTTATATTTTCAAATTAAAAAAAATAAAAAGAGCATTTAGAACTTAAAGATGCTACATGACTTTTGTTGTCATGCTCTTTGGGGACACAGGCCTTCAGAGCCCGGAACTGACCTGGAAGGTGCCCACGTGCCCAGAAGCTTCCCGCTGGAGGCCCCTGTGTAAAGCCCGACAGGACAGTCCCCGAGGAGCCCCATTCTTCCCACACCCACCCCCAAGTCTTCCCTGTCTAGGCAGCAGCAGGGGAGTGAGGGGGACTCGGTCAGCCTTGGTTTTGCCCCACCTGATGCCAACAGAACAGAGACAGGGTGTGCTTCCTGAGTCTGTGCCCATCACAGATTTATGAGCATAATAAATGTCACTGTCATTCTACCCTACCAGTTGGTTTATTTAGTGGGTGGCTTGTTACACAGCAATAAATAACCGAAAGTATAGAAAACCAATGCATGGGTAGGAGGGTAGGTAGTAAAGGATGGTTTCAGAATTATCCCACCTGAGTGGAGAGAAAGCTAAGACTGGCTACATCAACTCCCAAGAGATCTAAGTTGAGGGCTGCTCCTGTGGGTGTTAACTCTTTGGGGCTTCTGGCCTGTTGTGCTCAAGCACAGAGAGGCTTTCTCCAGTTTGGACGGGGAGACAGAGGTAAAGACACCCGTGCTAGCAGGTGGATGTGAGGCAGGAGATATGCGCAGGGCACCCATAGCACGGGCCGTGGACTATGATGGTTGATCTGTGTGTCAGCTGGAGTGGCCAAGAGGAGCCCAGAGTAAAGGGTATTTCTGGTGTCCCTATGAAGCTGTTTCTGAATGAGATTAGCATTTGAATAAATAGACTCAATAAAGTAGGTTTCTCTTCCCACTGTCGAGGTACATTATTCCGTCTTCCGAGAGCCTGCATAGAACAAGAGGTGGTGAAAGAAGAACTTTTCCCTCTTTTTCTCTCCTGCCTCGCTGCCTGAGCTGGTACATTTCTTTAATTTTCTTCCACCTTGGACTAATACATCACTGGCTTCCCTAGGTCTCAGGCTTTAAAATAGTTTATAGTAGTATGAAATTTGATATACAAAATGGCATTACTCTGGTTCACAGCTCTAAAACAGTCGGGAAGCCATCCCAAGAAGGAGTATTTGTCTGGGCTGCAACCCCACAAAACAGGAACTTGTCTTAAAACTATGAATAGGGCTGAACCACCATCACCACATCCTGGAAGATAGCTGAGCATCCCCAGCTC
>NW_003852586.1:111386-114487 GCF_000181295.1 Otolemur garnettii
GGGCTGCTCCACCTTCCCTGTTCCAGCTGACCTGACCAGGTGCTTCTCTGGACAAGCACCTCCTGTTTCAAGTGCCCTGTGTACCTGTTTATCTTAAGGGATACCATCTCTTAGTTTCTTTCCATGGTAAATTTCTCATCCCTCAAGACTTAGAAAAGTCTTGACCTCTTCTGCAACCCCACCCCTCCCCGTCCTGCCAGAGAGCTGGGACACAGTGGACCCCTAGTGGAAAGCATCGTCTGTAACCGTTTGTTAGTACACCTGTCTACTCCACCAGACTTCACACCTTCTAATTTTGCAGCACTTCATCTAATTTATTTCCATGCTACACAGCCAGCCAGTACCTGGCATAACGTAAACTCTCAACAAAGTGTGTAAACATATGAATGGATAAGAATGACTTACAATCACAAAACCTGAATGAAATTTAAGATTTCATTTATTTGAAATTAAGTGAAAAAATAAGATTTCATTTATTTCATCACATTTTCATTTCTTCCATGAGAAAATTCTAGATTCTGGGAAGAAAAACTATAAAAACTGTACCATCTCTAATTATTTAATTTTAAAATATGGAAAGTTCAAAAATGTATTTGCTTGTCACTCAGCCTTTACTGGGTATACCCTTTGCTCTTAAAAAGTTAGAAATTATTAATTTGGGAGATATGTGCCCAAATTAATTTGCAGATTATATATTTCTCTGGTGGATTGGTCCCAGACACACTCCCCCTTTTTTTTGGCAGTTTTTGGCTGGGGCTGGGTTTGAACCCACCACCTCTGCCATATGGGGCTGGCGCTTAGTCCTTTGAGCCACAGGCACCGCCCTGTACATGTCCTTTTTTCTAGATGCAGACTTTGGCACTGACTCACCTGTCTACGGCTATTGCGACCAGAGTGAAGACTGAGGCTGCGACGGACACCCCCTGGACCAGCCCACTGATCTTGCACATTGCACTTCCAAACGGCCACCCTGAAAGGGAGATGGAACAGCCTTTTAACAGATGAAGATTTTTTGCCTCCTTAAAAATATAAACAAAACTTGAAAAATCAAAACAAATGCAACTGTTTTCTGAGTGATAGCAAAAAAAACAATGTTTCGCAGCATTTTCATCTCCAGAGCTATATTTTTAGTACACTAATGTCAAAAGTGATGTAGGAGCTACAACATTCTAGACCACCATTATAAATGGGCTACGTCTATTAACATAATCCTGGCAACAAGCTTCTGCTTTATTATTCTCTTCACAGTATACACAAGATAACAAAGAAACAAATACCACAGACCTTGCCCAGCTAGTTAACACCTTTTAAGTATTTGAACCTGGGCAGTAGGTTCCAGAGTCCAACCCATTAACCCTTAGTAGTAATGAACTTTAAAAGAATAGTCGGGTTTTTGGTTTTCTAACTTGAAAATGTGCTCCCTAAATTACTTTAGGAGTTGCATACAAAATAGATCATCATGTTTACTATTACCCAATGTAACAAGACAGTTTATCTCATAGGTTCTCCCAGAATAAAGAGCACTTTGTCTGAACAAAAATTCCTCTAAGGTAAATTGTCAAATAGAATACATTCATTCATATTCTAATTTCCAAAGAGTAGGCCGAGAGACTACTTTTGAATTACTTCCTAACTGAACCTCAGCCAATAGAAATTAGTAATTATTATGGCAGGCAGATAATAACTAATTACACAACCGTCTGCTAGTATAGGAAAGAAACAGTATTCTTTTTCTAGCAAACATTCTAGTTTCCAAAAGATGAATACTATACATTTCTTAGTTTTTTTTTAAAATTTATCTTTTAAAAAGTTCTGTTATTTATTTTCCCCAAACAAAATATTCTTAGTAATGTAAATATTTGAAATAAAGTAAATAATCCAAGTATATCTAAAAAAATTTACCTAATTAAGCCATCTTAATATAAGGACCTGGATTACTTTGCTGACTGAAAACCAAGAGAGAATGCCTCCCAAGTATTAACATTTAGGTTGTAACAACACTATTTCAACAAAAATGCATGAATGTACACTGGCCTTGGCAGAACATGGAAAAGTAAGAAGAAGTTTATCTTATCTCATTCCCCAACTCCAGTGAAATCTCAGCTCTGGGACAAAAGAACATAGACCCACAGAAATGGAGATTCCAGAAACTACCAAACATGAAGTCGGACACAACACAGTTGGTGGGAATCATGTAAAAATCCAATCAGTCCTGGCTCCACGCCTGTAGCTCAGCCTGCTAGGACACCAGCCACATACATCAGACCTGACAGGTTCGAATCCAGCCCAGGCCAAAAAATAGCCAGTCTTTTTGGTGGGTGCCTGTAGTCCCAACTACTTGAGAGGATGAAGCAAGAGAATCACTTGGGCTCAGGAATTTGAGCTATGACGCAACAGCACTCTACCCAAGGCAACAGCTTGAGACTCTGTCTCAAAGGAAAAATAAAACTCTAATCAGCCCCACACGGCATTTCCCCACTGGCAGACAAAGGGAAGTTTACTCTCTGAGGAGGTGGAAACACAAGACTCCAGACTCTGAGAGCACTGGCCCAAGACGCAGAAGGGCTGAGTGGGAGACACCAGCGGCAACCCTGCTGGGCAGAGACGCTCAGCTCCCACCTGTGACAGCCCCCAGAGAGTTTCCTTCTGGGAAAGGGATCTGCTCCACAGTCCTGATTAGCAGGTTTTGACAGTAGTGGATTTCCCAGGGAATACTCCAGGTTAATGAAGAGGTGGTGCCCACCGTAGCCTCCCGGCAAGCAGAGCCTCCGTCTGAGACACCAGCAGCTCAGGCACAGTGGCACGACAGAAACCCCAAATGAAAGAATGAGACTGAAACAAATAGGAAGAAAGACATTTATGGGGAAACACATCTGAGTCGGACACCTGAAAAATGAAAACCAAACACAAATATTACTAATAACCTCAGAAATAGAACAAAAATTTATCCATGGAACGTGTGCATGCGGAGAGAAAAAACATGCAGAAAATCAAGACAGCTCCAGGAATTTAAGGTTCGATAGCAGAGTGAGGACTCTACCTAGAGACTGAACAAGAAAGGTGAGAAAATCTTTGACAAAAGAACAATAAGGGGCAGAAGA
>NW_003852586.1:114577-116160 GCF_000181295.1 Otolemur garnettii
GAATGACAGACAGACTGACTCCAGTGCAAAGTGTCATGAAATGCAGGAACTGGGGATAAAGGGAAGTGCTGAAAGCTTTTACTACCAAAAAAAATGTACAAATCCATGAACAAAAGAAGTGAGAAATAAACGGCATCTGATTTTTCAGCAGTAATACACATTTCACAGCAGTAAAAATAGAGCGATCCTTTGAAATTATGAGGAAAGAAATTTTCCAACGTAGAGTTCTGCGTTCAGCTAACCACAATCAAGTACAAGGGTGGAGTGAGACGCTTGCAGACACACCAGGTCTCATGCAGACGTGTTTCCTCTCAGTGATCCATTTGTCAGGAAAGAATAAACAGAAGAAAACACAACATCCAGAAAGCAGGGGATGGAACTCAGGAGAGGGGAAGAGAATGGCTGCAGGGAAGTCAGAGCAGCAGGGGCAGAGAGAGACATGTCCTGATGAGAGCAGCGGGACAGGGCGCACCAGGAGGGGAACCTCCAGAAAAGATGCCACTGTAGGTCGCAGGTGTGTTAAAGGTATCAAAAGGGAGCACTGCTCCGGGGAGAGCGTGTGAGGACACATCACTGCTAGGCAGACCCCAAAACCAAGAAAGTCGAAATACACTCTCAGTAAAACCAGGAAAATGAAGACCGTTTTATAGAAGAGAAATTGATACCAGCACAATCCAAGGCTCAGCAGGGGAAAAATCCATATAAAATGAGAATGTATGCTCTGAATATTGATCTTAATAACAATTTTGATACAATCATATTGACATAACGAGAGAAGGTATGTTTGTGAATGTATATTTGTGTTTGTGTGGTAGAAAAAGATTTTAAGAACTAAATTCAAGTCTATTACAGATTGAAATATGTGACTTAGAAATATGGTAGTAATTACCAAAAATAAAGGCAAAAATACTGGAAGTGGCTGCTTCCTGAGAATAGAAACAAAGAAATTAGGCAGCACAAAAAATTTAAATAATAAATTTAAACATTTATGGGGGAAAATATTGAGAGTATTTTTTATTGTCAAAATAACTTGCCTGAGAACAATTTTTATAACCTTTGTTTTGTCTAATGCAGTTATCTTGATAATGTTACAGCCTTATTAAATATATTTTTAATGATAAACATCACAAAAAACTGAGAATCTATGCGCTACATGCTGGATGAAATGGGCACTCTGAACTCTCTTTGGCTCCTGCTCCAGTGAAAGCAGGGAACAGAGGAAAGGCCCAGAGAAATCTTTTTCCTATTTTCAATAAAGTATGTAGAGCTGAGAAGGATGGGAACTATGACACAGCTCATGCTGCTCTAAAGATACCTGACATGCTGCAGTTCATTTGTTTAACACAGATTTGGAATGTGAATATTTTAACTACTCCTCATTAATTAATCCAAGAAATATTTATTAAGTTGGTACTATGTACCAAAATTGCATTGGGGACTGGAGATGACTTTATGTGCACTTCCAGAGCTGTAAGGCTAAAGAGGTACTGTAGCTCATCAGTACAGAAGGTGGTCCCTAACCCTACAGCCTGAGCTCACTCATGGTGCACATGTAAACCATCAGTACAGAAGGTGGTCCCTAA
>NW_003852586.1:116278-117233 GCF_000181295.1 Otolemur garnettii
CATCAGTACAGAAGGTGGTCCCTAACCCTACAGCCTGAGCTCACTCATGGTGCACATGTAAACCATCAGTACAGAAGGTGGTCCCTAATCCTACAGCCTGAGCTCACTCATGGTGCACATGTAAACCATCAGTACCTCAGGTGGTCCCTAACCCTACAGCCTGAACTCACTCACTGTACATACATAAATTACCACTTTTTGATGAACCATTAGGATTGTCTATCTTCCCTGAAAACTATTAGAATTCTCTGCCACCACAGAAATGCCTAAATTTCTGTTTATGTTGGACTAAAGACATCCCACCAGTGGAAACCAGATGTATCAGTTCCTTAAACTTCATAGTCCAGGGTAATAATAATTCTACCATGTTACATGTGCCCTAAATTCTGTTGAGCAAATTCAAAGGTTTCAGGTAAGAAGCGCTCAATCTTGTTCCCTGATGACGTTCAGTGAACATTCTGTGAAAATAATGATCTCCACCTATGTCACTTTTATTTTTCTCCATAATCATTCTCTTTCTGTGACTAACACGCCTATTTGTTTCTTGTCTGATCCTCCTTCAGAATGTAGATACCACGAGAACAGGTGCTAGCTCCGGCACATGCTGGGCTTCCATATGCCTGAACAACCCTATGACTGCAGGGACATGATGTAAACGTTTTTATGGTTCCCGCCACTGCGCACAAGTCAACATACCTGCTATGATGTTGTCCAGCAGTGTGATGGGCATGCAGAATATGCCAACTAGGAGATCACTTATGGCCAGGTTTAAAATGAAGAGATTGGTGACTGTGTGCATGTGTTTGTTCCTCATCACAATAAAGCAAACCACGGTATTTCCCACTATGCACAAGAAGAAGATGAGAAAGTATGAGCTGATGAAGATTGCTGCCACGGGAGGCTGGTGAAGGTAATAGTTCACGTAGGTGATATTGATGTCCGAGGACAGAGGGTG
>NW_003852586.1:117253-120657 GCF_000181295.1 Otolemur garnettii
AACCATCAGTACAGAAGGTGGTCCCTAACCCTACAGCCTGAGCTCACTCACGGTGCACATGTAAACCATCAGTACAGAAGGTGGTCTCTAATTTTACAGCCTGAGCTCACTCACGGTGCACATGTAAACCATCAGTACCTCAGGTGGTCCCTAACCCTACAGCTTGAACTCACTCACTGTACATACATAAATTACCACTTTTTGATAAACCATTAGGATTGTCTATCTTCCCTGAAAACTATTAGAATTCTCTGCCACCACAGAAATGCCTAAATTTCTGTCTATGTTGGATTAAAGACATCCCACCAATGGAAACCAGATGTATCAGTTCCTTAAACTTCATAGTCCAGGGTAATAATAATTCTACCGTGTTACATGTGCCCTGAGTTCTGTTGAGCAAATTCAAAGGTTTCAGGTAAGAAGCGCTCAATCTTGTTCCCTGATGACGTTCAGTGAACATTCTGTGAAAATAATGATCTCCACCTATGTCACTTTTATTTTTCTCCATAATCATTCTCTTTCTGTGACTAACACGCCTATTTGTTTCTTGTCTGATCCTCCTTCAGAATGTAGATACCACGAGAACAGGTGCTAGCTCCGGCACATGCTGGGCTTCCATATGCCTGAACAACCCTATGACTGCAGGGACATGATGTAAACGTTTTTATGGTTCCCGCCACTGCGCACAAGTCAACATACCTGCTATGATGTTGTCCAGCAGTGTGATGGGCATGCAGAATATGCCAACTAGGAGATCACTTATGGCCAGGTTTAAAATGAAGAGATTGGTGACTGTGTGCATGTGTTTGTTCCTCATCACAATAAAGCAAACCACGGTATTTCCCACTATGCACAAGAAGAAGATGAGAAAGTATGAGCTGATGAAGATTGCTGCCACGGGAGGCTGGTGAAGGTAATAGTTCACGTAGGTGATATTGATGTCCGAGGACAGAGGGTGCGAGGTGTCATTGACACGCCAGGGGGGAAGCCAGTTTTCTGAAGAGTTTGATTCCCATTTCTCATTCATGATGGACCTTCACAAAGGAGAAGAGAAGCATAATTAGAAACCAGTGGAAGGTCAGTTCTGCATTTAAGAGTTTAAGAGGGGACACTTAAAAATGTCATGGAATTTTAATGGACCTCCTGTAGTCATCCATAAGTCTTGCAGGGAACAGAGTTATAAATAAAATACTCAAATGCCTCTTTGTGTGATGAGTAACAGTCATTATCACGCTTTATTTTCTAATGCATTCCATATTTCACTTCTTTGGATATACACATTATCTTTGGCAACATTGCCCTTACCCTCCAAAACTCTTCTGATTTCTTTCAGGCGTCATAATCTGCCAAGACTAGGGTGACCAGACATCCTGATTTTGGTGGGACAGTTCCGCTTTTCAACAATTTGTCCCGTGTCCTGCGGCGCTTTAAAAAAGTCCCGATTTTTGGAAAGAATGCACGAACCGGCTGGAGAACAAAAAGGGAATATACGGTTTTCAGCTGCCATATGACTATTTCGCCAGAATATGAGTTTTATATTATTTTTGTTAATTTTATAATGTTAAACTGTAATAAATAATTGCTGAGAAGTGATTATCGAGAACTGCTTATCAAAGTTTGCATTGTTGTCAGGCCCTGCCTGCCGGGTCCCCTGCCCCGTGCCCCCGCTCTGCCCCCACTCCGCACCCGACCATGTTGTCCCACCTTACAGATGTTAAAATCTAGTCAACCTAGCCAAGACACACTTATTATTTTAAGGCTAATATATATACCCCTGTCTTTCCTGATAATCCGAGCAAGATGAGGTATCCATGTCCTCAAAACTGCCATAGAAATGAGCTTCTTGGTTTGCCTTGCTGTGCTTCAGCTCAGTTAACCGAATATTCTTTCCACACTCGTCTGAATGCAGACAGTAACCACCACACTAGGATGATTCTATTCACAGAATGTATATCAATAAATTATTCAGGCTGGGCATCTTATGGTGACATCTCAATCAATTCTTGTGTCAGAGAGAGGTCCCCACAGCTACTCCCAGGTTTGGTAAACCACTAGACAGGCTGAGTGGGCCCAGAGTACAGGGTGTTCACAGGCTGCAGTCACCACACAAAGAATACAGAGCAGAGTCAGCCATGGGAAAGGCACAGGGAGTGAGTCTGCAGGCACAGCCCTCTCAGTGGAGTCACACGGGACATGGGTCATTCTTTCAGCAACAATTTATGACAACACGTAGAACGTATTGTCTACCAAGTGGTGTTCACTGGACACTTAGCATATAGGGTTTTTATTAGAGATGTTCAAATGAGGAGCTTTTTCCTAGTATATATCAAAATTCCAGACTCCCATTAGAAAATAGGTGTTCAGCATAAAACATGTTGTTTGTACAAACAGTCTAGGGATAGCAGTCACTCTTAACGGATATATCAGCATAGGAAACTATTTAAAGAGATGAATATATCAGCATAGGAAACTGTTTACCATTTAAGTTCCAAGACTCCAACCAAGGACACCTGGGAGCAGGCTTTATAAGGGCAGCAGTCCTGGACCCTCTCCTTACTCTTTCTGCACACCTACTTAACTAGCCAGACAGAAGGTTATATGTGTCCAGGAATGAAAGTAAATTTGACAACAGGCTAATCCAATTGACCTCCCCACACTGTTAATATGTTCCAGAAAAGAATTAAAAATGAGTGCTTAAGTTAGTGGGCAAAACTGTGATAAGATAGTTACACAGGATGAAATTACCCACAATACACGCATTAATTTCAAAGCAAAAATTATAACTTTTCAGTGCAGAAACCTGTCAAATACTACCTTGGTTAAGTAATCAAAGTTGAAATGCTGAATTATGGGACAAAAGCATATTGTATACTCTTTGATGTGATACATGAGAACTAACATCACGTCAGCAATATTCATTTATTTCAGGCAAAAGATTTTTTTTTTTTTAATTTCAGGCTAATGTGAGGGTACAAACAACCAGGTCACAATATTTGAATTTGTTAGGTAGAGTCCATCTTATAGTTGTGTCCTATACTTAAAAGGTGTGCCTTATATCCCTACATTGTGTCTCTTAAGTGGGAACACACCAATCCCTCCTCCTCCCTTCATCCTCTTCCCCTCCGATGAACTGAATTGAATTGAGTTTTTCTCTTACATAGGCAAGTATTAGATTGTCTACTGGCTTCATGTTACTACTGAGCACATTGGATATTTAATTTTCCATTCTTGTGACACTTTACTAAGAAGAATGTACTTCAACTCCATCCATGTTAATATAAAAGATGTAAAGTCACCATCTTTTTCGTGGCTGAATAGTATTCCATGGTATACATATACCACAATTTGTTAATCCATTCCTGGGTTGGTGGGCATTTAGGTTGTTTCTACATCTTGGTGATTAT
>NW_003852586.1:121131-122153 GCF_000181295.1 Otolemur garnettii
CTTAGCTGTGCAGAAACTTTTCAGCTTGATTAAGTCCCACTTGTTTAGTTTTGTTGTTGCAATGGCCACTAAAGTCTTCTTCATAAAATCTTTGCCCAGGCCAACATCCTCAAGAGTTTTTCCCACACTTTCTTCTAGGATTTTTATCATTTCATGCCTTAGATTTAAATCTTTTATACATCTTGGGTCAATTTTTGGATATGGTTATCCAGTTCTCCCAGCACCATTTATTAAATAGGGATTCTCTTCCCCAGTGATGTGCTTTTAGTTGAGTAAAGATCAGATGGCTATAGGAGACTTGTTTCATCTCTTGGTTTTCTATGTGGTTCCACATGTTTATGTCTCTATTTTTGTGTCAATACCATGCTTTTTTGATCACTATGGATTTGTAATATAATCTAAAGTCTGGTAAGGTGATACCTTCAGTTTTGTTTTGTTTTTATTACTAAAAATTGCCTTGGCTATCTTGTTTTTTTTTTTTGTTTTTTTTTTTCTGGTTTCATATGAAATGAAGAACTACTTTTTCCATTTCTTCAGAGTATGATGTTGGTATTTTAATGGGAATTGCATTGAATCTGTAGATTGCTTTGGGTAGTATACACATTTTAATAATGTTGATTCTTCCCAGCCAGGAGCATGGTATAATCTTCCATTTGTTAATGTCTTTGGCTATTTCTTTTCTTAGGGTTTCATAATTCTCTTTCTAGAGGTCCTTCACCTCTTTTGTTAGGTATATTCTTAGGTATTTCATTTTCTTTGAAGCTACTGTGAAGGTAATTGTGTCTTTGATTAGCTTCTCAACTTGGCTGTTATTAGCATATACAAAGGCTACTGATTTGTGGACATTGATTTTATACCCTGAGAGGTTACTGTATTTCTTGATAATTTCCAGGAGTATTGTGGTTGGGTCTTTGGGGTTCTGTCAGTATAAGATCACATTGTCAGCAAAGAGTGAGAATTTAACTTCTTTGCCCCTATTTGGATGCCCTTTATATCTTTCTCTTGCCTGATTTTAGCAATAT
>NW_003852586.1:124236-126610 GCF_000181295.1 Otolemur garnettii
TTGCCCCCATCAGAATGGCCATTACTAAAAAGTAAAACAACACTGGATGTTGATGTGGGTGTAGTGAAAAGAGAATACTTATTAACTGTTTGGGGAAACTTCAATGGAAAACAGTATGGAGCTTCAGCAAGGAAGTAAACATACACTTAACATTCAACTCAGTGATCCTGCTACTGGGTGTCTACCCAACAGGGAGGAAATGATTACATCGAAAAGACACCTGTATTTGAACGTTTGTTGCAGAACAATTCACAGTTACAAATATATGGAATCAACCTAAAAATGCCCATCAATTAATGAGTGGTTAAAGAAAATGTAGGATGCTATACATACACACCATGGAATCCCACTCACCAACAAAAGAATGAGATAATGTGTCTTTTGCAGCAGCTTGGATGGAACTGGAGACTATTATCCTAAGTGAAGTATCTCAGGAATGGGAAAACAAATACCACATGTTCCCACTTACAAGTGGAAACTAAACGATGGGTACAAAGGACATTGGAGACAAGGAAAAGGGGAGTATTGAGGGGGGAGTGGGAGATCAAAAATCACTCATTGACTACGATGTACACTATCCTGGTGACCAGCACACTAAAAGCCCCCACTGCACCCTTATACAATACCATTCATCCATGTAACAAAAAACAATTGCAACCCCCCAAACCTATTGAAATTTTAAAAAGAAAAATGCAGTCTTGTCAACATCTTGATTTTAGCTTAATGAAAACCATTTCAGACTTCTGACCTTCAGAACCACAAGATAATAAATTTGTACTTTTTTAAGGCACTAAATTATAATTTGTTACAGTAATAATAGGGAATTAATACGTCTCTCCCAATTTTTGTAGTATTTGCTAAGATCTTTACTTGCTACACACGTTAGTGGGGTGGGGTTTTTTGTAAATATCATTCTTTTTCTACTCTGCAATTGAATTTTCTAAGGCATATAGCTTCATTCCACATTTAGAGTCATTCAATACCTAGTTCTATCTTCTCACAAGGTAGCTTCTTCATGCTCTAAATTTTTATATTACATTTAATTATATTATAAATAATTATAATATGTATATAATTGCAAAATTTCTCAGGTTTCAAAACTGTTATATCTGGTACCACAATATAGATGAGACCAACCAACTCCTTGTCCCTTTGACAGGAATAACAACCTGTGTACACAATATTTAGATCCCATTATTTTTTGCTCAAATCTCTGCAGATAAGCTCCACTACTGGAAGTCCCGTGGTGGGAAACTTGAACCCAACCCCGTTTCTGTTCATTTTAGGGGCTATGCATTTTCCATCTATGGTCTAGGAGAGATTTTTTAACCCCTAAAGCTTCTTAAATATATCAGCACATTTATTTGTTACTGATCTTTCCTGAAAGGGGATAAATCCTCTTAGGTTGCCATCTCAGTACTTCCCTCATGTTGGAAGTCCTCATCTCTTCCTCTGTGATATTCTCTGCTACAGAGATCAATTTTCCTAATGTTGATATGATATATCCTGCCTTCCAAAAGTACTGTTTTCTAATTACATTAATTTTTCCGCTGAAGATTTTTGCTGCCTTTGCCAGCTGCATTTCCATTTCGTTAAATCATTTAACACTATTTCAGCCGGCAGACTCTGAAAGCATAGAGACTATTGGTTCCCAGCTGAGCTCTCAGTACAGAGAAGCACCACTGAAGCAGAACTGGTGCTCAGTATGCAGCTGTGAATGAATTAACTAATCACATCATTTCATTTTTGCTTCCTAGTTTGTAATTTTTCTCTTTAAGGATTTCTTAGTTGTGAAGTATTTTCTGTCTAAAGTTTTCTTCTGCAACAAGGCACACGTGTCTTCTTGCAATAACAATGTTTGAGAGCATGGCCTCTAAAATCTAATCCCCAGCACTCAACCCCAGATCTTACTCTCCACTGACATTTCCTGGAAAAAGAGAACTGAGTGACTAAGATCTCTGTGACTTGAAATAAATCTCTTCTGATCTTCAGGCTCCTTATTTAAAAATTGAAAATAATAATTGTATGAATTTCAAAGTGTGGTTAGGTTTTCACAAAATAATTGTAGCTGAAATTTGCTGTGTGTTTACTGTATGTCAAACCCATCGCTAAGGATTTTTGTGTGTATTTGCTCATTTTATTCTTACAATAGGACTGTCACGTAAGAAACTAGGACAACAACCAAATCAGTGCACCTGCAAAGGTCGCACAGTCAGCACAACGCAGGGTTAGGGCGTTAGGGCGAGCAGTGGGCTCCTGAGCGCAAACTCAGTGCCTCGCAAGAGAATCCACGACACTGGGATTATTCTCCTCTCCCTCCAGAGGTGCTTTCCCTCCCTTGCTTCTCTCCTTGTTCCTTTCTTCCTCTTTTCTT
>NW_003852586.1:127351-131784 GCF_000181295.1 Otolemur garnettii
CTTGGCTTTTCCCAAGGGCACTTTTGCAGAATTCACTGTGACTACTTGAAATTGACCATTACAGGGGTATTTACGCTGTGAACATAAGCAAATTCTACAGATGAGGGTTTTATTTTTTAAAAATGGTCATTAAACTTTTAATAATATGCTGGTGGGCTGCACCAAAAAGCATCTAGACACAAAAACATTTACCGAGGAAGCAATGTAAAAGTCCAGAGGGACAATATAAAGTTATAAATACATCTGAACAAAAGACCTGACCCGTGAAAGAAATAATTCCATTAATTAAACAGGGGCTATGCTTCATGCCTCCAGTGCACAGTATATTGGCTTCTCTCTTAATTTCATAGTCCATAAAATAGTTCTCTTCTGTTTCTCATTTCAAAAGTCCTGATTTTCAAATTTAAGTTCATTAACTACTTCTATGATAAAATTAAGGAAGAAATCACTTCTCGGTCTTTTGGCTAAAATCAAGGGTAAAATTAAGGAAGAAAACAGATTAAGTTTTAAGAGCAAAATTCTACATAAAAGTATAAATAAGTTTGGATACAATCTATTGAAATAAATATATCTGTAAGTAAAAATATATAAATAAGAATATTCATTATAACTTTTTAATGAAAAATTTAGAAATTTGGGGCAGCGCCTGTAGCTCAAAGGAGTAGGGCGCCGGCCCCATATATCAGAGGTAATGGGTTCAAACCTGGCCCCAGCCAAAAACCGCAAAAAATAAAAATAAAAATAAAATAATTAGAAATTTGTTATAAGCATTAGCCAAAGTTTGATATCTACATGTAATTTGTGTAGTAATTTCAAAACAATAAACAAAGGCAGTGACTATCATTACAATGCCTCCTCGGGCTTTATTCCATGGAACACTATTCAGCCATAAAAGGGACGGAGACTTTACATTTCTTGTATTAACCTGATGGAGTTGAAACACATTCTTCTTAGTAACGTATCACAAGAATGGAAAAGCAAGTATCCAATGTACTCAATACTAACATGAAGCCAGGAGAGAATCTAATACATGCCCACATAAGAGAAAAACTCAATTCAATTCAAGTTGCAGGTAGGGAAACTGGGGGCAAGAAGGGGGAATAGGGCGGGGATTGGTGAGCTCCCATTTGACCAGCACAGTATCAGCGTGTAGGGGACACCTCCTGGGGGCAGGACACAACTGCAAGAGGGACTCTGCCTAACAAATTGTAACCTAGTTGTTTGTACCCTCTGAAGAAGGATTTAATAAATGGACAAAGGGGTGTATGAACCTGGTTACTGGCCCATTAGAACGTTCCAAGTTCACTGTCCTTATGAATCAGGAAATATTAATTTGTCTCAAACTAGGATGATCAATTTTAGGGACTTGTTTCAGGCTGAGAACCACTTTGATGCAATAATAGTTTTTGTAAAGTATAAATTTAAAGTTCTAAAGAAGAGTCTGAACTAAGAGATGAAATCTGCGGCTACAGTGGGAAGCCAGTGAAGAGTGCTGCTGAGGGCTCAGGAGTTTAAGGAAGGCCTGAACGCAGACTGCTGTGCTTTTTTCTTCTTTCCCCCAATCTGGTTCTTACTGAATCTTCCCCTCCTTTTGCCTTCTTTTCCTCCCCTTAAAATTTTCAGGGTCCACTTAGTAAGGCTGCTTAATTTGTGGATGATGTCAGGGATTGCAGCAAAGCCAGAAATGGAAATTTTAAAATGAACTTTAGATACTATTTTTCATAAAGCCTCTCATTTGTTACTGCCATGGCAAAGTTCTTTCTTCAGGGGAAAATTTCTTTCTTTCTTTCTTTTTTTTTTTTTTTTGCAGTTTTTGGCCCGGACTGGGTTTGAACCCACCACCTCCAACATATGGGGTCGGTGCCCCACTCCTTTGAGCCACAGGCACTGCCCAATTTATTTCTTTTTAACTTTCTTTTTTTCTTTTTTTTTGCAGCTTTTGACTGGGGCCAGGTTTGAACCCACCACCTCTGGTATATGGGGCCAGGGCCCTACTCCTTTGAGCCACAGGTGCCGCCCTGGAAAATTTCTTTCTTTATCTCAGGGCCTAGGAAATTTCCTCACTTTCACTTTCCAATTCATTCTGTCTCACCTCTGATTTTGCCCACACTAGCCACTCCTTTAAAGAGCAACCAAACTCTCTTATCCTCAGCCTTAGCCAAGGACATTTCCAAACTCCTGTTAAATTGATTACTCAGAAATTTAGCTTCTTTTTCCAAATTCTCTCCTTTCAGATTCTTTACAAGGGATTTCAGTCATCACAGATGGGAAAAGGTGACTTACACAAAATTATCATCTTTTAACACTTAGATGCACAGTAACTTAATAACCAGAAAGATTTTAAATTTTGGTTGAAATTTGCCTAATAAAATATTTAGTCAAATCTACCTTCCTTGTAGCAATCTCTGTAAACAGAAGATGTAGAAAGATTGCATTATCTGCCTTTCCAGCAGAAACCCCAGGGCCCAGAGAAATTTCCTTTTATTTATAAGTTTTGTTTGGACTCTTCCCATTTAGCATGTTAAATAGCCAGGCTTTTAGTAAAGCAATTCACAAAACCTCTGGTGGGTCTTAGTCATATTTCTAGGAAGCTGCTGCATGGATCATAACTCAGAACGTTCAGGGCTCAGAGGCGGATGTTCAATCAGGCTCCTACAAGCTGGTGTGTACCCTCCGGGCACAGGCCTCACGTCAAAAGCTCACATACATCACTGAAATAATCTCAGCATGAAACAGCTGTTTTCTCAACCCCAGACTTACTGATAGAGTCTGCCACTCTTTTAAGGCTCAATTTTAAAAGAAATGTTTTCTTTTCTTTTCTTCTCCTAGTTTTTGTCAGAATGTTTATGGGGTAATTACAGACTTGAAAAAATATTTGTCCTAATTTTATTATCATTAAGTATGTATATCAAGGTTTATCAAGAGTTCAGTCATCTTGGGAGATACACTTTTGTGCATAACTCTTTATTAAACCCCTGTCATCTTGGATTGTTTACATTCAAATCACTGTCTACCAACAATCACTTTGCTATTTATTCTGCATCAGCAGCAAACTCTTCCAAAATATCTTTCTGTAAGAGAATCCATTATTGGAGATTATCAGACAATACAGTTAACTTTAAATTATTCTGGGATGTAGGCTGGTAGGCTGGTGGGCTGGCAGATGAGGACTCTGCTTTTGAAGAAGAAAATGGAAATTGGAGGAGGTGCAGGAGGTGGACAGATTAAAAGAAAGAGACTGTTTTCTAAAGGAGTGAGATGTATGATGTATCGCTTTGGAGATGACCAGAATACTTATACTGAGTTAGTAGATATTCTTGAAGACCTTGTCATAGAGGTCATTACTGAAAAGACTCACAAGGCCATGCCTATTGGAAGACAAGGTCAAGTCCAAGTTGAAGATACCGTCTTCTTGATTTGAAAGAAGTTTGCTAGGGTTAAAGACTTGCTTACTATGAATGAAGACTTGAAATGGACTATGTTTTTATTTATTTTATTATACAATAAATAATATAGTTATTAGTACATTTGTAAAATTTATAGCAGCAGAATTGTATAAAGCATACACCTAAAATAAATTTGAGTTAAAATAAGGCAAATATGGTCAACCAATTTCACAAGAAGAGCTTAAAAAATTATTTAGTGATTAGAAACATTATATCAGTATCTCATGTGGTTTTATCATTTGCCTCCATTTCAAGTGGGACTTTACATCCTATTAATATAAACTCATGAGGAGCAACATACAATGGGACACGGATTTTGAGTCCAGTCTCTCTGAGGTCCTCAGCTACGAGTCTTACTTTCAACCTTCGACAGAAGATACCAATTGCTGCCTTGGTCACAAATCAAGTGCAGGGGTTACCAAGAAGAAGATTTGTATTTTATGTTTACTACATAACTGGCACTCAATCTTATATCCACTATTTAATACAAACAATGCTTAAGTGACCTTGCCAGGGCACAGTCACAACCAGTGACTGAGGTGTCTTCTTGGTATGTACCAAGCAAGTCGGACAAACCCCCACTCTCCTCCAGTCTATGAGATGAAGAAATCCACTTTCCACTCCATGGATTCCTCTTGGATTTCAGGTGTTGTGATGTCATATATGCACAACTTAACTTGCACTTTTAGGAATTACCAAAAAGGTCATTTGATTAGCCATTAACCATTAATTTTCCCTAAAAATTTTACTTTTCTCTGGTAAAAATCATGCACTACAGTGTGATGGAAGAACAGATAGAGTCGGAGGGTTCAGAGACTCTATGCAAAACTAGATAAACAACACTTCTTCACACCTAGATCATCCTGTCAACCTGATTACCTGAGGCTGACATAATTCAGTTGCCTCCTGAAACAGTAATGACATCTATAAAAAGCAAAACAAGTTGATAGTAGAATATCACTTTCCTGGACAATTACGTAGAAACGA
>NW_003852586.1:131933-135250 GCF_000181295.1 Otolemur garnettii
GCAAAACATAAAGACACAGAATTCCAAGTAAGAAACCCTTCATCCCAGTAGACTTTCTTTCTTTCTCTTGCATGGCTAAAGACTATTTCAATGTCGTGGGAGTTGATAGCACTAGCATGAAAACGGGAGCAAGTGTTATAGACAGTGACTCCAGATTCAGCTGGGGCCACCTCGTCTGAGCTGTAAGAGCTCCAGGGAGACCAACAAGGGCTGACAAATGTAGAAAGCAGCATTAACAACTGTTGAAGTCTGTCTTCTCTGTCACCCCGTGGGTCTCTAATTTTCTCTTAGAAGACATGTCCTTGCTCTGTGATATACGTCTTCTTAATGAATTTTTTATCACATCACACATTGTTCTCAGCTAACAGTTCTTGAAGAAAGAACGATAGCACTGTTGGCCATTTTTTGGAAACCAACCAAAACAAAACCCAAAAAAAAGAACTGGGGGCAAAAAAGTCAATTAAGAAGGGGCAAACACTCTTGCTTTCTGGAATTGTGAATGAGCAAGTGAAAGAAGAAAAACCAATAAAGGTGAGCTACCCAGCTGGCTAACACTGTGGACAAAGGGGACCCTCTCCATAAAAGTGTTGAAATCAGAACAGATGGTCAGGACATTCACTTACTGGCCCAGACACCCTTGGGGCATTAAGTGTCCTGCATTCCAGGCTGAGGGACCTACAAGGTGGCATTGTGTGTGGAAATTGTCCACCGCAGCTGTTGCTAAGGTCAGTCGAAGGCAGACAGAATAAGTAGGTCACCAAAAACACCTGCCACAGGCTGAGTCTGGCCACTGTTATTATCTGAGACAAAAGTTAGTTTAGTGCTGGTCAGGTAGTCTCAAAATTGTTAATGCAATTTTTGATCTAGTCATCTTATTACTCAAATTCTTTGAAGAATATCTGAACTTCTGTTTCTACGTCCTTCCCAATATGATCCTTCCTACATGTCCAGTCTTATCACCTTCCAAATTTTCACACCTACACATATCCGCAGCCACATCGAAGTTGTGCAGTTTCCCACCTAAAACGGTCTGTTCCCTGTTGTTTTGTGGAGTGGAGGTGACAGAGGGAAAAGACTAAATCAGGCTGATGCTCACAAGCCAAGGTGAAATGAATGAATTCCATCCTAATATAAAGGGATTTAAGCTGGAGAGGAAATTGTTCTGCTTTTCGTTTATAAAAGATTTTTCTGATTGTCACATGTAGAATAGGTTGGTCAGAAGAGGGGAGCCAGGGCAGAAGCAGGAAAGTCATTGAGTGATTCTACCCAAAGGAACAGAAATCGTTGTATGGAAAGATAACCACATGCAGACGCTCATTGCAGCAGTGTTCACAGAGATGAGGAGCCAGCCTGTGTGTGCACTGACACATGTACTAAGTGGGGTATATACACGTGGTGGGTATTTTGAGTAGAGTATAGACAAGATGGACATTTTGGCCAAATAAAGGATGAAATCACATCTTTTGCAGTAACCTGGATGAAACTGGAGCACGTTATCTTCAGTGAAACATGTCAGACACATAAAGACAAATATCCCAAATTCTCCCTCTTAAGTGGGAGCTAAACAATGGGAACACATGGGCACAGAACATGAATGACAGACCACAGAGACCCGGGAGAGAGAGCTGATGAGAAGTTACTTAATGGTACGATACACATTATTCAGGTGACGGACGCCCTAGAAGCCCAGACTTGACTGCTGTGCCATCTATGCGTGTAAGAAAATTGTGCTTGTACCCCATAATTTCATAAAGCTACGTGAATTTATAGTTCACCTGGAAGATGCTTGTAGCTTAGATGTCGGGATACAGAGAGAAGGATGGCTAGGTGGCCTTTGGTTCTGGAATCACTGACTTTCTTTGATGATGTATTGGAGATGAATTGGGGAGAAAGAAGGGAGCAGGCAGGCAGACGCCAACTGAACGGGACGCAGCAATATCACATCACAAAGCCTGGTGCACTTCAGACGTGCTAAATGTGAAGCCCAAGTGAAGATACGAATAATTGGCTGTACAAGGTCTGAGCTTAAAGGAGAAGGAAATTAATGTGGGAATTTTAGCATATTGATGGTATCACACACTGTGCAATCAGGTATCATAACAAGCTCTCACAGTCCTCCAATATTTAGAGTTTAGGCAAAGGAAGTTAAGTCCACAAAGGATATTGCAGACAGAAAGTTACCGAGTAATAAAAAAACTAGGAAAACGTGTTGTTACTGAAGGCAATGAAGAAAAGCCTTTCAAAAAGAAGAAAGAAGCCTTTATGTCAAATAATTAACTCTGAGCTGAGCTGAGGGAGCTGAGACTCGCCAATTATCAGAGAGATGCACATTAAAACCACCACGAGGGGTGGTGCCTGTGGCTCAGAGGAGTAGGCCGCCAGCCCCATATACCGGAGGTGGTGGGTTCAAACCTGGCCCTGGCCAAAAACTGCAAAAGAAAAAAAAAACTACCATGAAATGCCACCTCACATCTCCCTGAATAGCTATTATCAAAAAGACAAAAGGGAAAATTTGTCAGCAAGGACTCGAGAAAAGGGAACACTTGTATGCTATTGGTGAGAATGTAAATTAATACAGCCATTCTAGAGAATAATATGAAGATTTCACCAAAAAAATGAAACATAAAACTACCATGGGATGCAGCAATCCTGCTTCTGGGTATGTAGCCAAAAGAAAGAAAATCAGTACCTCAAAGAGATTGTCACATGCCTGTGTTAATTAGAACATTATTCACAGCGCCTAAGATGTTGAATCAACCTAAGCATCTTTCAGTGGGTGGGTCCATAAAGAAATGTGATGCACGGGAGCTGTCCTGAGGCTTTTTTGGACCAGTCTGGGTCAGGCTGACCTGGGCTATTATAGGAATAGTGCTGATGGAGACCTTGCAGGTGGGCTGCTTTGAAGACCCTGCAGGTGAGTTGTTTTGAGAACAGAGTTAATTAAGACCCTGGGAGGCTTCCAAGAAGCAGCTGATACTCCTCAAAGTTGTGTAAAAAACCCAACACTGTCCTTTCCACAGAGCCTGCAGTCACTAGGACAAAAAAAGAAAAGAAATTTTATTTTTCTTGCTAAAACTTTACTTGCTTTTTTCAATTATTTCAGTGACTACTGTGAGCCACTGTGCAGTTCTCACACACACCCTCTCTCTCACACAGTGGACTAGTATTTAGCTCTAGAAAAGAAGGAAATTCTGTTATTTGCAACAACACAGATGGATCTGAAGGATATTAAGCCAAGTTACATAAGTCAGGCACAGAAGGACACGTACTGTGTGATTGCAGTGGTGAGTGGGCTCTAAAAAGTCAGATTATGGAAG
>NW_003852586.1:135976-136955 GCF_000181295.1 Otolemur garnettii
AAGCCATTCATTTGTACCCCATCATATTCTGAAATAAAAAGCACTTGTCAGTGAATAAATTCATTTGACTTGTATGTTTTCTAGTCTCTTGGAAGAAGGAGAAATACACAGAAACATGCTTTTGGTTATGAGAGCAAATGCTCTAAGTTTTTCCTAAGTTATTATGTGTTTGAAAGCATTACATTATACATCTAGAAAAAGAGTCAGATGGGAATGCTGCTTTTCTGATGTTGTTAAGCAAAAATACTTATTGAATTTAAATGTGATTATTGCTGTTTTTTCCTATTTATGCAGCTATATATCCCAGTGACCTATAGCTAGAGTAAATCTGCATAGCAAACAGCCACATAACCTCAGAGGCCCATAATAGTACACTCTTCTTTTCTCAACAGGCTACTGAAAATTCTGCTAATCTGAGCTGGGTTTGGTGGGTTCACCTGTGTGTCCCTGGTCAGTGACAGGCCAGCTTTGCTCATGTGACTGGCCTCCCTCATGAACCTGAGCGGGCTCTGCCCACCTGTCTGTGCAAGTCTCCTCTTCCAGCAGGCTGGCCTGGGCACGTTCCTATCGCACAGGCAGAGAAACAAGGCAGAAGCAAAGTCACAGTCTTCAAGACGTGGAACTCCATCACTTGTTGACAAAAACCACCTCACAAACACCGTCTGTGTTCACATAGGGGAGGACACCACACCTTTGTGAGAGAAGCTACGGTTTCACATGGGAAGTGCCGTAGATACGGGGTGGGGGTGGGGATGAAGAATTGTGATCCTTTTCTACAGTCAACCAATTACAGTATGCTTATCATTGGAAGGATTTAAAACATTAGGAAATTATAAGCTCAACTTGTGAAAAGCTTAATTGCTTAAGTTTCAATCAATGTTTCTAGAGAAGTTTAAATCAGAAAGGTCTTTAGTTTTTATCACTTTATAGGTAGGGCACAAACCTTTACAATATCTTAACTATTTAAAGACCTCTAAGA
>NW_003852586.1:137726-142924 GCF_000181295.1 Otolemur garnettii
GTCTGGAAACAAAGTGAATGGTTAGTATGTGGGAATAGTTGCACTTATGATTTCTTATCCATATCGCCACAGGATATTACAGAGCCATTTAGAGTTGACTAGAACTCAGCGGCCAACACAGATGGCCTCTGATGTGGAAGCAGGGTGGATGAAGGGGTGGGCAGAGGTAATGAAGAACTTTAAAATAAATTTAAAAAAAGAACTTTAAAATTTAGAATAAAAAAGCATGATGATATAATTTAGTTTACACATTTATACAAAATTATATCTACAGATGTACATATTTTTAAATAAAGTGTTTTTAAAGATAAAAACTCATCGTGCCAATAAGAATCACGTAATGAATGATTTACCTTTACTGTAAAGTAAACGAGCCGTCTTATATTTTTAGCTTTCCCAGCACTCCGCAGACTATTCCTATGAGTCAACAAACACACACATACTATGGAACTTGGATCTACATTAAAATGGCTCAGTCGATGATAAGTAACTTTTCAAAAGTTTTTCCTACACATAAAAGGGCAAAAATATATACCAATTGGTCTTCAGTTAAGGCAGGATCAACAGAAGGGAGATGAAAAAAATAGCAGAACAGGCCCAGCCTAATATCCAAGTTTCAGCAACTTGCCTGGACTGACAAAAAGACGTAGGAGAATCTGATGGGAAATGGAAGTGAGATTTTCACAGAACAGTGTTTGTCAAGGGTCCCCGTGTGCCAGACTCCAGGTACTGGGGCAGCAGTAAATGGACAGAGCTCCAGGCCGTGTCCCACAGGGCTTTCTCCCCACTTTGTGCAGGGAAAACATGAACCACAGACGCATGAGTAGAGACCATCTCTACCTGCAAAGGCGCTCGGACACTCTCCAGACAACACTCCGGTCACCAGTGGCAGGAAGAGACACACAGGACCAAGCCTGAAAGGACAGACAGTCCCTCCAGCGCAGCTCTGAGGCGAGGTTCCCAGGCAAGGGAAGTGCCACGTGGAAAACGTGGAGAGGAAGGGGCTTGGCGTGTTCACGGCTCCAGAGAACCAAGGAGGAAGGGGTCAGAGAGAACTTGCAAGGCTCTGACTACAGGGCGTCTTCAAGTTAGGTCTGCAGGGAAACCTGCATTAAAGGAAGTTACTACAACCTGGACAAAGGAAATGTCGAGAAAAATCAGCTCAGGACCAGGGCATTGGTGGAGCTCTGGCTGATCTTCGGGGCTTAGGTGCCTCAAGAAGCACAGGGCTGCCTGTTGGGAAGAAACATCAGTCACACTCTAGGTTGGAAATGATTCAAGGTAGTTCTTCCAGCTGAAAAAATTTGGAATAAGAGGAACTCCCTCAAAAAGGCAGGATCTTAGCAAAAGGTTTTGAAGACTCAAATAGCACTGTGATATACCTGTTATAAATGGCTCCTGCCCAAGGACAGGAGGAGCCCTGCACCCTGTGGAGGATGGAGAATCCCAGAGAGAAGAACAGGAGATCTGAGCAGGGGAAGGGGAAAGGCAGAGCTACAGCTCCACCAGGAGAGCTGTCTGTTGTAAGGGCGATGCACTCCTTCCCAGAAGGGTAGAAGCTGTGTTCCCAAGATTGTACATTCAGTTTAGTGTCACCACGCCAGGACCGCAGGGACGGGAAGTGAAACAGAAAGGAACATTAAGAGACTTTAAATGAGATACTTCAATGACTTAATATGAGATCCTGTATATTAAGGAAAAGGGGAGGATTTCAGAAAATTCTGGGTACTGCCATCTCCTCCATTTAGCATAGAGACAAGAGTTCAGGATGGCACTCTCAGAAACAAGAGGTGGGTTCTACAAGTGAGACTTTCCCAGGAAATGAGACTCACAAGATCACGTACAAGTTCTTGTTTTGAAACCTTTCCTTATTGAGTTTTGTGTTCATAGGTTCTGAACTCTACTATAGACAGCTATTTGGTTTAACTTGCATTCTGCTGAGGGTAAATTGAAAATCTGCTTCTCCTCGTGTTATGTACTCTCTAAATACCTCCTTTCCCAAACAACACTCAGGACTCTCCTGCCCACCGTTGCAAAGGAGTAATGTGGATTGGAACCAAATTTTTTTAATATGAGAAATCATGACAACAGCTTGGCGCTGGTCGCTCAGTGGTTCGGGCACTGACCACATGCACTGGGGCTGGCAGGTTCGAACCCAGCCCGAGACTGCTAAACAACAATGACAATTATGACAAAAAAAATAGCCAGGCGTTGTGGTGGGTGCTGGTAGTCCCAGCTATTTGGGAGGCTGAGGCAAGAGAATCGCTTAAGCCCAGGAGTTGGAGGTTACTGTCACCTGTGATGCCACAGCACTCTATACAGGGTGACATAGTGAGACTCTGACTCAAAAAAAAAAAAAAAAGAAAGAAAGAAAGAAATAGTGAAAATGGTTTCACCTAGAATCACATACCCAAACCAGACTCCAGCCCACTAATCTCCTGCAGTGGGATTCAGGGCTGAGCTTTGAAAAAGCTTCACAAATGACATGTACTTCTAACTTGTGCTCTTAAGAACCTTCATCTTAAGATTATAGTATTTATTTCTTCCTAACTGTCACTTGGAAAGTCTTTAGCATGTTAAAAAATTAATACTTTTTAAGCTGTTGTTGCTATAATAAACAAAACTAAAGAAAATAAAATCATGAGAGATGGACTAGGAAACTATATGAGTTCATTACCCTGATTCCTCAGCGTAGTCAATATATTTACTCTGGACAAATTATTTCTAAGCCTCAGTTTCTTTATCAACAGAACAGGGGTCATGATTTTACTTGAGTTCTAAGATCATAGGGGTTAAATGAGAGAATGAATAGGAAGTTATGTTTCACTAAAGATTACCTCACCTGATTTCATTTGGCTTTGGGAAACTGTTAATGTTTTCTTAATTTTGTGGGAATGCAGCCAGAACTATGATATTCTGATGTGCTTGGTACATGCGCCAGAGTTCTGCAAACGTGTGTCAGCTGAAACTTTGCTGAGGGATTGGAGAAAGACACGTCAGTGCCCGTGGCAGGCGCTTTAGTCTGTAAGTGCCACGGCGGAACCCAGATGTCATGCAGACCTGAGTGAGATCTTTTCAATAGCCCAAGGAAAAAAATGGGGTACGAAATATGCTTTCATAATATTAGGACACTTTACGTTTTCAGTGACAACAGAGTTAAGGGAGAAGCAATGTTTTAGCATGTCAGGGGTTATTTTGTGAGGATGTCTTATTGCTGCCTTTTTTCTTGAGATTACTGGTGTGGAGTGATTTGGGCTGTGTGTTTTTTCTGGGGGCCATTATGCAAGCTGTCCGCAGGCTTACTTAGATGTAACAGAGAGCTGAACTTAGTTTGACATGGGAATTAGAATAGGATGTGTCTTCTCAATTTTGTGTAGCATTAAACTTAATTTAATTTAATTTTTGTGCTGTTCTGACTCACTTTAACTTTTGAGGGTGATGGGAAGCAGGGGAGGTATCAAAGAGGCATTTCTAATGCTTGGGACCCTGACCCTCTCTTTTTCTGGTCCCTGATGCAAGAGCTATGCAGGAAGGTGGCCACCTGCAGATTGGGCACCTCATCCACTGCCACGGCCAGATTGCCCTTGAAATCTGTCACAGATGAGTGCCTTTGAAGATATTACTGTGTAGCGCCTACAAGCCCACACCACATCCAGCACATCTATATACATCATTCTGTAACTACTTTCAAACAGGCCATTTTATAGAGAAGACACTGGGGTTGTAGAATTTTAGGGCCTTGCCTCCCTCCCTGAAGGCGGAGGCTCTCAAGTGGCAAAACAAGGACATCTGAGCTAAGCCCAGATCCTCTGAACTTCTATCATGAAAACAGGTGAACCTCCAGTGGGGAAGGGATTTTGGAAGTCCTTAAGATTCAGACATAAAAGACTCAGTCTTTTATATTTGAGGATGCAGAGAAGTCACTCGATGTGCCCGAGGCACCCAGCCAATGAGAAGCCCGCCTGGGGAGAGAAGCGCATCTTTTTACTTTGGGAAGTCGGGCATTTCACAACTAAATGAAGCACAGCAAGGACATGAGATCTGTTCTAAGTGCTGCCTACTGATGACCACTGCAGCAGACTGCAGGGCCCTTTGGGGTCAGCAGAGAGAAGGGCTCTCTGGATCCTTAGTGTTCAGTTTCAAGGCAACTGGAAAATTCATTTAGGAGCTGCTTTATCTCACAAAGCTAGAACTTAAAACCAAAAGGAACTAGAAAGGAAATAAAAATCAGCTGTTAACATGGGGTTAAAGCTAACCATAAAATTCACAGTTATTCATATCATTACATAGCATGCAGACACGTTTTAGGAGGTGGTATGGATCCCATTTTCTCTGAGTATACATGCCCTGATAGTTTTGCAATGTTTCCCTAAAATCGATTCTTTCTTTTCATAATAAGGGGTGGTAGCATTTTTAAAAATGATTACTCGTAAGTATATGAAGCTTGGAGAAATGAAGTTCTCCTTATTTTGTGCCCTGGATTATAGCTGGAAATCCATGTTAATTTCCAGATTAAGTCCAGATCCTCTGAACTTCTACCATGGAAACAGGAGAACTCAAGGGGGGAAAGGATTTTAACCAACACAGCGAGATTGATGAATATTTATCATAGAAGCATTTACATGAAATTCTCATCAAAAACCTCTCTCTCTCTCTCATGCACACACACACACACAGGCGCCCGCGCACACACATGCACATGCAAATGGCCGAGAAAATAACAACTAAAATAAAGGAACTAATTTTCCAGGAGCAAAGCATTCACTGGGATGTAGTGAATTTAAGTCTATACATGACAGAACTGGCATCTGTGAAAGGGACTACGGGTATGTAGTATGATTAAGAGAAACTACGTGATAAAGGAATCATAAAAATAAAATAAGAATTTCTAATCTATAATTTTATATACTTTTTAATGCACTCACAAAATGCATCAAGAATAAACATACAAAATAGAGAGATAAAAAGAGTGCTTGAGCTTCAAACACTCTAAGTTGTCTGTGGGAAAACATCAAGAGAACATGACTGGTAGAAAGATCTTATTGGATTATAGGAATTTTAGAAAAACACATATTGACAAAAGGCATAGGATAACGATTTATGAATAATGCATGTGGTATTAGCAAGCGATCGTGAAGCCCATTTGAGATTATGTCAGTATCCGCTCTAATATTAATGTGTTCCTTTAAAGGAACTGC
>NW_003852586.1:142993-144810 GCF_000181295.1 Otolemur garnettii
ACATTCTGTTGATGATAATGGTACTACCTCTGAGCATTTCATAGTAATTTTGCAAAATCAACCATAACCATGATGACATAATTTTACCTAATCAATTTTGGTTTAATTAGGATTCCACTGGAAACAGAAATATGCCCTTCACAGTTGGCAAACCATTGATTTGCCCAGCTTATCCCTCGTTAGTTGCAATCAGTCAAGTGTGACTTGGGTGTCTAATAGAATTAGCAATTCAGATACCCAGTTAAAACAATTTTCAGTACTTTGATCCAAAAAGTAATCAGCGTCTACAACCAGGTCGTGTTACATTTATGAGTCTTTAAAATAAACACAACTTTGACGCATCTGCGGTCGAGCTGAGACGAAATGGGGGATAAACAAACCTGGTTTTCTTTTCCTAGTTTGTACTTGTCTTTAACAAAAGCCACTCGCGAAGGGGGTAACGTCTCTGTTCTCTCTCCCACCACCAGCACCTGCACGCAGGAACCTGGGCGCTGCTGGAAAACGCCCCACGTTTGGGCAGAAGGGGCCAAAGCGGCGTTATGTGGGACCCCCAGGAAAGAACCAGGACTTCGCCTTCGCTAGGGCTCTGTGGCGTCCTGGACCCGCTCCGGAGCCGCACTTGAGCCCCTCTGGTCAGCGGGCAGGGCAAGGTGCAGCTCAGAGGCGCACGGGCCATTGCCGGGGTCATCACAGGTGAGGATAGTTAGGACAGCGCCGCACCTGACACCCACTCTGAGGACATTCCGCAAAGTACCTGGAGAGGCTCTGGTCCCCGCCCTGCAAGCCTGGCTGCGGGACCGCGGGAGGGGACAGCGGGAGGGGACAGCGGGAGGGGACCGCGGGAGGGGACCGCGGGAGGGGATCGCGGGAGGGGACAGCGGGAGGGGATCACAGGAGGAGATCGCGGGAGGGGACAGCGAAGGGGAAGCGGCGCCTCCTGGACTGTGACAATAGAGCATAGAAGAGGAAGCGACTGGGGAAAGGGGCGGGGAGAGGGGGACACCCAGTGGGAAGGGACGCCCAGTCAGCCCGGCCCGCCGTTACCTGCTCCAGACAGTCTGACGCAGAAGCGGCTCCAGCAACAGGTCCTGCGGTTCCCGCCCAGCGTCCACTCCGCCCGCCGGGCCCCTCACCCCCTCCCAGCAGACGTTGTCACTGGTCACCGTCCAGGCCACCCAGCCGGGTCCGCAGGAGCCGCGCGCGTCCGGCCGAGCTGAGGACACCAGCGCCGCTGAGCTGCACCGGCGCGGTCTCCACCAAGTCAGAGCAGCAGAGAGAAGGGGCAGCACCCGACCGTGTGGCGTGTCAGGGGCTGGGGTCCGAGTCCAGGGCCAGAGATTTAGCGGCTCCCAACCTCAGTTTCCTCATTTGTAAAATACAGATGATAATGAGGGCAGTCCCAGTAGTTAGTTTGAATAAAATGAGTGTCTACGTGCAAGGTGCCTGCGTGAGCCTGTACCCTTTGCCGGGGGAGCGAGTGCCGCTCCGACTGGGAGCAGGGCAGCCTCCTGTGCCCCATCACACCCTCCTCGGGACCCTTTGCAAGCAGCCTTTTAGCTCTCTAGAAAACCTCTCTGAGATCTGAAAATGTGGATGGATGTCACAATTAGAAATGGACACAAAAGAGTCCAGGGAGACTCCAGGGACCCTACGGAGAAGGCAGGCCCGGCTGGATCTTGCTGCTGGAAGGTCACGCCTAAAATTCAGCACGTGGACTTCCCCAGGCACCAAGAAGGGGGCAGGGAATGGTGCTGTGAGCTAGTGGGCCTGGGAAAGCCCTTCTCCGGGTACCACCAGCTCCCATCCTCAGGCCTGGG
>NW_003852586.1:144937-148939 GCF_000181295.1 Otolemur garnettii
TCCTCCGGGTACCACCAGCTCCCATCCTCAGGCCTGGGGAAGCCTTCCTCTGTGTGCCACCAGCTCCTATCCTCAGGCCTGGGAAAGCCTTCCTCTGGGTACCACCAGCTCCCATCCTCAGGCCTGGGGAAGCCTTCCTCTGGGTGCCACCAGCTCCCATCCTCAGGCAGCACCTGTGTTGGTCAGGAGCTGATAGATAATACTTCCAGACCACACTGAAGCACTGAGGTTCAGTGACTTGTCCAAAATTAAAGACATAGTATTTAAATGACAGAGCAACTTCAGAAGCCAAATTCAACTCCTTACCTATTATATTTCTCCCTGAGTCTAAACCATAGTACCCGTGGTTTACAGAAAAAAAGCTGCTAGTGAGAGAAACTTTTTAACCAAGGGTTCGTGGTATTGGATTGAAGTTGCAGATTCTGATAGGTATGGGTGTGTTTAAACCTGGGTGATAAATACATTGAGAACCCAGGTATGGTTACCTCTCCCAAGACTCTGCCAAGTTCATGGTAAGGACACTGGCCCACCTCTCTCAATTGGTTAGGATACTCAAGACTTAGAAAGTCACAGCAAAAAAGTAGGTAACTCACAGGAGTCAGGCTTAGAATAATAAATTAGATGAGTGAAATAAAGCTGAAATGAGAAAGTCATTTTCTATTCAATCTGAGATTTTCAAATCAAGGTGCAATAAACAAAATTGGATCATTACCCTACATAATCCCTCTCCTTACTGGAAAAATGAAAGTCATTAGAAAGAATGAGAATAATGGCAGTAGCTGTGATGTGACAATGAGGTAATGTCTAGCTTGCAAGGGTTCTGTTACAAATTAAAAGAAATATAAAACTTATGTAACAAACATTAAAACTATCCATTTCCGCATCAAAACATACTGCAAGTACTGTGTCCGGCTCCCAGTGCGCCCTCACCACTGCTGGGAACATTAGACTATGCTGAAGAGCAGGAGGAAAGGACACTGAAATGGGGAAGGGCCTGAAACCCACCTCTCCTCACTGCTCCTCCTGTACGCACCACGCACGGGCTGTAACCACCACCCTTTCATCCATCATTCTTTTCCTTACCTGGTTTAACAAAGCTCGTCTTCCCTCCTCGTAGCTAAAGCTCGCCTCTACAACACTGAGCATTCATCCCACATTTTGAGAATTATTTCTCTCTCATCTATTTCTCCTCTCCCTCTCCAATGAAATATTCTTACTGGCTTTTATATATGTCAGTATCTCCTGTTAAACTAAAACAAAGATTCCAACTGCTTCCATACAAAGCCACGATGGGATAGCTCACCCTTCTTTCTCAGGAATGACCACACTGTGAACTTTGTCCAGTCTGCCGTCCACACCTCCTGCCTTCTGATCCCCCCATCTGCCCGCTCCCATCAAGCTTTTGGCCTTCTCACCCAACATTCTTGCAAAGACCATCAATTTGCTACATGTTGTGAAATGCAAAGGTTATTTTTCAGTCTACATCTTATTTGGGCTTTGAACAGTCTGATTTCCATCTGAAACATCTGCTTCCCTTGGCATCTTTTTCCTAAGATCCCGCTTCATTTTTGTGATTACTTGTTTGCCCTTCATTTCCATCTACTCCTGTCCTGATCCTCTGTAGGCTCAGCGTTTCCTACTTAGCCATGAAACGTAGGTGTTCTTTAGTGCTCAGCACTGGGCTCGGCCTCGTGGGCCTTCCCACTGACCCTCCAAGCCTTCTCACCCTCACCAATGGCCTCAACGTGCACCTATCTGCAGTCTAACCCTCCCTCTGAGTACTGACTCTCGCTCAGCATTGCAATGACTGTCAACATCCTGCAAAAGTGACGTACCTAAAACTAGAGTCATAGTCTTCCTCCTAACACGTTATTGTCTGGTTCAGTTAACAACAATGCCATCCACTCCTCTCACTGCTAGCTTAGATACCATGGTGCCAAGACACCACCTACGGAGGACAGCAGAGAAGCAGGAGGACAGGGACCTGAGCCCTTCACAGCACTAGAAAATGCCCTCTCCAGGGCTAACTGGCTTGCCTCTGTCCTCTTTACATGAGATAAAGCTCCATCTTAAAATCTATGCCTAGTTCTCACATAAGTGGAAAATCAGAGTACTTTGATGTAAATAAAAGGTAGATACACATTAAAATAAACATTTTTATTAAACCTGTGAGATGTTTGTACGTACAACATGTTAAAGTGTATTGTGTCCCACCAATAGTTCTCCTCCCTGAGAAGCACAGCCTTAATGGTGCAGAGAGGAGCAGCAGAATGCTGTGACCTACTTGGAAGTTTAGGAGGACACGTTCAAGAAAGCACAACAGGAAGGAGCAAATGAACCTGGACCCAAGAAAGTAGCAGAAATGAACCAGTGCAAGGGCTGGGTGCCATGGCTCATGCCTATAATCCCAGCATTCTGGGAGGACGAGGCAGGTGGAGTGCCTGAGCTCAGGAGTTCGAGACCAGCCTGAGTAAGAGTGACCTCTTGTCTCTAAAAATAGCCTGGTGTTGTGGCAGGTGCCTATAGTCCCCAGCCACTTGGGAGGCTGAGGCAAAACAATCACTTGAGCCCAAGGGTTTGAGGTTGCTGTGAACTATAATGACACAGCACTCTACCAAGGGTGACAAAGTGAAATTCTGTCTCAAAAAAAAAAAAAAAAGAAAAAAAGAAAGAAACAAAAGAAAAGGAAGGAACCCGTGACTAGTGACAGGGCAAAAGAAGGGAAGAAGGACAGAGAAGGCCATAATCTTCATTGAGGTCATTTCTGATTCAATGTTTTTGTTCTTAACTCAGTGTTATTGTTGATTTCATTTATTTTGGATGGGCAATAAACAGGTTAAGGTGGTTATGAAAATATCATCCTTTAAAAGATATAATGCTTCTGGAAAATAGTTTAACAGTACACATTAACAACTAATGAAAATGTTTGTATATGTTCATTTAGTAAAAACTCACTCTTGGAAATATACTGATTGGAAACAAAATTTTTAAATGCTACAAGCAGAAAGCTACTTATTAGTTTTAACAAAATGGTGGAAAACCAGGACCAATTTGATATGCTAACTCAGTGAAATGTTTGTAGCCATGAAGAGTTTTAACCTTGATGACAAGAGAAAGGAGTATAAAATGATATTAAGTGAAAATAAAATAAACATAATATTTTAGGTGAATTAAAGCAAAAATATGAATTCCTACAGATCATGTCTGAATGAACATCTGAATAATACAGTGGCTCATACATCCTGGGGTCGTAATCATGGGTGAAAAAATTTGTATTCTATAATTCTATTTGTATAATTTTTTAAAAAGGTTCTTGAAATTGGAAAAAAAAATACCAAAATGGGAATCAGGAGCCCTAGAATCTGGTCCAGTCTTTTCAGTCTGGACCCTTTGCTTACATGGGCTTCCGTTTTTTCAATTTACAATGAGGAGATTCAACTAATGTTTTTCAAATATGAGAGCCTAGGATTCTAACTCCCAGGCTAGCAAACTGTCTTCTCCCCACGTTAGCTACTCTCTTTCTTTCTAAAATTCCGACCCTCTCCCTCGTGATACCACTGACTTTCTCCTGCTGATTAATGTCACGTGCTAGTGTCTCGATGCGAAGCAGGTAGGACTTAGATGAATATGGAAACTCTGCTCCTGGACACAGAGAAGTTTTATTTCTGTCTCTTATGGGGGTCTGAACAAGTATGAGAAGACCATCTAAGGATCAAGGAGAGAACTTTGGAGTCAGAAAAGAAAGATTATCGCAGATAGAAGCATCACAGATGTGACATTTGACCTGAGATCAAAGAGTAAGTACCATTGGGACATGGCAGATGGGGGTTGGGTGGATTAGGTACTGAGGGCAAAGAAATACCACAGACAAAGTCTGGGGCTTGGGAATTGTGAGGATTGTGTGCAAACAGTTCTTTGCTTGGTTTGATAGAGCTTGTGCTGCAAAGACAGCAGATACAGTATTTGAATGGCTTTTAATTTTTTTTTTTTTTTTTTTTTTTT
>NW_003852586.1:149070-156777 GCF_000181295.1 Otolemur garnettii
CAACACCTGGCTATTTTTTGTTGCAATTTGGCTGGGCAGGGCTGGAACCCACCACCCTCTGTATATGGGGCTGGCGCCCTTCCCACTGAGTCACAGGTGCTGCCCTATTTGAATGGGTTTTTAAGACGAAAGCCACTGTGAATTGTCACATGAGTTGCACACCACTCTCAGAAGCAACGTGAGCTTTGCAGCTGCTTATCATGCTTGGTGCTCGGCCAACAGGGGAGGGACAGAGCTGCCTTGGTGGCACGAGGTGGCTGAACAGATGAGCTGTGTGTGGGGTGCAGCAGAACCACACAGATCCGTACCCCTCACTGAGGTCTGAGTCGGGAAACGGAGCCCTGTGCACGGGAGTCAGGCAATCAGTCTGGACGACGGTGCAGCAGCACATTCCCTAAAAGGCCAGGTTGGACTGGACCAGGCTGAACCTACCATTCCCTGGCAGATGACAAGACATCAACTTAGCAGGGAGCAGAGAAAAGAGAACAATGCATTTAAACCCAAGACTTTACCTGATCCAAATGAGAAGAGAGTGCAATGTGATGAATACATAAACGTCAAGGTTTCGTCCCTCCACCTCTCACCACCAAGACTAACATAGCAACTGGAGAAAATAAAGAAACGGCCATTGTGTTCATCAGCGTGGATGTACACATGTAATCATGCCACGGAGATTCAGGACCCAGTGGCCTCCTTACGAGTGTATGATCAAAAGAAGTTACTAAACTTCATTTCCCTTAAAATGGAAACATTTTTTAAAGCAATTTTGAAAATTATCAATAATAAGTATTAATTTTAGACTTATAATACTTCATGCGCTACACCAGGACCTTTATAATCATTACCCCATAACACTAACAAGAACCTAAAAAGAGTTAAAATCTATTTTACCCTATTTTCTCACAGTGAGAAAACCGTGGCTTATAGCAACGATTCTCAAATTTGAATGCCAGTTTGTTTTTTTTTGCTTTAAATTTTGCTTACAAATATGTACTTTATTATAAGTTATAATTAGTTCAAAAGAGGGGAAAAGTTTTCTTGTGGAAAACAAAACATTAAAAATTCAGCAATATTTCAAAGAAAAATTTATTAAAAAGTGGGACTGGCCTACTAATTAACTTCTGTTCTGTTTGAAGTTGAGTTAGCAACAGGACATATCATGGAGACATTAACTTTTTTTTTAATTAAATCATAGCTGTGTACATAACAGAGCTTTTTTTTTTTTTTCAAGTGCAGATTGCAACTCAATAGATGTGGGGTGGGTCTGAGGATCTGAATATCTAATAAGCTCCCAAGCAATACTGACACTGCTGGTCCACAGCCCAGTCACTGAGTAGCAAGGTTTTCCAAAAGTCAGTAATCATCCCAGTTACACAGCTAGTAAGAGACAGGGACAGTTTAGGACCCCCAATCTGTTTGAGCCCCAGGCCTTTGTCATTATCCATTGTGCCTTACCAGCTCTACACAGGGAACCTGAAATTAGTTCCCATAGTTAGAACGTGGGGGTGACTTTGACGAAGGGCGTGGGAGCTGATCAGAGAATCACCCTGCTGCCACCGGAGTGGGCTAAGACTCAAGATCATGTCAATGCAACTGGGAGCTTCAGCACCTGGAAGAAATTGATTTCTAAACACTCATTTATTTTCTTTTCCAAAGAACATGAGGAAGAGTCAGGGTCAATAAAGATGATTACCATACGAAATATATTGGACCTTGTTTTGTATGTTACCATGGGCTCAGGAATGCCCTGCTGGACACTGTGGAGTGATGTGAATAAGCCAAAGAGCATCATGGGACTTCCTTTCTGACTGGTTTCTCTATTGTGTCAGACTGAACCTTAGAAAAGGTCTACCTTTCTAAGCAGCAGTTTCTACTCACTAAAAATTTCAAGTTGCAAGTAACCCAGTGAAATAATTTCTCTTAACTTCTAGTTCTATGCTTGGTTTCTCTTCAGTAACTTCTTCTTATATTAAAAAAAAAATCATGGTTTACCAAAAGTGCAATAACAATTCTCTGACACATAAAATTGAATCAACTACTTCTGGAAAAATATATCGTCATGTTATGGTGAATACTTGGGAAATAAAAACCTTACAGTTTTTAGAAAGGTGATATTAAACTGCAAAAAAACATGTAGCAAGAAATATATTATTTTTATTCAGTACATTTCACCAACTCTGTTTCTGAGTTTCTGACATAACTTTTGAGAATTTAGTGTGATCTATTATGAGTAAGTGCAGAGTAGCTTTATGAAGTCAATTTAAACTATAAAATGCTGTACTTATCTAAAATTACTCCATTTATCAACTCTGTCAAAAGATATGGTTTCCTTTAAAGACCAAAACATGTCATTATCAAAGGTTTTTATTTTTTTATTTTATTGTATCTTATTTTTGAGCAACCACAAACTCTTGAGCAACCACAAACTCTAACCTCAGCCTCTCGAGTAGCTGGGACTACAGGCACCTGCCATTATGCCAGGCTAGTTTTTTTTTTTTTTTTTTTTTCTTAAGAGACAGGGTCTTGCTCTTGTTTTAGTGGTCTCAGAATCCTGAGCTCAAGCAATTCACCAGCCTTGGCCTCCCAGAGGGCTGGGACTATTAGTGTACAGGGGTTAACCACTGCACCTAGCCTATCAAAAGTTTTTAATCTTTATTCAAGTGGACAGTGTATATGAACACCATAACTTAATTTAAAAAAATGATCTGCAATGCTATTAATCTCAGAAATGAGGCTGACTGATGACTTAGGAAGCAAAATGTTGGAGATTATAGTAATTAACATTACAATAACTCTTACCTGTATAAAATTTTACAACTTGTAAAATGTGGTTATCAAATGGTAGATATTCTCAAGTACCTTAAAAAAAAAAAACATGAAATTTTTGAAGATGGTAACTTGGAAATTCTCCCAGATGATCTGAATGATAGCCATGTTTGGGATCCTCTGAAGACCTTCTTACATCTGGCTAATTAGAGCCTCCCAATACCTCTCAGAAATTATCAGGACAGGCATTGTTTACATGGTATATGTATGTATGGATGTGAGAGAAAAGAACCTAGAGATGCTTAGAAAGTGGACCAAGTTCACACAGCTGACCACAATTTGGAGAGGAAAACAGATGACATGACATTTCCTGATGCTAGATCTAAGGTTTTTCCCCCTAATGTTTTAAGCTGCCCCTTAACCAAGTAAGTTATTCTTTTAACAAACATCCTAATGTAAAAACTTGAAGGAATAGGGAAGTTAAAAAAATAACACAGGTACCTGTGCCATCAATAATCAATATATTGTTATTTGTATGTATTGGATTTGATTGCATTGCTGTTTGACTTGAGATATATTTCTTGAAGTCCTAGAATAAGAAGAAAAAAACTTCTTTAAAAGAACTCTTATCTTGAATACCTTATAAATCATTCCCTGCATTTCTGCAGGGTGTTTCCCTGGATAATCTGTGTCTTCCTTCCTCCCAGGGATTTAGTAGGCTGGGGACCCTCCGTGGAGAGTTGCCCCAGCTGAGACCAGCTGGGTGGGTCCCACGTCTGAGGCCAGCTGAGGAGCCGGTGCCTTGTTGAACTTTTAGTGCTCCAGCTCTTACAGAGAGACCAAAGTTGAGAATAGCAGTAACCTGGCCACTTACATGGGGAAGTGAGTGTAGGCAAGGGATCTTCCATAGTTTGCTGGGGGAGTATATTAGAGCACAGCCAGTGAAAATGCAAGTGAGGGGTGGAGACAGGATACGTGATGGAGGGACATTCTGCAGGGACTGGCACTTAGGACTAAGGAGACTCCTACACTGATTGAGAGCTTCAGTAATGAAACGAGAAAGTCAGGAGAAACACGTATCCCCTTGGGAAGATACTGGTTCTATTTTAGGTGTGTTGAATTGAAAAGAAACAGTGACACAACACTAAGCACTTAACACTTACACAACAGTAAGCAGCAAAATATGAAATTGGAGTGTGTCAGAAAGATCATATTTCTAATAAGATATGAAAAAATAACCCTGCTTAGCCACCAAACTAGTCTATATTCCCATTAGACTGACATAAGTGGCTCAGCAGGGCTGTATTTAGGTGTGTGTGAGCTCCGTAGTACAGAGGCAGAGCTGGCCAGACAGATCAGGCATGGCGGCTCTGGAGCAGGACAGCCTGGACTGACTCTTAGCGCCATAGTCATTGGCGCTGTGATGCTGGGCATGTTACTTCACCTGTCTGTGATTTTGTTTCCTCATCTCTTAAATGGAGGACAACAGCGATATCTAGTCATAGATTTTTTTATGACCATTAATGAGTTAGTACACACTGCGGGTGACGGTGTCTGCTACTGTAGGGAACTCAGACGTTAGCCATTCATTTCTCGATCATTATTGACGGGTTTTGGTCACAGGGACTATAACACTCACAAGATTCCCTCTCTTTACCTCTCCTACAATTAAGTCTATCTTTTGTTAAGATCTTGAAGGAAAAAAAATTACACATTTAACAATAAATAATGGTCTTCACACCCCCACCCCCTCCGCCCAGCCCTGAGGGAAGTAGAACCAAGCTCACTCTGATTTAGACATGATGGTTGTCACTATACTATGGATAGTACATGACCAGTCTTCATAACATTCTGCGACACAGATAACTCGCTAATGAATATTACCTAATCCCTATTATCTTCTTTCAAAATATACTAAAGAAAGACAAAGTTGAGTCAATTTGAATAACAAAAATCACAAAACAAGAGAAGTAATAGATGTAGGTACAAAGTTAGTGTTCTACTTCTGACCCCTTTGACTCCTTGAAGCATTTTGTTACAGATGACCAAAGGTCAACTTTTCTGGACAACATCGATTACACATGCTGTATTATTATTTTACTTACCATAATTATAACCATGGTAAAATAAGATAGGAAAATTTTTGTCTAGCATTACTCCTTATGCACATGAAGAGTTTGCAACAATATAGAAGTCTGGAGATTTTTAAATGATTTAAGCAAACAAACAAATTAGCTTCTATTTATCTCTTTTGTTTGTTTCCAATAATGGATGAAGTTAGTAAAAATAGAAAATTAAGAAATTAATATAGAAATTTAATTTAGAATTAAGAAATTTTTATATAATTTATATTATTTTAACATATATTTTAGAAAAGTTGATAGATTTTTAGCCAGCTTACAAACAAACCATTCTGCAGAAGGGGCCTCCTGGACAACAGTGACTAGTTATCATGTAGCATTACCCTTCTGACTGACTCAGGGACATATTAGGTTACTAAGTATGAAATGTCCAATTTCCTTAACTATTCAGTTTGGCTGTTGATATCTCTGACATTTTGACATTTCATTTTTTTTTATTACAAAAGATAAATCCTCATTCTTTCAAATGCTCATTTTGGCTTATGATTATGTGATTATCTTTCAAATTTATTTTTATACCAATTTTTCTGAAACCATGGATAAGTCAAAAATTTATGTTATTTTTGAATGAGTCCCATTGTGGAACCAACACAGCACAGACAACTCAAAATATCAACAAAGTATTAGGGAGGGACAGTAGGTGGGTGACTTGAGAAGTTCCGTTCTGGTGATTTTAATCTTGAAAATGAGCCACATTGGTGACGTGAGACCAAGGTGGATGATGATGAGCTGTAGTGGAAGTGAATCCATCTCCCCTACATGTGAATTAGCAGCAAGGTCTGATGTTACTGCCCCAACAATATTGGACCATTTGACACAAGTCAGCAGGGTAAAGAAGCTGGATAGACAGTTCCTCGTGGATTAAACATGGGTCAGAAGAGAAGTTGCCATGAAGCTTGCCTTTCCTTGCTGTCACAACACATCTGTGAAACATTTCTGCACCGTATTGTTACCTGTGATGAAAAATAGTTTCCTTATGATGATGACAAGTGTTTGGCACAATGGCTAGATAAAGACACAGTGTCAAAACAGTCTCAAACTATAGATGCTGGACTTGGAAATTCTCTGTCACCCACCATAGTCACCAAACCTTGCACCAACTTCTTCCAGGCTTTGACCACTTCTCGCAAGAAAAAATATGCAATTCTCAACAAGCTGTGGAACAGACCTTTTGTGATTTCATCTCAACTCGCCCTCCAAGCTTCTTTGCCGCTGGTGTGAACAGCCCTGTTCAGATGGCGACACAGCACTCCAGTCCAGATACCTACTTTGATGAATTGCTTCTTGTTAAGACGCAATGAACTAAACTTTTTATTTGAAGTTGGAGAATTCAGATTTAGTGGCCATATTGATTTAATAGGACATATTGATACTCCAAATTGTCAACTACTGCCTTTTACGTAAAAAATACTCAGTATATACATTTGAAGGATTTGTCACTTACTGGATGTATTTGTTATTTTGAGACTTTTAAGGTAAAATACAAATTCTAAAATTATTTTTTAAATTATTCTTGTCTATATAGAACAAGACAATAAAAGATTACTCCATGTATTTAAACACTAAGTAAGGTCTTTCATTCTCACCACAAATCAGTTCTCAACAATTCTAAAGACATAGAAGTGTAAATATTCTCAATGTGGAGAAAAAACAAAATTTGCTGAACTATTTCTGTTTCCAAGTCTACCATTTCCCAAAGGTAGACTTCTCAGGGGTCTGTTTCTAAATCAGCTGATTATGTCAGCCATCAGATGGATGGCTTTTGAGGCTTGTCTCTTATGGAAAAATATGAAATCACTTTCTTAGGGGAAAAGAGTCCGCTATACCAGACAATAAACCACATATTAATATTGAATTTCAATCACCTATTTTTAGCAATATTCACTTAAATCTATCGCTCTATCCATGTACATGCAAATTAATATTGATTATGAAATTGTCCCCATCAGACCACTTGTCTTAATTTGCTATAATATTTAAAATTTGGAGACCTATTTTAAAAGAGACTTTGCTCAGATAAAGGTGTTTTCTCTTAATTAATATACTGGCCTTGACTTTACCAATGTAAAGAAAATTAAGTTGTTGATTTTTAACGCACAATTAGCATCCAATAATCAGATTGTCAATGGGCAAGAAATGAAGTATAATTTATTTGAAGGGAAAAATAGGATCTGTGTAAAGAACAGAAATTCACTTTGAAAACTGATTCTGAGGAAATCTGATGGCAATTTATATCAAATAATGATATCAGAAAATGTGTGAGAGCTAGAAATTGTACTCAATGCCCAATGGTATAATATGTAAATTTTAATAGGAACTACTTTTACTTGATATTATCATTCCATTATACCTATAAACTAAGGTTTTTAGTACTCTGTGAGGGGCATGATATTAAAATACCCTGAAAAGGAATGTTGCATTCAAAAAATTATGAATTATTTGTCTGATTGAAAGCTATTTATTCCCAAAACTAATGACAGTGTGCTCACTGTGGCAGAACAGTGTTATGCTTGTTCTGAAAATCTTATTAAAAGCTGGAGACTATCCCACTATTATCTCTAATTATAGGAGACTAAATTGTGCAATCTTTATATGGACTATGGTTCTGCTGTTTTTATGGTGAAACAGCTGAGAACTTGGTCTTTTTTGCTAATTACATTATCAGTGGATATGACACGTTTTATCTGAGCCTCTTATATTTGTACTATTAAGGTTTGTATCACCTAAGCATGGGAGGATACGGGGACAGCACTACCTGAATATCTAATTGTCCTGTTATATTAAGGTTTGTATCACCTAA
>NW_003852586.1:156801-172026 GCF_000181295.1 Otolemur garnettii
TAAGGTTTGTATCACCTAAGCATGGGAGGATACGGGGACAGCGCTACCTGAATATCTAATTGTCCTGTTATATTAAGGTTTGTATCACCTAAGCACGGGAGGATACAGGCACAGTTCTGCCTGAATATCTAATTGTCCTTCCCAAGAAGGGAAATTTGGGGGTTTTAGGCAGCCTGGCTTTGAGAGCTCACTTTGAGCTGTGGGGTACAGTGACTATACCTTCCTGGAAGGAATAGGAGGAGGGAGTGTTAGCTGATTTAGGATTCTTTTACTTGAATTAGGGAAAGCTGCAACTACTTTTACTACACAGCTATTGTGGAATAAAACACAGACAGATGTAGTTCATTATGTAGGATGACAGCTGCAGTTCACAGCCCAGTTGCACATAAATCTCAGAGCAGGCCAAGGCCCCCACCTGCCATGCCCTTAAGGCCATTGCCTGTCAGCCAAGAACTGCAAGATACAGGATTTACAATTAGAAATCCCACAGTCCTTAAATGAGAGCTGGACTCCACCACCTCCCTCCAAAGATTACAGTATTAGAAGAGGAAGAGGGGAATCCATGATGGGAAAACCTGGGACCGCTCCTCAGCCAGCTGAGCAAGGTGGGCACAGGGGGCTCAACCACGTGGTGACTTGCCCCTCGTGTGACGTGGGGATGTGGCATTCTCCCTCGAGAGTCTTCCTCCCCCGGACTCAGACCGACCCCAGTAAACATCTCTAAGTCCCATAGGAGGGACAGCCTAGGAAACACCTGGCCAGTGTTGCTGAAATTCAAGGTTACTCAAAACAAGAAAAGTTTGAGAAACTGTCAGAGCCGGAAGGAGTTTGAGGAGACAACTGAATGAGATGTGCAGCCCAGGACAAAACAGGTGTCCAGAGGGTTTCTGGAAGATGGTGGTGTTTGCCTGTGGACAGAGCCCTACCACGGAGCACGTGGGTGGTGGTGAATTACGTGTATTCAGGAATGTAAAGAAAGACAAAGGCTGTGAAGGGGAAAATGGGGAGGATTACAGGATTATTTTGAGATAGTTGTCAAGGCAACAAAACTCAACAAGGGTGACTGATGCCTGTCCAAGGTGGGGCAGACAGTTGCTAGGCAGACTTCCCTGCTGGATCACGTTATTGTGGAAGGTTAGAGAAACTTGGTGCAGGGTTGTGACTTTCACTGAGTCTTCAGCAGTCCTGCTACCAGGCACGGGGTCCTGTACCCAGGCACGGGGTCCTGTACCCAGGCATGCGATCCTGTGACCAGGCACGTGGACGTAAGGACCCCCTTCCACGGCCTCCCTGCTGTACTCTCCGTGTACTTTATCACTCTAGTGATCCAACTTGATTCTGACCCTTTCCAAAGGACAGCAGGTAAGAACTAAGGAAATTCACATCAAGTATGAACGGTCATCAATGATTATATGCTGACACTGGTTCTCTGATGTTACAAACGCCGCACGCTAATGTAAAATTGTCGTTAATGGAGAAAAGGGGTGCGGAGGGCATGAGAACTCTGTACTAGCTTCATGTTTCTTTTTCTGTAAATTTATAGTTGTTCTAAAAACATTTATCTTAAAAATCAGTAAAAAAAAAATGGATTTCTCACTGTATAAGTCAGGACTGAAACTGCTTGAGATTTTCACTTGACAGAAGAGACCTACTGTCAAGACTCAGCTGCACGGTGACAGCAGAGCTGAGAAGCAAAAGCAGGTGAGCGGGGAGCCGCCACGCCCGCAGCCAGAGCAGGGTGTCCGGACTTCTCCTTTCTCTGATGCACATTGGAAGGGTAAGAGTTCACAAACACTAAAGGAAGCTGATTAGACACACACACACACACACAAAAAGATCCGGGCATCCTTTTCATGATATCCACCACCACAGAGAAGCAAAAACGTCCTCCCAGAATCAGCATGTGGCCCGCAGTCTGCAGGTTGGACACCTCTGTGCTGGAGCATTAAGTCACCAGCATTAGCACTAGCAGAGCTCAGGAGCTGCCCCCCAGAGAGCACTGGAGCTATGGGGAGCCACCTGTCCCAGAGGCTGAGACCACAGAGGTCAGAGTGCTCTCAAGGGAACTGGGGTCACAACGGGGGTGTGGGGGCACACGAGAGTGACAGAAAGAAAAGAGAAGCAACAGTCTGCTTTTCCTACCCTCCAGTCTTCTGCCCAGCCCCCCACTGACACCAACTACTCGTAGAAGCCAGACGGGGTGGAAGCTGACGAGCACTGGGACCTGAGGCAGAGAGGGAGGAGGGCGAGAGTGAGCCTGAGTGTGGGGAGGACTGTGACCAACACTCCTGTCTTCCTCTGACCAAATCTTTATAGATGGTACTAAAATGGGAATAGTGCCTATTTCTATCTCGTTGCTTCTTCTCTATATGGGAAGAAGAAGACCTTATTTATTTCCTTCTGGGGCACTGGAGTTTAGTAATCCCTTTCTTTTTTAACCCCTCATTTCTTCATTGTAATGTGTTTTCACTCTAATTATTCAGGGCTAGCATTCCTCTTCATAGACAGTTACATGTCATATAATTTATCTTCTCTAGTCACCTGTGAAATTTTCTCAAATTCTTTTTCATTCTAAAGAACCTGGTTATCTCACTGTGGAAGACAAATGTCAAAAGATTCACAAGTTTAATATGAACGTCCTGAAACAAAAGTTCTGAAAAACTTTGTCCTTATGCTATTTCTTTGAAATAGAGAAAAGTAGAGAAACTCTTAATGACCAAGGACCACTTGAACATTATGAATTCTCCAATGTGATGAAACACACCAAGTATCTGACATTAAGCAGCGTTTGGAGAGGAATGGATGTGTCAGCAATGTTGATGAATGGGGCGCATGAAGAGATTTGCGTAAGTTAAAGTTACTGGACGCTACAGTTTTGCTGAGTTTGCTGAGCTTTTAACTTTCTTTAAGATTGAGAAAATGTGACTAGCATCCATGGATTCCCTGACACAAGCTTTCGACTGAAGTGTTTATATTAGTATGTCGTTACTATGGACTGAACATTTGTGTCCTTCCAAACTTCATACATTGAAATCCTAATTCCCATGGGGCCATGGGCAAGTAAGCGGGGTCAGAGCAGGTAATGAGGATGGGGTGCTCATAACAGAACCAAAGCCCTTATAAAAAAGAGGAAGAGACTCCAGATCTCTCGCTAAGCCACGTGAAGATTTAGCAAGAAGGCCGACACTCACCTGCCAGGGGAGGCAGGGCCGTCACCAGACAGCAGATTTGCTCACACCTTGGCTCCAGCCTCCCAGCCTCCAGAACTGTGAGAAGTATGTGTTGTTTAACCGGCCTAGTCTGTGGTGTTTTGATGATCTGAGACACTGGTGGTCTGCCTTATCTAAACTAAGATCCTACGCTTCCTGCAATGTTTAATAAGATTGTTATTTTTTCAGAATTTTTTGCTGGAAAGTCATAACTGGAGTTCACCCAACAGAAGGAATTCCTTATGAAAGTAGAAGGCGCAGTTAATTCCAGGGGGTCACAGTGGTGGTGGGAGTGTAGCTCTGTGCCCATGAAGGTGGAGCAGAACAGATGCCTTGAAACTGCCCACCTGCAGGTGATAAGAGCTTCATCTCTTCAACATTAGCCATGGGGGAGATTGATATGTACCCTGAATCTCTTCCTGATCGAAAACTTAATCTTCTTAATGCACAAAGTAATGACTTTTTCTACCAATTCCAAATAGCATGTCATCACACAAACTAAAGATAGATTAAATGTTCTAGCTAAATGATATTTTTATTTCCTAAACCTGTAAAGACACCCTTGAGTCTCTTTAATTTTCCCATCCACTGAGCATACAGCTTCCAGATTAATCTATTGAAATAAGCAAGCAAGCAAACGAAATGTTTACATACTATGTAAAACACCTGAACTTGGCAAGAAAACACAGCCCTTGCCATCCTGTGGTGTATGTTACGGTTTTGTCTTCTTATTCTGGGCAGTGGAATTATGATTGCTCTTCTTAGCTGAGGTGCAAATTACTCCATGATCATGACTGGGGATAGATGACCAACAATGATGTTTTGAAAGCCTGGGAACTGGGACCCACCTGAGCAGAAGCCAGGGACCATTATCTGAAAGAACAGCAGGGGCAGGGCCTGGAGGGTGAAGCCGGCCAGACACAGTCCAGGAGAGTGACGATTTAACTGCAGGGGATGACCAAGAGAAAACAGCCAGCAGAGGACGGCAGGGGGGCAAAGACGACAGTCAGAGTGTTCATGAAGACCAGGAGCTCACCACCACCTCACAAAACATAAGGATCAAAGCCTTGCGGGGTGGGAGCAAGTATAATGAACAGCAGATTGGCACTCGAACTGGGGGAAGGCAGGGGAGGATGTGGGGTGACTGCCTCAGACCACACACACATTTCAGGCTCACTTTGATGATGGGCAAGTGTGACAGTGCTGGCAACAATTAGATCACCCAGAAACTTGTTAACATGTGAATACTTGGGCCCACCCCGGCCCACTTCAACAGAAACTGACTCTCCTGGTGGTGAGATCAGCCATCTGTGTTTTAACAGCCTTTTGGCAAATCCGATGCTCTCTGAACTCACAGAGACACAGTGCCTGTGAGTGACACTCGTTCTAAAGCAGGAGAGAGAGTGGAAAAGATGGAGAAAAGCCCAAGGAGATCCTTTCACTCTGAAATTCATGTTTTACTAAAATTTAAGTTTAATAATCTCATGTTATAAAATGAAAAATAGATTTCAAAGTTAAAGTAGTGTTTCAAAACTTACAGCTTGTTTTATTTAGAACTGTGGTTTACAATCTGTACCCCACTGAATCTGAGGTGATTTCAGAGCTTCCCAAATCATATAGTATTTTCTCTCGAGCAACAACATTTGAACTGCTGTAGAAACAGATCCTAGATTAAAATTCTTAGGAAAGTTTTAGTTAAACTATTATCATGCCTACTGAAATAACTTGAAACTGCTGCTGATGAATATTTTGTTTGCCTTTCACTATTACATTCACATCAATTGCAGAAATCAACCTAAAAGTGAAAAGAAACTGTTTCCCTTTAAGGCAGAATAACAACACAGAATAAGAGTGAAAAATGGAAAATTTGTGAATGCAGAAACTAATAAGTCAGATTTACAAGAACAGAAGGAATTAAAAAACTGAGATTGTAACAGATGCATCTAGATTCCACAGTGCAAGCAGTACTTGGGGGAAAGGCTTCTATTTGATCACCCTGTCAGATTTCCTACTGGGTGAAAAGGTAACGAATTCCTATATTACTACTCAGTGACCTAAAATTTTTGATAATTATGATAAATATCTAAGCAATGAGCTCCAGCTTCAGTTGGAATAACAATAGATAATATTTTCTTTAATTAAACCAATCTAATTTTAATTAATTAATTTATTTATTTAGAGACAGAGTCTCAAGCCATTGCACTGGGTGGAGTGTCATGGTGTCACATCTCACAGAAACCTCAAACTCTTGAGCTTAAGCGATTCTCTTGCCTCAGCCTCCCAGGTAGCTGGGACTACAGGTACCCACCACAGTGCCCAGCTATTTTTGTTGTTGTTGTTGTCGTTGTTTGACAGGCCGGGCTGGATTCGAACCCGCCAGCTCCGGAATATGTGGCTGGAGCCCTAGCCACTTGAGCTACAGGCACAGAACCAACCAATCTCATTTTAATTCCAAATTTACTCATTAAACAAGTTAAATGGCTCTGTGAATCGCTGGAATTAATTTCTCTTCATCAAATCCTAATGAATCTTTCAATTGTTCATTGAAATTTTTGGTGATATTACTTTATTCTATATATTTTTCTTTAATACAAGCTTTTATAAATAGTGATTAATTAGTTCTTTGTCATTGTTTTAAAGATGGAGACAACAAAAAAGCATCTTGTTATATTATTCTTAGATTCCTCAACAAAATATCCACAAAAAATGTCAACTCGTTCTGGTTTATTGGCCTTTGAAAACAGATTTTCCCTCCAGCTAATCCATCTTTCCCCCTTCTCTAAGGATGGCTCTGAATTTAGATTGGAATCTGCACGTTCACACAGAGCCTAACAGTGTGTGCTGCTGGTGTTCAGTGATGGCCTGTCATCATCTCTGCTCCTAATGACAAGCCACGTGGGGCTTGTGTTGAATGACTTTGCTCATCACAACCCACCTCACCTCCGGGGTTACACTGTGTCGCTCTGTTCACTTTGTTCCCTGGCTCCCCAGGTTCCTGCTGTGCCTTGCTTCTTGTCCAAAATGCTGTGACTTTTCATATCATAGCAAAAAATAAAGCACAAAAAACTCTCACTAATCTTCATCAAGCAACCAGATAAAGGACAGTGCTCAAGCCCTTTTAAAGCAAATGAGTCTATGGAAGGAAAATGCCCACGTGCCGAGCCCACAGCCCACAGCAGCAGCTCAGGGAGGGGTCCTGACATGCACCCACCATTGCTGCCCCATGTCCAGAAATAACTGTGCAAGTCCGGCATTCTCTCACAGTGACCATGGTCAGGAACGCTGATAAAATGCTGGTGTTTACAATAAGAATCTTAATGTCTACATAGTTTTATTTTTAAGGATACATAGATAATGGAGCTTTAATTCTTATATGCGCATTGATGGAATTTCCCATTTTTAAATGTGAAAAGGGATAATAAAAATATAAATTTTTATTTATTATGAGAATGTTATAATGTGAAAGCTAAAAAATAGTCTTTATGATTTGTGGTATATGAAAATTCTAGAATTGAGTTAAATTGTAACTATGTTTTGTTAAAATCCTTTAGAGAGTGTGGTAAGTTTTCTTCAGAAGAATGCTCTTAAAAATCTTCTGAATGTTCTGCGAGTTCATCTTCCTGTGCAGAACATCTGCACAGGTCTTCAGCCCTTTGGATCCTCCTCCCCTCTGTCCTCCCTTCATTCTGTCCGTCTGTCCATCCTTGACAGCTCTTTCCTCCGACTCATCTCTCAGTGGGTGTTGATTTATCTAGAGCTGCTGTTAATATTTGTCTTCGAGTCACCAGGGTGTATTATTCAGGGACACACCCACGTGTGCTGAGTAAGGTTAGAAAGTCATCCTTGCAGTGCTCTGCTCTGTCTGTACCCGCAGCATCTGCAGCTTTGGGCCTTTGTGTCGTGGGCTGATCTCACTGGGGTTAGATGTATCTTAGAGTGGTTTTGATTTGCATTTCTCTGATGATTAGGGATGGTGAGCATTTTTTCATGTTTGTTAGTCATGTGTCTTTGTTAAGAAGTATGGAGATTCCTCAAAGAACTCAAATCAGACCTTCCATTTGACCCTGCAATCCCACTACTAGGTACCCAGAAGAAAAAAATTCTTTTATCATAAAAACATTTGCCCTAGATTGTTTATCACAGCTCAATTTATGATCACCAAGATGTGGAAACAGCCTAAATGCCACCAACCCAGGAATGGATTAACAAGCTGTGGTACATGTACACCAAGGAATACGATTCAGCCATAACAAAGATGGTGACTTTACATCTTTTGTATTAACCTGAATGGAGCTGAATCACATTGGTAAATATCATAAGAATGGAGAAGCAAGAATCCAATGTACTCAATTCTAATACGAAAGCAGTAGATGATCTAATACATACCCTCATAAGAGAAAAAGTCAATCAAATTCAAATTGGGGGAAGGGGGAAAGGGGGTATATGGTGCACCTTTTAGGTGTGGGACTCTACCTAAAAAATTCAAATATTGTGACCAGGTTGTTTATACTCTCACATTAACCTGAAATAATAAAAAAGTCATCCTTAGAATTTGAGCTGAAAATCTGATTAATAATGTTTACTATCGGAGAATAGTAAACTAACTACAGAGAATCCTCAAACAGCTAATGGTAGTGATCCTACAATTCCATTACTAGGTATCTACCAAGAAGAAAAAAATGTTATCATAGAGACATTTGTGCTAGAATATTAATCACAGCTCAATTCACATTCCCCAAGATGTAAGATCAACCCAAGTTCCCATCAACTCAGGAATGGATTAATGAACTATGGTATATATATATACCACAGAATAGTCTTCAGCCATAAAAAGATGGAAACTTTTACCTGGATAGAGTTGGAAAACATCCTTCTAAGTAAAGTATCAGAAGAACAGAAATGTACTCAATACTAATATGAAACTAGTAGATGAGGGGCTGCCAACCCATAGGAAAGAAAAATATAATTAAATTCAAGCAGGGGAAGGGAGGAGAGGAGGGATGGACAGGGAGGGGGCACTCGCCTCACAGGGACGGTATAAGGGGTATATGCCACACCTGGGTACCATGCTCAACCACAACTTGGATTCTGCCTAACAAATGCAAATAATATAACCTAACCTTTTGTATCCATATATTAATCTTGAAAAAATGTTTTCTGTCTTTTTAGTCATTCAGGTAGCCTGAGGTATGAAGAGAGTCAGGACGTTTTTAGGCATTTTTAACTGCTTCTCCCTGTGAGTTGAGAGTCCAACTCCATCTCTACTCAGCACGTCGTCTGTCCTGTCACCCGGGCACCACATGGTGACACCCATGTCCTCTCATGTGGGCACCACGTGGTGACACCCTTGTCCTCTCACGTGGGCACCACGTGGTGACACCCATGTCCTCTCACGTGGGTACCACGTGGAGATACCTCTTCTCAGTCTCTTGCCTGCCTCACAGATGGATCAGTCTCTTTAATTATCAGGCTGTCCCTCTGGTGCCTTATTTTGGAATAGAAGAGAGGAAGTGAATTGGAGAGAGGGCCCAATAGCTATGGCTTTCTGATTATCTGTGAGACACAAGTAGCCCCGCAGTTTTTGACTGCGGGTCACTATCTGCAAAGTTGCCCATTGGTGCATCAACCCACATCTCTTCCTTTGGTTGCCTGGTGTCCAGACCCCTCAATGTTAGAGTGATCCTCCTTCACTGACGTGAGCCTGTTCAACCTTTAACAGACCTACTGGTGAAAATAAAAGATTAACATGTTTTTTCATGACCACGGATTGTTCTGGGAAAGGCATTTGAAGTAGCAACGCTCCTCTCCTCCAAGATGTACTTTGCCAGAGAACTCTGAACCATCCAGCCTTAGCAGCCTGACGGGGCTTTTGGCCAGTTTCTAGGTGATGATACTTCCTTTCTGGTGAACGTATGGATCTGGTGAACTATGATTTGCACGGCATTTATCATCAAGGTCATGTTGTTCCACTCCTGTAGATTAATTTATGTGCATTTTGACAAGGACACGGAGTGACAGCACTGTGCGTTCTTTTGTTTTATAGCTTGTGTTGTGTCATTCTTTCCCATGCTTGTCATTGTGGAAGAACTCTGAGAGAATAGATGTGGCCAACCTCCTCACGCTCAGACAGAGAACGGGAAAGTGGGATTTTGATCCCATCAAAGTCGCTCACCTTGTGTGACGCACAAAGGCCCTGCAGAGGGAGCAGCAGTGACCGGTGACTCCAGGAGACTTTTCACAGAGGAGGGAGAGGAGTAATTTGAAGAAGAAGATTACAAACTTCTGCTGGAAATTTGAAATAGTGCTGCCATGAACAGGAGAAATCTTACCAGAAATAAAAGAGCACAGATTATAATGAATGATTATCGATCAGTGAGAAACTAAAGGAACTTGGCTGGAAAATGTCTTGATCCTTTTTGTTTCGTACTCACTGCACCATTACGTAAATAACTTTTAAAATTCATGTGTAGTGAAGAGAAGGAAGCTGTCTGGATCGCTAGTGAAAAGTCCTTGTAGGCTGCTCCTTCCTGCCCCACCTTTGCCCCTCTGGAGAGGGGCACCGAGGACCTTGACCAAGACCCACCTTCACTCTGCTCAGCAGGTCAGCCCCGGGAGGAGGAGCAGCTGGCAGCTGCCAGTGGTTTCCCTGTGTTTCCACCTGACAGAACTGCCACAAAATTTATAATGCTGGAAATTACTTTCTAGTTTTAACATTAATAAGCCCAGCTTCCTCCATGCCGACGACCTTCCTCTCTAATCTCTCCTGTCATTCTCTGAGATTTGATGAGTTGGGGACGTGCGGGCAGGGAAAGCCCTCTGTGGCCTCCTGCTCATCTCTATGTGGTTTGCAAGTGTCACTTGTTCAGTCGTCTACAAGGAAACAGTAAGAACTGGATTCAGCATAACAGATACAACGAAATCCCATCAGCCTAACAGAACCAGCTCTAATAAGAAGCAGACTGACAAACCGATGGGAGTAAGCATATTATATGCTATTTGTTATGTTACTATGCACTTATTATATTTATTGTTCAAATATTTCTTTAACTTGATGTTGGCATTTTTTTTTTACTATTATAGTTGTTTATTAACTAAGGTATATATAATGCTGCTTATATATGTAAGATCTAGTAAAGACTTATAAATATGGATGTACATACTCTAGCAATGTGACTGCATTTAGAGCAAGCAGAATATTGCATGAATTTATATTAAAAACAAGATTATTTAAACTTTTGCCTTGGGGCTTGGACGCACTCTCTAACTGGCCCTAAATAAGGAGCCTGAGCAACATGGAGAAACTATCTGAGCCGCCTGAGCGAAGTGTGCTTGGCACTTCTGCACAGGAACAATGGCGTGACAGAGCCGAACATGACACTAGCAATGTCTTGCTCCTTTACAGTATCGCTTATGAGCCCAACTTGGCATCAGCCACTGTTCTAGGCACTGTTCTTGCCTCCCTCCCCCCCCCCAGCCCCTGCAGCTTACATTCTGGCAAACATGGTGGAAATGGACAAGTAAACAATGTACTATTGCCGAGACACAGATGCTATGGAAATACAGTGAAGTTTGGCAGTGGCCAGTGGGGGACACTTGCACATGTAGCTACCTGAGATTCAAAGAGGAGCCCAGAGCACCAAAGCAAAAGATCAGGAGAGCGGCCAGGAGACGACGGGTCCTACACATGCAGACCTTCATAAGGAGTTTAGTTTCATGTTTACTGAACGACCATTACAAAGATTTAGGCAAAAAATGGTATGAGATGATTCATACTTTTAAAATGGTATCCTGGCTGCTGCATAGCAACATACAAGGGTGGGACCACACCTGCAGTGCATCTCATAAGGGTACATTGAAATTTACTAGGTGTAGAATACAAACGTCTTAACACAATAACTAAGAAAATGCCGCGAAGGCTACATTGACCAGTTTGATGAAAGCATTTCAGATAGTGTATAAAACTAGCACATTGCACTCCATGATTGCATTAATGTACACAACTATGATTTAATAAAAAGGAAACATACAATGGAGAGACAGAGTCAGGTAACAGCTAGGTCTGTAAGGAGGCTGCTGTGATGTCCAGATTAGAGACAGACACGATTGCAGGAGACAAAGATAAATCATGCGATCACCACGTATTTACTGTTAAGTTGGAAGTGGCAGGAATGGCGGCTCAGCTCAGGAGAAAGGAGAAGCAGAGATTAACAGAAAAAGAAAGAACAAGAAAGCCTCGCAGTTTACAGCCTGAGCAACTGAAGGAATGAATGAAAAAACCACAGTGGCCCACAGGCAAAGCACAGGCCACCTATGTGTAGTGATGGCCAAGGTCCAAGTAACCTTCCCTAACTCTGGACGTTTCACCCTTTTCTGGGATAATTTGTTCATTGTTGGCATTCTAAATTATAAAAGAAAAATGTAGAAAGTGAAAATTATACATGTTAATCATCATAAAAATTATTAAAGAAATTAGGATAATTTAAAATAACAATATGGCTGAAGTATAAATTTAGGAGACAGCGCACATTACATTACAGCACCCCAAACCAAACGTTAATTTCTTAAAAAATACTGACTAGTCCTGGCAAAGTGGCTCATACCTGTATGGTGGCCGAGTGAAAGATTACTTGAGGCCAGGAGTTTGAGACAAGCCTGGATGAGACTGACACCACACCCCTAGAAAATATAACAAACTTGGCTGGGCATGGTGGTGTGCACCTGTCATCCCAGCTAGTCAGGGGGCTGTGCCAGGAAGGTCGCTGGAGCCAAGGAGTTCGAGACTCATGTGAGCTGTGATCAAGCCACTGCACATCAGCCCAGGTGACAGAGCAAGATCCTGTCTCCAAAAATAAAAAATAAAAAATAATTATTGATGAGTTCAGCAGAAATTAGTCTATTTAGACATGAAAGAGTAAATCTATCGACAAAGAAAAATCATCAAAAATGTTTTTCAGAAAGAACAGATTATTATCACAACAATAAAAAAGACAACATCCCCGACAATCACAGTCAACGCAACACCAGCCACACAGCGAGCAGAACATGACAGGGACAGCACCAATAATCCTACCCACACACACTGTGTCCCTCGGTCCTTAACAAGTCCTCCCCGAGACGTGCAATTTTCCAGAAGTTACAGTTGAAGAAATTACAATGTAGGAAGTTAAATCACTTGTTCAGGATAGCACAGTTATTCAATTTCAAGGCACAGAGGACTCCACCTCTAGAAAATAGCATCAAGCAATTATTTAAGAATGGTTTAACTTGACAACTATGGGACAACTAGCTAACGTCAAATAACAAGCTGAGAGAGGGGCTCAGTGCCCTACTCACTGAGCTATGACAGTGACTAAGCCCTACAGCCACACACACCAGGGCTGGTAGGTTCGAACCTGGCCAGGGTCTGCTAAACAACACTTACAACAATAACAGAAAAATAGCCAGGGATTGGGGTGGGCACCTGTAGTCCACCCACTTGGGAAGGCTGAGGCAAAAGAATCCCTTAAGCCCAAGAGTTTGAGAGGTTGCTGTGAGCTGTGACGCCACAGCACTGTACCAAGGGCGACATAGTAAGACTCTGTCTCAAAAAAATAAAAAATATAAATAAACTGAGAGGGCTTTCTGGGAAATGATATTTACCCAGGAATAGGGCTGCAGTGGGAACACAGTCACATGGTAGCCGTGCGCATATTCACGGGGTGAAGGAAGACAAAGGCCCTAAGTGGAAGCATGCTGAGGACCACACAGCTGTTTGAGCAAACCACCTTCAGCTGCAAGGATTTTTTTATTTTGATTTTTTGAGACAGAGCCTCAGCCTATTGCCCTGGGTAGAGTGCTCTGACATCACAGCTCACAGTAACCTCCAACTCTTGGGCTTATGCGATTCTCTTGCCTCAGCCTCCCAAGTAGCTGGGACTACAGGCCTACCACCATGCCCGGCTATTTTTTGGTTGTAGTTATCATTGTTGTTTGGAGGCCCGGGCTGGATTTGAGCCCTGCATATAGGGCTTTAGGAGAAAAAGCAGTTTCTGTTTGGGGTAATTCCATAGAAGGGAGTTGGATTGGAGAAATCTAGAAGAATTCAGGGTCTAGTCTAGCTCTTAAGTATAAAACAAGAACTTGAAACAATGCACAGTTATAATCTAATAACAGCTGTATTAGAGCTTTTTGTTAGAAATATATCATTTTCTCTCTACACTGATTACATAAGAACTCCAAGTCGAAAAACCTCTTGAAGCTTGAAGCCAGACCAAAGCAGATTTCAGATTTTACCTACAGTCTTGAGGTTCCTGGGCCTTCTCAGGACGTACCATTTTACGCATCAATTGCAAAGCTGTGCACCTTTAAAGCCAGATGTTCTATGCATACTTTCAAATACCATATTCCATGCAAACCTTGGTAGTATAACTAATTTTTAAAATTATATCCTGTACCAAGGACTGATTTTTTATTGAACTTAGACAAATAATATTTCCACAAAAAATGAGAATACTCATAAATAGTTTCCAAATTTTGGAACAATTAATCAGGGAGAAAAAGCAAATGCTTCTACTTAAGTATATATAAAAGTATAGTTTATCAAATTGCTGTAAACTATAGCTTATGAGAAAAAAATTTCCTTAAATTTTTCCTTAAATGGAAAACAAAACATTTAACTTAAGACCCAATAATAGGCTTCAAATAGTGTATAAAAACAGTATCTTTGTCAGTTACTTAATCTCATGGAATTATTTTGTTCTGCTCAATCTTGACTAGAAGTTTCATGTAAAAAAAATTTTAATTATATGTCTTGAGTTGCTGCTCGAAATAATGTTTCCTGAATCCGTTCATATTTTATTAAAGTTCTAAAAATTTTAAAGTTTATAATTCTCTATATAAAATATACCCCGAATGCAAGATGTTTTGGTAAAAAACACAATAAAGAATTGTTTTGTCTAATTTGGAGGTTATTTAAAGGCTACTTCAAAAAGTAAATTTAGGAAGGAAATCGGAACAAGACAGAAAGACATGTGAAGAAAGTTACAGATGCGAAGATGCATTTGGGGGAAGGCAGGTTAAAAATAACAGAGAATGATATCAGAGGAGAAAGTTTCCCATGTTTTTATTCTAAAGTAAAACACTTGGTTATTTAGGAGAGAGGAAGTCCAGGACAAAGCAGAAAATCTAATCACGTTATTAAAGATCTGAGCAGTTCTTGAAAGCAGAACATTCAATTATGTGCACAGAAAGAACCAAAAGAAAATTCATCAGAAAAGACACACCTCACAGAGGAGAGGGAACGGGGCCGAGTCCTCAGGCTGGAAAGATCCTTTGCCTGTGACAGGAGGAGCTCGCCAGAGAAGGTGTCTCTATCCTCCCAGAAGGATGGTAAGCAAGGTCCTTCACTGAGATGGCCTTGTCCAGATCAGATCCGAAACAGGCAAGCGCGCCCCCAAAATGCAAGGCTAGAGGACACCCTGCAGGCAGGAGAGACTGGCAGGGAAGTGGGACCCCAAAAGGGCTCGGGTGAAGCAGCAAGCCGCACCCAGAAGAGCCGACTCCTGGAGTGACCTCGCCCGGGTCCCACTTCTGGGCACCATTTATGTCACCCAATAAAACAAGCAGAGAGAGGCTCCCTAAAAGAAATAAAGACACGTGTTCAGGAATAGGGCTGCAGTGGAAATGCATAGAGAACTACGTGTGTGTTCAAGGAAGTCCAGGGAGACAAAGGCTGTGAAGAAAGGCTGAGGAGCAGGATCAGGGTGGGACAATTATCCTCGGCCACCAGCCTCAGTGACAAGGCCGGCGGTGGCACTGAGGCCTCCAGGTGCCGTGGGGCAGACGTCCTCACAGGGGTATTTTTGTGTGTAAGATTGCAATGGCCTTTGTGCAGAGTTGTGGCTTTGCCTTGATCTGTGACAGTTCTTACTCTAAGGCATTTATGCAGGAGAACCTTTCCTTTACGACCTTCTCTGGCTCTGTTTTTTTAGGTTCCTTTTTGTGTTTCACACAAATGACTCCATTTTGATTCTGACAA
>NW_003852586.1:172104-204753 GCF_000181295.1 Otolemur garnettii
ATGCCCTCTGAACACACACCACCCGGGACACCTCCCGCTGGACAGGTGGTTTTATGGCTGTTGCAGGGAGGAAGAACCCCACTGTCTGAACACAGGCCGCTCACTCGGGAGGGGGGAGGGGGGGCTGGGGGACAGTCGAGGGCTCATTCGAGGATCCAGACTTTGTGGCAGGTGACTGGGTGGAGGCTGTAGAAAAGCAGGGCGTTGGTCTGGCCTGCAGGTTATCAGGAAGGATATTATTAACCCGAACCCTAACCCTCAGCTCAGATGGCGCTGAGGTTGGATATCTGATGAAGAGGAGAGCGCAGGGACGCTGAGCCTGAACTGATGGGAAGCCGCAGTCCCCTGTTAGCCCAGATACGGGATGTTTAATCCTTCCTGTGGTTGGGATAATATTTATGTTCTTGTCTGTGTTCAGACAAGACGAAACACTGATTTCATTTTTGCCGTGATGCATCACAGCCACAAACAATTTTGTTGTCAACATTCGTTTCATTTTCCATCTTTAAAATATTGTTTAAATTAAAATTGGAAGAGGCAATTGTGTGTGAAAATTAACTTAAAAAATCTATGATAGTAGAAAACAGAATGATTCTCTCCCTTTCAGTTATATTTTAGAGTCTACTGAAATGACATAAAAACTTAAACTATGGACCATATATAAAAAGGTATAATTTCCCATGTTTGAAATTTAGTCTGTACGAATTTTTATAAAACTAAAATATGCTTACTTTAAGAAATTCAAACTACTATATTTACAAAAGAGAACAATTTAAAACACGAAAAATGCCATACCTCCACCTCTCAGGGAAAATCACTAATAATAAACATTTTACTGAATACGTAATGCACATTTGTATATATTTGTGTCCTTAAATACAGAAAGGAATCACACTGCTATAAAACGTCTTACACATAAATACAAGTAGTCCCTGCATTAGAGATGAGATACATTCATGAGAATATCTTTAGACTGGATTTGTATATACCCCACACACGCCGGAGTCATGATAATTAAGACAATGCTACATGGCTCACACGTGGTAATAATAATACAGTACAATACTGTACTGATGTAATACCCTTGTACTGGAATAGTAAGTTGCAGAAATTATTGTGCTTTTTCTTTTAATTCAAACAAACAGAACAAAAAAACAGGCTCATATGAAAAGTTTAGCTAGGAGATAGGACAAATCTCAAAAAAGAGATTAAAAGTTAACACTCACCTAATCTTGCGAGGCCAGGCTACCAGGAATGTGCACCAGTGTGGCTGTCGAGTCTAAGCAGCAGCCTTTCCCTTTCCCTTTCCCCCGCCGCACTGCACAGCGGTAACGGGTGCTGTCCCGGGCGCTGCCTTTCACGCGTTCCATCATCGTCACTTTGTCCTTCATAATTGTTCCAACCGCCAGCGATGGAAGCTGCTGCTTCCCTCTGAATGAGGCGCCCAGCCTTCCTCCGGGCACGTAATTCTTTCCACTTTTGTCTCCATCATAATCTCCTCTCTCTTCACAGCAAGCTCACCTGCACTTGTCACGGACTTTTGCTTTGGAAGCACAGCTGTAAGGATAAATGCATACAAAGTCAAATTAAAAAGTTAGGCAAAAGTGATGCTATGGGTAAGCAGCGGTGTGAGTGAGGAGACCAGCTCCTAGCGTAAAGACGCTGCACCAGCGGACAGCTCACACCATGGGGGCTTGTGGACACAGGGGGAAGAGACTTCTCCCTGCACTACTAACTAAATCACTGAATTATAAATTATCCTATGGTGAGCCTTGGGAGCCCAGCCTGCTCATAAGTACATATCACCGTAACTCAGGCTGCTGTCTGTAACTCCAGGACTGCCTGCATACCACCTGTATTGACCCAGTTCCTTATTGAGATTATATTAGGACTTTAGGCTAATTTCTCACTCTTACAAATAATGCTTTGTCTATCTTTCTATGTTTTTAGATGTTAAATGGCCAGAGCCAAACTTTTCTCTGTCTTTTCCATCTCGGTGTTTATTTGGGTACCAGAAAGATTCTCGTAGAGCATACAGTCCAATATGTAGGGAAGAACTTATTTCTCCTCACACATACTCACTGGTCTTTGGCATTATCACTATGTCATTTCTGCCAATATTTACACATAATGAAGCCCCAGCCACCCAGCACACCCTGGATCCCCATACCTAGGGACAACTCCCCACAAGAAGACCCACAGTAGCCGGAGGACCCGCCGCCCAGGCTGCCTTGCCCCTTCTCAGTCTGGGCAGTGGACAGTGCCCTGGCAGGAAAGAGCCGCAGCTGAGGATGGGAGATGACCCCGCACTGTGCAGCTGGTAGTCTGTGATGAGGGAAGCGCCACCCTACCCCTGGCAGGATCGGGCACTGGACTACACTAGCAGAACCTTAGCGCCATCCCCTTGCTGCCTCTCCTGCTGTGCACGAGTCTGGAGTGACAGGCAGCTGTGAGGTCAGAGCAAGCTAGTGGCGGGTTGGCCATCAGCCTCCGTGGCTATGAAAGTACCAGCCTCCACGCTGGTCCAGTTGCTAGAGTTGATCAAGGTTAATTTTCTTATGTACTGGACCATACCAGTTAGTCTGGAGCTCTTTTTCTGGAAGTCTGGATTACAGAGATCTGTCCAGCACAAATTAACACTGAGCTCCCAGCATTATGAATGAAAGAAAACCCTCATTATTAAAGTTCCATTTCTCTTAGTAGGGTTGATCATATGTCACCAACCAACTTTCACATAGCCTTTCCTGGTAAATTCACTGAGCATGCTTTGCACTGAACACAGTTGATCCTCTCTTCTTTTTCTTGAAATCGCTGTTTAAACTTGTCTGTTGGGATCCCACCTCACCGAGTGTCCATGTCAATCTCCTCTGGTGGCTCCTTCTACTCTTCCTGACCTCTGAATGTCAGCATGTCCGAGTGTGTTCCTGGGCCCTCTCCTCTCCATCTACAGCCTCTCACTGCTGACCTCATTTGGTCCCACGTATATAAAATGCCACCCATGTTCTGATGACTCCCCGACACTGATCCTCACCAAATCTCCTTGGTGCTCCAGAGAGGGCCTCATGTGACATCTCTGCTTAAACACTAACAGGCATCTTAAACTATCCAAGTCCTAGGTTAAACTCATGGTTCCCTCTTCCTGTGCTCACCCCTTGCTCCCAAATCTATCTCCCCCTATCAGCGAATGTCACTGACTCACAGCTGCAAAGGAGGAAGCCCCAGTGTCAGCCCTGATTGGTCTCTCCTTAGACAGACCTATAATTCATTCACAAGACCAGCAGGCACGAACTTCAACACATGTCCCAAATCAGATCTCTCTTCACCGCCTACTGTTACTGCCTATGGTTAAAGCCGCCAACCTGCAGTAGCCTCCTAGCCAACCAGCCACTCCCTCCTGGTCTCCACCTCACCCTCCACCTCCCACAGTAGCCCAGAGCTGCCTTTGCCCTCTGCTCCCCGGGGATCCTCTGGGTCAGCACTACGCATGTTCTGGGCTGAACAATTTTTTGTGTTGGGAAATGGACCTGTGCCCACACACTAGGATATCTGGCAGCTTCCTGGGTCGCTACCCGCTAGATGCCAATGGCCAGCTCCCAGGTGAGACAGCACACAGGTGAGAGTATTTTCTTAAAAATGCTCTGATAATGCTGGAGGTAGCGGGTTCAAACCCTGCCCCCCCCCAAAAAAAATGCCCTGATAGAATCTCTACTCTTTTTTTTTTAGCGGTTTTCGGCCAGGGCTGGGTTTGAACCCACCACATCTGGCATATGGGCTGGCGCCCTACTCCTTTGAACCACGGGTGCCGCCCTAGAATCCCTAAGAACCATAGGTGCCACCCTAGAATCCCTAATCTTATGAGCAAGCCTGGGTATGCCCACACCATGCCTCCCCCGCCCCCACCCCCACCGCTCTCCTGATCATGGTGCTATAGGACAGCAGCCGGCCTGCTCCTCTGTGGACACCCTGCCCCCCCCCACCCCCATCACAGGCCTCTTGTTTCCTCTTCATCTGCTCTGAGCGCTTTCCCCAAATTTAGTTCACTGTTTACTCCAGCTCTCACTTCCCTGGTCTCTGCTGAGATGTCGGCAGCTCAGAGAAGGCTCCATGGTCACCCATAGGAAGAACTTTCATTTGCTGTCATGTTCTCTCCAACTTGCTTTATTTTATTTGGCAATTGTTCCTATTTGATACTTTATTATATATGTATCTGTTTATTATTTGGCTTTCTATGAAAATGTAAGCTCCGTAGGAAACATCAATTTCTTCACCCCTATTCAACCACAGCCCAGCACCTGTGGCTAGTGAGTTAGTAATTGTCGAATAAATGAATTAATAAAAAAAATTAAATCTTTCAAAATATTTTCTTTGCTGTGTAAAAATACGTAAGGAACATAAACAAAATAATCTTTGTATCTGCTACAGAGCTAGACAGGCAGCAGGTACTTTTTAATATTATCAATCCCAGTGGAAATAACTAAAAAAATCCAACTTAGAAGCCATGACTCAGAGAATTGTCTTCAGTAAAATTGCTTTCTTTCCCTCAAGCTAATTCTGATGCCAAACTGCCTCTGCCTTTTCCGATCATAGAATTGCTTTTCAGTAGTGTTTCATTTAGATACAAATGCTTACATTTCTGGCATATTTAGTCAGAGCAGAGAAAGGTAGATTTGCATATAAAAATATAATAGAAAAATAGAAATAGCATTTTATTTCACTAGTCTACTATTTCTTTTTATAAAAGGTCAGATTACCATGAGGGCACAAACCCTGAGGTTACAATGTTTGCATTTGTTAGGTGAGATCCCTGCTGCAGCTGTGTCCTGCCCCCAGGAGTGTGCCACACACCCTAACATTGTGCATTAGGTGGGAGCACACCAATCCCCTCCCCTCCCACTCTGCCCCTCCCTCCTCCCCCCTTCTCATCTTGAATTAAATTGAGTTTTTTTCTTGTGCAAGTGCATATTAGTTTGTCTACTGGCTTCAAATTAGCATTGGATACTTACTTGTCCATTCTTGTGATACTTTACTAAAGAGAATGTTCTCCAACTCTATCCAGGTTAATACAAAAGATGCAAAGTCTCCATCATTTTTATGACTGAACAGTATTCCATGGTATACATATAGTACAGTTTATTAATCCATTCCTGGCTTGATGGGCATTTTGACTGATACCACATCTTGGTGATTTTAAATTGAGCTGCAATAAACAATCTACTGCAAATTTCCTTGCAGTAAAATAATTTTTTTTCTTGGATAGATACCTAGTTATGGTACTATAGGATCAAATAGGAGGTCTAATTTGAGTTCTCTGAGAATTCTCCACACTTCCTTCCAAAAAGATTGTATTAGTTTGCAGTCCCACCAGTGTTCCCCCTCTCCACACCCACGCCAGCATTTGTACTTTGACACTTTGTGATGTGGGCTGTTCTCACTGGGGTGAGGTGATATCTCAGGGTGGTTTTGATTTGCGTTTCTCTGATGATTAGGGATGATGTGCATTTTTTTCATAAGTTTGTTGGCCATTCATCTGTCTTCCTCAGAGAAGGTTCTGTTCATGTCTCTGACCCAGTGATAGATGGGATTGTTTGCTCTTTTTTTGTTGATTAATTTGAGTTCTCTGTAGATTCTTCTTATCAATCCTTTGTCAGATTTGTAGCATAAAGGTATTTTTTCCCATTCTGAAGGTTGTAGGTTTTCTTTAATTGTTGTATCTTTAGCTGTGCAGAAGCCTTTCTGTTTAATTAAGTCCCATTTGTTTATTTTTGTTGTTGTGATGGCTGCTGAAGTCTTCTTCATAAAATCTTTGACCAGGCCAATATCATCAAGAGTTTTTCCCATGATTTCTTCTAGGGTTTTTATTATTTCATGCCTTACATTTAAATCTTTTATTCATTTTGAGTCAATTTTTGGAAGTGAAGAGAGGTGCAGGTCCAGTTTCAATCTTTTACATGTGGATATCCAGTTCTCCCATCACTGTTTATGGAATAGGGATTCTTTCCCCAGGGTGTGCTTTTGTTTAGTTCTTCAAAGATCAGATGGCAATAAGAGGCTTGTTTCATCTCTTGGTATTCTGCGTGGTTCTAATGTCTATGCCTCCACTTTTGTGTCAATACCTTGCTGTTTTGATCACTGTGGACTTGTAATACATCCTGGAGTCTGGTACAGTGATGCCTCTGACTTTATTTTTATTACCAAAAATTGCCTTGGTTATATGGAATTTTTCTGGTTCCATATGAAATAACTGTTCTTTCCAATTCTTCAAAGTATGATGTTGATATTTTAATGGGGATTGGATTGAATCTGTAGATTGCTTTGGGTATAATAGATATTTTAACTAGTCTATTTTTTGACAGAAAATTTCCATGACAACTTAACAACATCTCCAGAATATTACGTTGCTATCCAACACAGTTATGATTATTCACCAGAAACTTTTTAGCATAGTCATTTCCTCCTGGTTATCAAATAATTAAGACAGTTGGTAATTCACACTCATTTAAAATTGTGATACATAAAATTGCATAAAAATTAGTTTTGTGGAACTGTCTATGAATGATATGAACGTTATTCTATTCATGCTCCTTAGCAGATTAGTTTGTAATTTCAATTTATCAATAAAAAGTATGTTTTCCACCCAAATTTATACTGACTATATAAATGCCTTTATGTTTTTCTTTTTTTTTTAAATTAAATCATAGCTGTGTACATTAATGCAGTCATGGGGTACAGTGTGCTAGTTTTATATACAATTTGAAATATTTTCACCAAACTGGTTAACATAGCCTTCATGGCATTTTCTTACTTATTGTGTTAAGACATTTTTATTCTGCATTTAGAAAGATTCACATGTACCCTTGTAAGATGGACCATAGGTGTGGTCCCACCAATCACCCTCCCACCACTCAACCCTCTCTCCTCCCCTCCCTCTCTCCCATCCCCATATTTTTGGGTTATAATTGGGCTATAGCTTTTGTATGAAAGCTATAAACTAGTTTCATAGTAGGGCTGAGTACATTGGATACTTTTTCTTCCATTCTTGAGATACTTTGCTAAGAAGAATATGTTCCAGCTCCATCTATGTAACATAAAGGAGGTAAAGTCTCCATCGTTCTTTAAGGCTGCATAATATTCCATGGTGTACATATACCACAATTTATTGATCCATTCATGGATCGATGGGCACTAGGGCTTCTTCCATGTTTTAGCAATTATGAATTGTGCTGCAATAAACATTCTGGTTATAATCTTCATTGTAATGTGATTTTTGGTCTTCTGGATATATACCTAGTAGAGGAATTGCAGGATCAAATGGCAGGTCTATTTTTAGTTCTCTAAGTGTTCCCTAAACATCTTTCCAAAAGGGACGTATTAGTTTGAATTCCCACCAGCAGTGTAGAAGTGTTCCCTTTTCTCCACATCAACACCAGCATCTCTGGTTTTGGGATTTGGCATGATGGCTAATCTTACTGGAGTTAGATGATATCTCAAAGTAGTTTTGATTTGCACTTTTCTGATGATTAATGATAATGAGCATTTTTTCATATAAATGCCTTTATGTTTTTCATGGAATGTCCCCTTTCTGTGCCCTTCAGTCCAATAACAAATACAGTAAAAAGAAATAGTATTGGTTTAATGTGGCAAACCTGTACTAGCTAATATTCAGATTTTAAAATATGCATTATTATTAACATATATGTGCTTCTTAATCAAATAGAGAAACCCAACAATGCTATATTCAGCATTTTTTTCTCTTTAGGAAAAGGGTCTCAACATGTTACAGTAACTTTCTTCATTCACAATCACAGTACCCCCATCCCAGACGCCTGGGCTTTAGTGATCCTTCTGCCTCTGCTGAGACTACAGGTATGTGACAGAGCGTCAGGCTGAGCATTCTGTTATAAATAGCTCTATTTGGTATGATCAAAGAATACAAAAAAATTTGAAATGTATGAATTTTGCTTTGTGTCACTTAAACACAGTGATCAATCTTAGCATTACCAGCAGTATGACAATCTTACATTTTAGACTTCCGAAAGTGATATAATAAGAAACACACAAAATCGGCTCAGCGCCCGTAGCACAGTGGTTACAGTGCCAGCCACATACACCAAGGCTGGTGGGTTCAAACCTGGACCAGGCCATCTAAACAACAATGACAACTGCAATGGAAAAATAGCCGGGTATTGTGGCAGGCGCCTGTAGTCCTAGTTACTTGGGAGGCTGAGGCAAGAGAATTGCTTAATGCCACAGAGGTTGCTGAGAGCTGTGATGCTACAGCACTCTACTGAGGGCAACGTAGGGAGACTCTGTCTCAAAAATTAAAAAAAAATAAAGAAAAGAAATACACAAAAACAATAATACGGTTTTCTTGCCAAAAATGTCCTGACCTAATGTAATCATAAAGGGTCACCAGACCAATCTGACAAAGGCCACATTAAACACGGGAACTGGCCTGAGGTGTCCTTTACCATATATTAAAAGAGACTAGAGATCTGGAATACCCCAAGGCTGTGAATGAACTTTGGTTAGAGCTTAGGAATCACACTTATCAATATAAATAAATAGTGAAGCACACAGATGAATGAATGATCAAATAACTATTAAGATGTAGTCTTGTATAATTGAGGAAATTTTAAACATGTCACGCATACATAATGTGGTATATTTGTATCAGCAGACATTTTCCATAGATTAGAAGGCTGCTGTATTTTTTGTAGACCGATGCTGAAGGAGAAGTGCCGTGAAGTCAGCAACTAAAGACCAAATGAGTCAACTGAGAAATAAGTTATACGTAGTGGGAGAGGGGTGAGTAAGTAAACCACAACCAAGTTAATAAACTGTGAGTGAACACTGTGTGAATATCCCTTGTCCTAGTCTTTCATTTTATCCATAGACTTGAAATTTTAACAATAAAAAGTTGGGCACCAATAATCTCTTTTATCAAAAATACCTCTTTTGTCTATTTTCATATGTCTCCAAATTCTGTATAGGATAACTCTTTTTTTAAGTTACTTTGATTCTTTTTCATTTCACTCCAAAGAATAATAGTCTTAATTTTAATTTAAGTTGGCTCAATACATAGGACAACTAGAAAAATTCGTGATTCTATCATGCCATGATAAACAGCAAAACCCAAAAGAGCTCTAAGGAGAAGGTCCCTCTGGATTTCTGTCTTAATTGGCATTATTCTTTAACAGAGAAAAAGGAAGCATTGAAAATTCTGTTCTTACAGTAACTCCTTTAGCTCTAATCGTAAAGCCATAACTTGATTATTTCTAAAATAGTCTCATTCAATTCCAAAATATTTCTCAACACTTATGCTACTAAAACTTTGAAAGTATAGTCATCTTTTGCTTATACACAGTCAGGAATATTGGTAAGTAAATCTAAAGAAAATAAAAACAGTTATATCTATTTGTTCATTTTTAAATGTTGCTTGTCATTTACTAAATGAAAGATGTGGGCCATCCTAGTAATTTTAGAGATGAATGTGATTTGGTTCTTGTGTTCATGGAATTTGCAGACAAGCTAAAAAAATAAGAGGCCGGTCTCTCTTCAGGCAGAAGATTAGAAGGGTCCTACCAAAAGAATGGATAAATGTTGTAAGAAGATTGAGGACAAAAAGAATTTTACTCCTGAAGAAAAATTGGGATATTGATTATGGAGGATGTAGTATGTGGTCTTGATCTTAAAGGCTATCCATGATGTTTTGCTTTGTAGACAGGGTCTTGCTCTGTTGCCCAGGCTGGAGTGAGTGGCATGATCATAGCTCACTGCAACTTCAATCTCTTGGGCGTAAGTGACCCTCTTGTCTCAGCCTCCCAAGTAGCTGAACTACGGCTCAGGTCACCACATATAGCTAATTTTTAACTTTTTGTAGAAATGCAGTCTCACAAGCTTGCCCAGGCTGATCTAAAACTCCTGGCCTCAGCAATCCTCCTGCCTGTGATCCCAAAGGCCTTCTTCACTAGGCCTGGGACTTGTTAAACCAGAGAGATTTTTCTGGGGTCAAGGTAGAGAACACAAGATTCAGAAGCAGGAGAAGTGCTCTTTTACCCTACTGAAATTAGAGATATGTTGCTTATTTAAAAACTGAACTATAAAAATTATTTTCTGTAATAATAAAAATAAAAATTATTATTATTTGTAATTCAACATAATGACATTTCACAAATGAAATGATTTGGGCCCATTTTTTTTTTCAGACATGGGTTAAAAATATAATTTAGACTTCTACATTGGGCCATGATGGAAAAACATACTAAAAAGTTATACTACTCTTATTAACAATCATAAAACTGTAGAAAATACATGAAATAATTATTTTCAGACACTGAACAATAAGCAGAACAGGACTGAGATTCCAGAAAGGAATGGAAGTACGAGGGAGATGAGTCGACTCTCTGACCTCCTTCCTTTCTCCCTAAATGTGCTGTCTGGACCACGACGACGTGGGAGCAGTGCCCCAAGCATAGCACGGTGTTTATGTCAACATGAGGAGAGAGAAATTGCATTCAAAGAGGCCAGAGCAGCTGGAATTTGCATTAACACAATGAGACAGAAAATACAGAAACAACCCCCAGATGGGATCTTCACAGCCAGAGGTACAATCTCCAAAGTGAACATTTTTCAGATGGTATTAAAACAGATACTGCAGAATACAGGATTGGGAAATGGGAGCACATAACGACAAAAGTATCAATAATAAAGCACAGAGAGGAAGGTAACCGAAAATAATGTTTCCTTGATATGAAGGAAATGCTGGAGGTCAAGGAAACATGTAACTGGAGTCATAAAGGGAAGAGAAAAAATGTGTAAGAAGTAATGACCAGAAACTTTATGAATTTAACAAAGACTAAATCCACAGAACCAAAGAAACTCAACAAACCCCAATGAGCACAAACACAAATAAAACATCATCAAGGCACAGTGCTGCCAAATTGCTGGAAACAAGTGACAAAGAGAAAAATCTTTAAGAAATAGATATAAGGAAAACAATAAAAATGATCACAAATGCCTTGAGAGAAACAAGACAGTGCAACGGTGTCTTCAATCCACAAAAACCTTCCAACCTAGAATTATTTATCTTAAAATGAAAGAAAATAAAGATGCTTTCAGACAAACAAACATGTGAGAGAATTCCTCAGCAGAAGACTGGCATTACCAAATGAGAAGAAATTAGTTCCTGAGGTTGTGGGAAAATGATCCCAGACAGGGGCAGGGATCTATTTTGGATCAAAAAATTAAGAGCACTAGAAACAGTAACTATGGCAATAAAATGTAAACCTATTCTTAATTTTTAGCATACAAAAGCAATACTGTTTAAAGCAAAATTTAGGAATGTGTATTATGGAGTTTGTAATATGGGTTTAGCATCTCTAATCCAAACATCTAAACTCTGAGGCCGGGCATGGTGGCGCACACCTGTAATCCCAACACTCTGAGAAGCCGAGGCAGGTGGGCTGCCTGAGCTCACAGGTTCAAGGCCAGCCTGAGCAGTGTGAGACCCCCATCTCTAAAAATAGCTGGGCCTTGTGGCAGGTGCTGGTAGTCTAGCTACTCTGGAGGCCGAGGCAAGGGGATCACTAGAGCCCAAGAGTCTGAGGTTGCTGTGAGCTGTGACACCAAGGCATTCTACCAAGGATAGCAAAATGAGACCCTGTGTCAAAAAAAAAAGAAAAAAATCTAAAATCTGAAATTTTCCAAAGTCTGAAAATTTTAGAGCACCAACATGACTCCACAAGTATAAAATACCACACCTGATCTCATGCAGCAGGTGAGCAAAATTATTAAAGATGTTACATAAAATTACCGTTAGTCTATGTGTATAAGGGGTACATGGAACAACATAAACAAATCTTGTGTTTAGATTTAAGTCTCATCCCCAAGAAATCTCATTGTTTATATGAAGATATTCCAAAATGTGAAAAAATTCTAAAAACTGAAACATTTGGTCCCACGTATTCTGAATAAGAAATACTCAACCTGTATGCTAGGACAACAGGAGCAGGGAGTGGAAGGTGCTTGTGTATAAAATTGTGACTTTACCTGAATATTGATTGTAGTAAGTTACAGAGGTAATTAAAAATCCTAGAACAATCACTAAAATAATAACCAAATAGTTATGGCTACAAAGTCAATAATGGTAATAATACTAAATCCTAGAATACTTAATCTAAAAGAAGAATTGTAAAAGAAAACTGTAAACAAATTGTAAGACTTAACCCATCCATAAGTATAATTACAATGAATGTAAACATTCCAATTGAAATATAATGAGAACCACATAGTAATTTAAAACTTTATAGTGTCCATATTTTTAAAACTTAAAATAGGTAAATTTACTTCAATAATTTATTTTATTTAACCCAACTCAAAATGTTATTTTAATGTATAATTCATTAAAAATCATTAATGAGAGGGTGGGCATGGTGACTCATGCCCATAATCCTAGCACTCTGGGAGGCCAAGGCAGGAGGATTGCTGGAGCTCAGGAATTTAAGACCAGCCTGAGCAATAGTGAGACCCATCTCTAAAAATAGCTGAGCATTGTGATGGGTGCCTTTAGTCCCCTCTACTTAGGAGGCTGAGGCAAGAGAATGGTTTGAGCTCAAGAGTTTGAGGTTGCTGTGAGCTATGACACCACTGGCACTCTACCAAGGGCAACAAGGTGGGACTCAGTCAAAAATATACATATTAATGAGTTTTGCATTTTTTGTGTGTTTTCAAAACCCTATGTATATTTTATACTTACAGCACATCTCAAGTTAGACAAGACAGTTTTCAAGTGCTGAATAATCATATTTGGTTGGTGATTATGTCACTGGATGACACTGATCTTATCATTCCTAGATCTAAGGAAGAAGGGCATTAGACTGAACATAGTATCAACACTCAACTGTATGCTAGCAACAATAAACACACTTTAAATAAAAACACATAGAATAAAAATTAAAATATGGAAGAAGATAAACCAAGCAAACACCATAAGAACTGGAGGAGCTATATTAACATCAGAAAACACAGAATTTAGAACACAAAAAGGCATTGCATAAGGATAAATCATTTGCTTATTTAAAAAATAACAGTAGGCTCGGCACCTATAGCTCAACCGGCTAAGGCACCAGCCACGTACACCTAAGGTGGTGGGTTCGAATCCCCAGCCCGGACCCGCCAAACAACAATGACGGCTGCAACCAAAAAATAGCCAGGCGTTGTGGCGGGCGCCTGTGGTCCCAGCTACTTGGGAGGCGGAGGCAAGAGACTTGCTTGAGCCCAGGAGTTGGAGATTGCTGTGAGCTGTAATGCCACGGCACTCTGCCCAGGGGGACAGCTTGAGGCTCTGTCTCAAAAAATAAAAAAAATAAATAAAATAAAAATAAAAAATAACAGTAATAAACATATAACGAAACTTAAAAACTCCTGAAACAAAAACTTATAGAACCAAAGAAAGAGAACAATCTACAGCTGGAGATTTCAACACCATTTGATCAATAATTATAGAAAAAAACAAAGACAAAATCAGAAGGAATATAAATAACAGGGACAGTGCTATCGCCCCCTGGAGCATTTCACAGGTGCAAATCCACAGCCAGTAGGGCACACATCCTACACAGGTGCTGTCAGGAAACTCATTAAGACAGAAAATGTGGGAGGAGGTCAGATCCAGGGAGGGTGAATGGTGGGATCCCACCTATGGTGCATAATGCAAGGGTACATGTCGGATCTATTAGTATAGAGTATAAATGTCTCAACACAAAAATTAAGTAAATGAGATGAGGTATATATTAACCAGTGTAACATAAGCGTTCCTAATTCTGTATGAAATCAGCACGTTATACCCCATAAATGTGTTAATGTATACACGATTTATGTGTTTATGATTTAATAAAAAAAAAATAAATCAAAAAAAAAAGACAGAAAATCTGCTGGCCCTGGAGAGAAGCCTCACTATGTGGAGGACAATGGGAATCACACACAGTAGGTTCTCTGTCTAGGAAACATATTTTTAAAAAATGACTGAACAGTATCCAAAACATCCCCAAATACTTGGAAATTATACAACACATGCATAAATAAAAAGTCACAAGAAGAGTAAGAAAATATTTACAAATAAATGATACAAACAGCATAACCACAGTTGTAGGTTACAGCTGTCAGCGGAAACTTAGAGTGAAAAACATAACTCTAAATGTTTATATGGGAAAAGAAAGAAATTTTAAAATCAATTACTTTCCTTTCCAGTATAAGAAGATGAAAAAAGAAGAGTAAAATACACCCAAAGATGTAGAAGGAAAGAAATAACAAACATAAGACCAGAAAACAATGAAATAGAAATGGACAATGAAGAAACTCAAACTGTGTATTAGTTTCCAGCTGTGAGTAACAAATTGTCACAAATTTATCAAGTCAAAACAACAGAAATTTGATGGCAAAAAACAATACACATTTATTAATTTACAGTTCTAATGACTGTAAGTCTGGTGCTGGTCTCACGAGACTAATCAGGGTCAGCAGGCTGTGCCCTTTCTGGAGGTTCTAGGGGAAAATCTGTTTTCTGCTCATTCAGTGGTCAGCAGAGCTCGGTTTCCTGTCTGGTCTTCTTAGTGTCAGATGAGAGCTGCTCCTAACTCCTAGAGGCCACCATTCTCCACAGCCTCCTTCATCCATCTTGGAAGCCAGAAGCAGAGGTCAATCTTTCCCATATCCTTCCCAACAATCCTTAATTCGTCTCATCTCTCTCTGATCAGGGCTGCAAAGGCTCTACGCTTTTGAAGATTTATGTGATTACTTTAGCCGGACTTGAATAATCCAGGCTAATCTCCTATCTCAAGATCCTTAACATTAATCCCATCTGCAAAATCCCTTTTGCTATCCAGGCAATACTAATAGTTCCCAGGCATCAGGATGTGGGTATCTCTGGGGTGCCATTATTTTGCCCACTGCAAATGGAAAGCTGTTTCTTTGAAAAGCTCAATAAAATTAGGACGCCTTTAGCTAGACTCATCAAGAAGAAAAGAGAGAAGACACAGATTCCCAACATTAGGAATGAAAGAGAAAGAAGACATTACTGAGTACATTACAGGCATTTAAAAACAACTTTGGTGATAATATAAACACTTTTGTTCTAATAAGTTTGGCAAGGACAAAATGGACCTATCCTTTGAAAGAAAGAAAGAAATCTGATCTAAAAATAACTGAGAATCTTTCTAGCCCTTTCACTCGTGAAGATATTGGATTTATCATTTGAAATATACAGAAAAGCTCAGAATAAATAAAAATATTTCAAAAATTATTTCGTATTCATAAGAGACAGTGAAACCAGTCCCCAGAGGAGCCTGGCCTCAGCGTCACAGCAGCTGCCAGAAGCATGGGACTCAGCGGGGAAGGGTGGGAAGGCGGCGTCTCAGACTAAGCTCTTCACCTGAGGCTGCCGTCGCTGAAATGTCTAAAACGTCACTAAAGCAGCTGCTGTTCTTGGAGAGAAAATAGAGTCTGCAGATTTTTTTCCTACGACCCATTAACATTTGAATCCCAATGTAGTTTCCCCTACGTGGAGCAGAAGTTCTCGGGCATGGGCATTAATATCTACCAAGGCTCAACAAGGCAAATTTTCTCATTTATTCTTGTATTTCTCTCCCCAACACATACTCAAAATCACCAAGTGTAAATTCAATATAGTTGTCATGGTAACGGGGAGGGAAGAGGGTTTATGTGAATCATTTCGAGGTGGAATTACAAACATTAACTTAAACCAGAAATAGTGGGAGCTGAACAGACGGTCCTGTGACTCAGGATTTCATTCTCCGTCACAGCTCATCTGGCACAGAGTGAGCACACGCGTTTTAGGAGCTGAAGACCCCACCTCACAGCTGTGACACAGCGGTTCACAGTGACGTCACAGCCGTGACGGACCGCAGTTCCCATGACGTCATGTGAAGCGGCCGCTACGTCTCCCTCCAGCGTCTGCTTGTGTGCGTGTGGTACGCCCTTCCTAGAACAGTATCACTAACTAAATACATTTGTAATTTTTAGTTGATCATTTAAAATCTTTTGAAAATATATGTCATAGTAAAATAAATAAACTGTCATTTTTTTGACCAATCTGAAAATAAATAAACTTTGAGGTTATAGGCTTTGACTATTAAGGGATTGTAGTCAAAATCTTAAATTATAAATCATAAACTCTTATTAAAATACTAATTTGCAGGTAGATGTTTTCCCAACATTTTATTTTATATGCCTATATAAATTTATATTTGCATTTGTTTCAGGAATTATCCTAACAATTCTTCGTGTTTTGGCTAAGATCAATGTAGGAATGATTTCTAAAGAGATTTATTTTGACATTCTAAGTAAAACATAGATTTATTTAATATATACTAAGATAAAATATAGGCATATCAATTTTAAGTTTTACTAATATTACCTGTGTTTGGAAGCTTATGGGAAAGAGAAATCGAGTTTTTCAAGTCAGGCCTTGCATTCTTGGGAAATTTTTATAACAAAAGAATTATTTAAGTAGAAATGACTTCTGTAAATATCCGCGTGGTGATGTGTCCTGTGGTATCTATGGTAGCAAATGTTAAATCTGTCTGCTATTCCAGAAGAAAGTCGGCCTTTTAAAAAAGCAAATATAAGCCTGGAATTTCTAGGACATTGCTTGTTTTTCCAGAGGTTGTCTTATGTTGAAATGATAACTAGATAGAATCCTTCCTGTGTGATCTGACCAAGGTAGATTGTAATAGGACTGTTCTCATCATTCCATGCCCCCCCATACAGCTTATCAAATATGCACTTTTAATTACTCTTCATTGCACTAATAAATGAATTCAGCAAAGTCACAGCATACAAATTCAACATACAAAAATCAGTCGCATTTCTACACATTAACAATGAATAATTCAAAAAGTTAAGAAAATAATTTTATTTAGGATAGAATCAAAAAAAGAGTAAAATACTTAGGAATAAACAAAGGAGAGGAAAGATTTGTATACTAAAAACTATAAAATATTCTTGAAAGAAATTAGAAATAAATGAAAAGAATCCATGTCCTTGGCAGGAAAACTTAATATCTATAAGCAGTCAATACTACTTAAGTATTGCACAGATTCAATGCAATCCCTAACAAAATCCCGATGGCAGTTTTTGCAGACATAGGAAACTTCACCCTAAAATCCATATGCAATTTCAAGGGGCCCCAAATAGCCAGAACAATCCTGGAAAGGAAGAACAAAGCTGGAAGACTCATACTTCCTGATTTCAAAACAAATTATAAAACTTTAGTAACCAAACAGTGTTGAACTGGCATAAAGACAGGCTGATCAATGGAATGGAAGAGAGAGCCCAAAAGAAAAAGAACCCCTCATGTCAATGGTCAACTGGCCTTTGACAAGGGTGAAAAAACTACCCACTGGGGAAACGGCAGTCTCTTCAACAAACAGTCCTGGGAAAACTGAGTATCTTGCAAAAGAAAGAAACTGGACTCTTACCTTACACCATATACACAAATTGACTCAAAGTGGATTAAAGAGCTGAATATAAAACCCAACTTTATAAAACCTCTAGAATGAAAGAAAGGGAGAAGGCATCGTGATTTTAGGTTGGCAGTGGTTTCTTGGATATAATCTCAAAAGCACAGGCAGCAGAAGCAAAAATAGACAAATGGGACCACATCAAAATTAAAACTTCTGGGAATTAAAAGACACAATAAACAAAGTAAAAAGGTAAGCTACAGAATGAGAAAATGTATCTACAAATCATGCATCTGATAAGGGATTAATATTTGGAATATATAAAGAACTCTTATAACTCAACAACAAAAATCAAATTACCCCATTAAAAATAATCTAAGGACTAGAATAAAAATTTCTCCAAAGATGATGTATACATGACCAACAAGCATACGAAATGATGTCCAACGTCACCAATCGTTTCAGAAATGCAAATTAAAACTGCAGTGAGATACCACTGAGTACCTGTTAGTATCCAAAAAAGAAGAAAGAGAAACTAAGCAGTGTCGGTGAGAATGTGGGGAGCCTGGAGCCTTGTGCAGCGCTGGTGGGGTCACAAAATGTGCAGTTACAAGGGAACCGTAAGGCAGTTACTCAAAAAATTAAAAATAGAGCTACGATCTGATCTAGAAATACTACTTCTGGATATATATCCAAAAAAAACTGAAAGAAGGGTCTCAAGGTAATATTTGCAGATTATGTTTACAACAAGCATTAGTCACAACAGCCAGGAGATGGAAGCAGCTCAGATGTCCATCAACAGGTGAGCGGATAAACGAAATGCAGTGCATACATACACGGGAATGGTACCCAGCCTTAAAACAGAAGGAAACCCTGCCACACACTGCAACCTAAATCAACTTTGAGGACATTAGACCCAATGAAGTAGGGGAGTCACAAAAATACGTCACGCAGTTCCATTTCACCTGCATGAGGTATCCACTTACATCAGGTATTTAAAGTAGCAAAATCCGAAGAAACAAACAGTGGACTCCTGCCTGCCGGGTGCCGGGTGCCGGGTGCAGGAGGGAACCTGTTGCTGTCTAATATCTAACAGGTAGGCTGGTTTCAATCTTGCAAGATGAGAAAATTCCTGGAGCTCTGTTAGACAGCAGCGTGAATACCCTTAGCATTGCCAAACTAGACATTAGAAGTGGTTAAGATAAATTTTATGTCATGTGTTTTTTGACACAATTAGAAAGGAAAGGAAAACACCCTCCAGTTACACATTTAGTTCGCTGGGAACCGGTGACCATCTCGTGCTGGGCTCGCAAGTGCTGGGGTGTTTTCCCTACTTAGGAAATTATACTCTTTACCAGGGCTGGGACTAGACCAGTGAGTGTGTCAGGTCAAAATTTAAGGAGGTACCAAACACTCAATAATCAAGATGAATAATATTTTAATGTAAGATTTTTTAACACAGGAACGTTTATGCAAAAAAAAAATCAGTAATGAACATACTATCATAATTTAAGTAAAGATAGAATAAGTAAAAGTTCCGTGTCCTGCCACGTTGGCACCTGAGGCCAAAGCATCAATGATAACTAACTAATTTGGTAACTAACACTGCTGGGGGCTCACCTTGTTGTCCCCATCCGCCCTCTGATGGTCTTGCCACAGTCTCACCACCAAAGCTGAATCCATAGGCCCTGAACCCCATTCCATCTCTCCCTCTTTACCTCAGAGCCCAGGATCGGCACTTCCTGCAGAATCTCAGAATTTCCTACACTCAGTCTCATCTTCTTTCCCATATAAGTCTTTCCCTGACTATTTATTTTTGCGGATGGCACAACCACACTCCCAGATGCTCAAGATCAAATTTGCTGCTTGATCTTTGCCTTCTCTGTCGGGAGCTACGCCCTTCAACAGTGAACTCTGTAACACGCTGGCTGTTGAAGCTGCCCCAGTCCAGCCTTTCTGTTCCTAGGGCTTCTTCCTTATTTACCATAATAGCCGTGTTGGCAAACTATCTTTACCAACACAGCCTTAAGTTTGTTGGCAGCTACATTGTTTTAAAGTATCTTATATATATAAAATACATAATATTATAAGTATAATGTAAAGCATTATATTATAGTATACTATAAAGTATAGTATGAAGTATTATAGTATATTATATATACCTCCTTCACAACGCCATGCATGTGTCGCCATAGTTCTAGGGTTTTCTTTTTCTCTTTAGTAATGGACATTTTACCTGGGTCCCTATGGCCTCCTACTTCTTCCATTAAATATTCAGTAATCAATAAATCTATAAATAATCTTTTTACTTGTCTATGATATGAAATTTTTACATCAGTCACAGGTGATTTAAGTCCCCAATTTTTATCTTATTTATGTCTCTTATACCTTATAAATTGTAAACTATCAGAAAGCAACGTCCTTGTATTTACTTTTAATACCCAGAAGAATGTTACAACTTAAAATATATATATTTCTTGAACAATCAAATAATCACATTGAATCTCGTTACCCAGTAATTCCCCACACATTACAGATTATATAACCTTGGCCATTTAAACTCTGTGGGCCCTGAGGCAGAAGAGAGAGTTTCATAAAACTTCAGAAATTAAATGTCTCCCTAGGGAATTGGACATTTTTTTTTATTTGTTTACAAGTTAGAAAGTTAAAATGTTTTAAAATGTCCAACATGTTCTGGGCCCAAGAGAATCCCTAGAGTGCAACCAAATATATTAGCTCTGTCCTCTTTGGATAAAGGAGATATTTCTCAGGCTTAGGATGATGATTATCTCGAGTATGTTTCTGAGACCAGAGAATTTTTACATTAATTAAATTCAGTAATAACTCTCCTGAAATTGTTATTTTGAGAGGATATTACTACCCATTATTAATCTATATAGCTATATAGAAGAAAAATATTATTTTCATCTTCTATAATAAAAAATAGGCTTGTATGGTAGCTGGAGAAACTACTTCTAATTTCTAAGATAGTCTAGGAAAAAGAAAAATAATTCCTAAAAAGAGAGACATTTAGAAAGTGTCTTATGAGCTTCCAAATGCAGTTTTAAGATACTGTCGGTCGGCTGAGGAGTGTTTACTGAGCACGTACTCTGCAGCGTGACTTCCAGATTTAGGAGGGGTGTGGGGCGAGTAGAATCCAGGGTTCCTGCTATGCCTTCTCTGTCGGGAGCTATGCCCTTCAACAGTGAACTCTGTAACACACTGGCTGTTGAAGCTGCCCCAGTCCAGCCTTTGTGTTCTGCCCCAGTCCTGCTGTCAAAGACCTTACAGTGTGGGGTGGACAGAAGTCTCATAAATTATGTACAAAATAAACTGTAAGATAATACACGGTCCAGTGGTAACAATATATCAATATTGGCTCACTAGTTATACAAACATCTTAACGTAAGATAGTTATCACAGGAGAAAATGAGTGTGGGTGATATATAAACTCTCTCCTATCTGCAGTTTTTTCAGTAAGCTCAAAAGTGTTGTAAAATAGAAATATATACATATATGCTTTCTAAATACCATGTAAACACTTTTTGTATGGCTATTTTAAAAGCATATTTAAACATCATGATAATTAAATGCCTTAAATTCCATTATATGTCTTTACAAGTAAAATAAAATATGAGTTTCTTTTACATACAAAGAAATATAATGAGCATATACATGGTGCAGAGACAAGTCACTGGTGATAAATATTATGGGAAAATTCAGTATACTCTTCCATGCCTGCTGAGTTCAAGAGAAGTTCAGTATAAAAATTTATTATGTAATGAATGGTAACGAGTCCTTGACTAATAAATTTTAGCAAGTGAATTATGGAGAACTATCAGGTCTACCAAGGTATAATACTACACAAGATGGGATGGTCTACAAAAGTATAGCACTAAAGTTTTCCCTCTTGGGGGAAAAAAATGAATCTTTATTTCTAATTACACTTTGTTAGAAAAGATAAAAATAACACCAAAGTGTTTTTATGGTTAAAGTATTTGCCATTAAATAATTAGAACATATATTTCATGATAAAAATTTACACAAACAGAAAGGGAACACTGAATGTTGAAACCAGGGGAAGGGAATTAATCATCCATATGTATATTTTTAACATTCAAGGAAATGGTAGCAACATTATATATTCAGAGTTCAGTAGGGTATAAACAAGTATAAAGGCCAAAATATATCAGAGTCCATCAGATCCAAAGTTCAGACCTTGATTGATCTTCTCTACGTATTAATCTCCATGGAAGGCCTAATGAATCACAGCCCTAAGAGAAATAGCGAATGTCTTCTTTAAAGTCAGGGCACATTTACCAAACAGTCAGAACTCTGCCAAGCTGAACTGTCATCACTCTGTGTGGCCCAGTGACCTGGAGTGTCAAGGGAGTGCAGGGTCCTCCTTACCCAGAGGCTACATCCCCTCCACATTTCCAGTGATACCATGGGCCTCATGTAGGTAGGTAGGTAAAGAGATGAGAGAGAGAGAGGAGAAAGAAAAAAACAAATAAAAAGAGAGAGAGGCAAATTAATCAATGAAAGACACACCATTCCCATCTGTGTTTGCTCTCAATATTTTCCATTTACTTGAAATGTCCCAGCATATCACAAATAAGTACATCTACTTTAATACATATATATGTGTACACACACACACACACACACATATTCATATTCTGACATTGATGGAATACATGTAGCAAATTGTTGTTATTTGGTCTCTCTTGGGCCCCAGCTATTTCACAGGGACTCTTTTAAATCCTGGGGATGAAAAAGTGAACAGAACTAGAAAATATCAATATCATGGCTCTAGTGATCTACTTTCTATTTAGGAAAACAGACAAAAAATCAATAGATAAAACTGTACAGAAATACAGATCATAGCAGATGGTGAAAAGTGGTGTGGAGAAAGTGAAGCCAGGAAAAGAAGTGCTGGGGAAGGAGCTGCCGTTCCGACTAGTGAAGGAAGGTCTGGCTGGGGAGCCTGCCACGGGCACGGCCTGGCTGGGGAGCCAACAGTGAGCACGGCCTGGCTGGGGAGCCGACAGTGAGCACGGCCTGGCTGGGGAGCCGACAGTGAGCACGGCCTGGCTGGGGAGCCTGCCATGGGCACGGGCTGGCTAGGGAGCCGACCACGGGCACCTCCTGGCTGGGGAGCCTGCCATGGGCACAGCCTGGCTGGGGAGCCGACCACGGGCACCTCCTGGCTGGGGAACCTGCCATGGGCATGGCCTGGCTGGGGAGCCGACCACGGGCACCTCCTGGCTGGGGAACCTGCCATGGGCATGGCCTGGCTGGGGAGCCGACAGTGAGCACGGCCTGGCTGGGCAGCCGACAGTGAGCACGGCCTGGCTGGGCAGCTGACCATGGGCACAGCCTGGCTGGGGAGCCTGCCATGGGCACCGCCTGGTTGGGGAGCCAACCGAGGGCATCGCCTGGCTGGGCAGCCGACAGTGAGCATGGCCTGGCTGGGGAGCCCACAGTGAGTACAGCCTGGCTGGGCAGCCAACCGCGGGCACTGCCTGGCTTGGGAGCCTGCCATGGACACAGCCTGGCTGGGCAGCCGACCGAGGGCACAGCATTGCAGGAGTCGGGGAGCAGCCGGACGCAGAGGCAGGGAAGGGAGAGGCACTCAGGCGGTGTAGGTATCTGACCGGGGGTACACCTGGGCCAAGCTGGCTTGACTGGAATAAGCACGGAAGAGTAACGAGACGTCAGTTCAGCGAGAGGCCAGTCAGTAAGACCTGCAGGACCATCAAAGGATTTAAGGCAGGGCAGAATCTGACTCTGTTTTACACTCTGGAGGCTGGTTTAGAAACATCAGAAAGAAGAGGACAGATTACTTCAAGTGCTCTGGATTCAAGTGCTCCTGTGTTACGTATTCTGGATTTTCCATAACTTCTCATAATCCCCCTATTAATTCAGGAGCGTGGGTCTCTAGTGTTCCAGCGCATTCCTGTTTGGCTCCGGGTCTGTTACTATCCACGCTGACTCTCCTGGAGGAGGAGTTTGCTTTACCGAAGCGGTTAAGGCTAGGTCTCTCCCACAAGAGCCCGCAGACACGTGGAGATGTGAAGATGTAATTTTAGAAATCTGAGTTTTCTCTAAAAAATTTTATATGTATGTTTTCATTTATAAAATAACCAAGAAATTTAAAGAAGCATATTCTGAATCCATTGGGTGATTTACAGATAACTGAAAATTACGGTGCCTGGGTTTGAATTGGTTTTTAGAAACTGATGTGGGGCCCCGCAATACTCTTTAACTTTCCTGTACTAATGGGAAGTGAACAAAGGATAGTTAAAGTGTAAAAGATGGGCTCGCGGTGAAGGAAGGCCAATTGACCACCGCAGAGGTTTAAAACAGAAAGTGATAAGGGAACTGAGACATCACAAGGCTGACTTGGAACAGACACCTTGAGCTCAAGGTGACACAGCGCACAGGTAATTTCAGCAAAGTGTCACATAGAATATCCAATGTGTATTATTAATTTGCCTTTTTTGGTTTTGTAGTCTTTTTTATATTTAATTTCTAATTTTTTTTTTATTTTATGGTTTTGCCAGCAATTTAGAAACATAAGGGAATTTTAATGTTTATGTTGAAAAAATATTTCAGTAAGATTAATTCCCTGTTCTGTCTTAAGTAGGCCTTTATAAAGTTTTTAAGAAATCAAATAAGTTGTTAGGATTAATGAACAGTTTTTTTTTTTTTTTTTACAGAGAGGTTTGCACATTTAGTCAGGCCTGCGACACACCATTATAGGTAAATCTCTTCTCATACAGACTATGATATTTTAATCTTTTTTTAACTATCATTAAATGTAAGATTCGTTTTCCTCCCTAAATTTGATAATACATAAAAATTAAATAACATTTAGCTATAGTATAATAGCAAACCCTGATTTTGTGATGCATCAAAACAGCATACATTCCTCAGTACAAAAGTTTTGAGACATATGAAAATCAAAAAACATTCATGCACAGATGGAAACAGATACGGCCCTGCCAGCAAGACGGCCTAGTGGAGCAAGTCAAACTCAGTCGTGAATCAGAAAGGGCAGTGCCGACTTAGTTTCAAGGAGGGAAAATAGCGGACCATAACACAGCCCGTCTCAAAACTTTCATAGTGACCCAGGCATGAAAGCTCGCCTTGGTGTTTCTTTGAGGATCTATGCCATCATGATGCACTGTAAAGCAGCAGCATGTCATGTGAAATTTAGTTCAGTTCCCAAGTATTTATCAAATGCTTGCTATGTGCTTTTCAGTAGAAATTGAATAATGAAAAAATCCAGTCTATTGTTTTTTTAAAATGACATGTTTTTTATTTCTTTTTCAGAATTAATTTTTAATTAAAATCATAACTGTAAAATGTATACAGACACAATGTGGTGTCTATATAAAGTGTTGCTATGAACTAATAAAATAATCTCAGTTTGCTTGTATATTGGCTCTAAATTTAGTCCAAAAATGAATATCAAGGGCATTTTGAGTAATTAAATACACATTTATACAAGAGTCCATGATATGTGCTTTATACAACACTTATGGGGTGGATTTATGTGTGTGTATGTTTATAAGGCATCAGCACTCAACAATAAAAGAAACCTATAACTGCTTGACATTTTAAAAAGAGCATAGATAGACACACACATGCACACACTGGTGTACCTTCAGAGTAACACGGTGCAGCTTGTTACATGTAAAATTAGGAAACAGAAATTCAGAGAGGTGGTTTCTCAAAGAGAAGAGTTTATGCAAAGCCAAGACCTGACCCCAGGTGCTGTGACTCCATCTCCCCACCATTTCCATCTAATATAATTTATCAGCTGTGTGGAACACACATGATTTCTAACTTTCAGTTTTTTTCTGTTATATTAATTGCATAGCTAAGAAACTATGGCTCAAATAAGTTAAGCCACTTGCTGAAGTCATACATTTATTTCATAAGGAAGAAAAGCTGGACAGAACCTCGGGCTTCCCAAACATAATTTCCGAATTTAATTTCTGCAAAATAGATACAAAAAATATTCTTTTGTAGTTCTAATTCATGTACATGACTATCTCAAATAGTTCAGGAGGCACATTAAATCAATCAGTATTCATATTCAATACAGCCCTGGGGTGTTTATATCTTCAATTCTAAATACATATAAAATTGTTGACAAATTAGCCACTTTTGCTGTAGCTTCACTTTAATTTTATGATCTGACCTGAGATGGCTAAAAATAAAAATATGCTGGAAATAAAATTCTCTGCATGAAAGCCAAGAAAGAAAGGACAGAAGTCAGCACAAACCCTGAGGGGGAGACTGCGATTTCTCTCTATCTGGACATAGGTTTTTGCATGGATTCATTGCCACATTAGGGGCTTTTAAAAGTCAGCAGTGAGACATGATTTCCTGCTAAGGTTGTTGGTTATATGCAAATTCAAATCCAGGAGCACAGGCATAAATTATTTCTGAAGTTTGCCTTGTATTTTTTGATGAGGGAAGCGTACACAACTTGAAGGAGCTTCTCCTGCCCTTGGGAGGAGCTTTCAATCACCTGTATTTGTGATACTCAGAGCCTTTTCCTGAAGCATTTTGGTTTCTAATGAAACATTGATCATCTTTAATACAAGAAAAATCTCATCTCTTCCTCTCTCTCAGGAACTACACTTTACAGTCTTAGGAGCTCTTACGCCTTTGTGTACGTTATGGGAAAATTCATTCTAGAATTCAATAGTAAAAAAAAAAAAAAAAAGCCCACATTTCTTTTCTTTTTTTCTCGTCCAAACAACAAGCATGGGTTCTTACTCATGCAAACCATAGTGGACTCATAGACTGTTTGCACATAGGACGTCCATTCACACAGGACACCTCTGATACCCGGCAGCCAGTAGCACAAACATGAAGCTGGATGAAATTAAAATTCAGTTTAAACAAACTACCTGGGGTAGAATGTGATTTAGAGTCAGAAGTGAGGATTCAAGGTGTGGGTTTGCCTCTCACTTCCTCTGTTCCCTTGTACCCCTGCCCTTGGAGATGTCTGACTGTACCAAAGGCCCTTCCAGCACTCGCGGGCAGGGACTGCGCACTCCGCGGCTGAACACTGCTCTCCTTTCATAGTTCGTGCTGAAACATGACCCACCATCAGCATTTCCCCCACCTGAGTCTACTCATTACTAACTACATTCAAACCTAAGTGGGCTAAGTGGGCTTGTAAGCAAACTGCCTGATTATAGTTATATTTTTATTTTGGCTTCCCTGCTATTGTTTTTCCTTTATCTTTTAATTTCTTTAGGATTATGTGGCATTCAAAAAGCTGCTAAGCTCAGAGTTTCTCATGGCGTATTTCAGTGCAAGTTATTACATCTGACTTTGTATTCTGTGATTACGAGCTGGGAGGTTTCCTTTGGAAGCTACAGAGTCAAATATTGGGGGCTTTACCCTGTAGACCAAACCAAAGCTGAGAAGGGAAAAAGGGAGAATCAGGACTTATGATACAATGAATGGGAAAAAAGATCAATACATTTTTATCAAGACACCCTCAAAAATAGAGGACTGACTCTAAAAACACATTCTTTTTTCAGAAAGAGAGCAATGTGAGGTGAGCGCATCAAGGGAGAGCTCACGGGTGGGTGAGGGAGTCAGCAGTGGGAGGCTGCTGACCACCCTGACTAGACACTACTGCACAGATGCACTCGGCTGATTCTAAATACGCGGTGATTTTGTCACAAGTCCCGGCATAAGCAGTGAATTCTCTTCTTGTCTCTGAGAGACCTTTATGTTTCCTAAAGGTGAGTATCTTCTTTCTGACTGTGAATATGAAAGGGTCTTATGGAAACTGTGTCTACAAAGGAGATGATGTTAAGAGAGCTGCTCTGTGAACACACATGGGCTAATCCTCATGCACAAAGACCCTCCACATGTCAGATGGGGAACGAAGGTGAGAATCAGCGCATATCAAATACTGTATGGATGGAAGTGACTTGCCCAGGCCTTTCCCCAGGAACAGCACTGATTCCCTCCTTGGCCTTTAATTTTTGACTGTTTCTGCTTCAAAGACTGCTTTGTACCTAACAAGTTAAGGATAAAAAGAGCAGTGAATCAGATTGCAAGTAATCAGGGAAGGAGACGTGAGCAGGACAAATCTGCTCTTAATTTAGGCCTATGGCCAACATTCTAACAGAGTCAAGTTCACAAATGTGATTTAAAGACCTTACTAGTCTGTACAAGCTCAATAGTTCCACTGGGCAAAAAAACTCGTGTGTTCATGTAAACCAGCACGTGAGGCTAACTAAATTTTGCTTCTAGTACACGTTTGCTTTTTTCCTCTGTTTTGTCTTAAAAGTTTAGAATTTACCTGCTGCTCGTTTACATAGCTGACAGGCACAAGGTTAGAAAACGACCTTGAGGAAAAGCAGACCAAGAGCCCAGAATAGACCCACTGCAGACTGCTGACGTCAAGAGTCACGAGATGACCTCCGATTTGCTATAACCATCCAGCAAGTCACGACAACTTGCACAAAGCTTGTGCTTTGCCCCCGGCCTCCTTTACTGCTTCCCTTTATAAGCTGCTCAGTAAGCAGAGAAAGGTGAGGTGGTCTCTGAGATGGTCCTCAGGCTGTCGGCACCGTCCTTCACCGATGTCCTCCTTCCTTGCTTGGTTCACGGATGCCGGATAGCCCAACCTGCGTTTGACAACATTCATAGAGTTCCTCTCATTGAGATCAGTCTTTCTTAGATTGCCAGAGGATTTGGAACTCTGCCCTACACAAACTGAATCATCTACTCTGTCAAGTAAAGCTCAAAATAAAGTGATTCCCTTATAACAAAATTCAACGGATACATTTATGGATGAAAGTTTCTGTTAGTGGAGTGGGCATGTGGGGAATGTAGGAGTTATTTATCTTTCACATTTGAAACTTGAAATAAATCCTTCTCTTCACTTTATGTAGCTATTCAGCTTTATGATCATGGCAAAATTATCTAAGATAACTACTTCTGTATAAAGAGAAGTATGGTACTACGTGCTATAACAAAAGCAAAATGGCCCCTGTATAAAAAGTTCTCCAGTCTAAGAGCAGACACAGATAAACCCCACGGTCTAGACAGGGAGCTGGGAGGAGGTTTGCCAAAGGGGTAAAGATCAGCCATGGAAAAAACAGTAGAGAAAATAAGCACAGAGGAAAATACTGTATTGTCAAATACTTGATTACTTTGGGCCAGAAATAAAAGACCCAGCGACATGACATGGGTCAGGACTCAGCCACTCTGTCAAGTGTGATTTTTCTCTGTCATGGCAACCCTAGATTCTATAGTTCCTCTGAGAATGGCATCAAAGCAAAGCCCCGTACCATTTCAGAGACAAAGGGTATCTATCTAGCACCTTTGTGGAAGCTAGAATAGTCCACCCAAATTTATAAAACAATCACTTTAAAATGTAAGTTATTTGTTTTAAAAACTGGTGCCGGAATACTTGGCTATGTACCCATAAACAAAATAAAAATCCTTGACCTAATCCTCACACTGTATTCAATAATTAATTAAATAGAAATATAGACAAATATAAAATACATAAAGTATAAATCTCTTAGAAAAAAAGAAAGACTCTAAGATCTACTTCTAAGCAAAATGTTCTTAGTTTTGACACCAAAAGCACAATCTATAAGAGGGAAAATTAAAGAATTGGAACTCATCAAAACTAACACTTGCTCTGGGAAAGTTCACGTAAAAACAATGAAAGGTGAGCTATAGGCTTGGAGAAAACATTTGCAAACCACTTATCTGACAAAGAATTAATATGCTGAATATATTTTAAAACTCTTAAAATTAATTTTAAAAGTCTGATTAGAAAATTAGAAAAGGCATGAACAGATATTTCTCTAAAGAGGGTATACAGAGGTACATAAAACATTGGTTTATAAGGCATATAAAATATCGTCATTTTCCAAAATGTCACATAAGTATTACCATAGAGTATGTAACTTTTTATTCCTTTTTTTTTCACTGAAGATTCATTCAAGTTGTTGAGTTCATTAAAAATTTAAGTTTCATTTCTTTTTATTGCTGCATGGTATAGAGATGCAGTAGTTTAACTATTTACCTTTTAAAGGATATCTAGGGTGTTGGCTATTACGAACAAAGCTATGAACATTTGCATACAGGTTGCTGTGTGAAAATAAATTTTATCTGGGTTTTATGGTAATTGCATGGCTAATTTCATAAAAACTGCTATAATAGAGTTCTCTAGAGAGACACAACAAATAGGATCTATTCAGAGGGTGCCAAAAAGTGTATACATATTTTGATAAAGGAAAAATGGCATTAAAATTGTAATAATATATACCAATAACAAAAGATGAATGCAAGTCACATTTGAGCACCTCTTACAATTATAGAAGTCAAACATGACTTGAGCATTGCAATTTTAATATAGCTTTTTCCTTTCTTAAAATGTATATACATTTTTTTGTTCCCTCTGTGGGTAAATAGATAGATAAGACATGTGAGAAGGGGTTTATCAGACTGAGAATTCTCATGACAGGCTGTCTACAAGCTGAAGATTCATGACCCAGACCAAGTTCAAAGGCCACAGGACCAGGGAAGTGGATGATAGAACTCCTTGTCTGAGGCCCTTAGGCCTGAGTCCCTGGGGGGACTGAAGAGTCATGACCCAGCCCAAGTTGAAGGTCTCAGGACCAGGGAAGTGGATGATAGAACTCCTTGTCTGAGGCCCATAGGCCTGAGTCCCTGGTGGGACTGAGCCACTGGTGCAAATCTCAGAGTCCCTGATTATATACCCAGAGTCTATACATTATACACTCATATCAAAATATTACATGTACTCTACAAATATGTACAACTATTATGTATCCAAAAAATTAAAATTAAAAAAAAAGTTTTGAAAAGATTTGCATTTAACCTGTTTAAACCAGAATTCCCCAACATTAGACCATTGAATATATGTTCATGTGACATCGACTAATATTTAGCTTAAATTAGTATTCATAGGACCAGACCTTGAAAAGCAGTGCTCTGGAATTCCTGTCTGTATTTTAGATTGACTGCAATTAAAGGCATATCATTTCTTTCCCCTAGAGACAAACTAGCTTCGGCTGACTGACATCTCTGGGAGATTTCCCAGCGTTCTCCTGTGTCAGGGAGACACAGTCTGGGATTAAGGGAGGAGGAGGAGGAAACATAGGAGATGCTCAATTAATGGAACCTTTACTAACATTTCCGTCTTTCAAGACTAGTTCAACTGCACAGCTTCAGTGTCTTGCTATAATTATCAAACATTATTATTCAGCTTTGAATATTTATTCTTTAGAAAGAGATTTCAACAATAATACCACTTTAAACTCTCTGAATTGGGCAGATGGGATCCAGGATTTACTCAACTCTAGGAGACACATTTCAGCGCCTTTTGACAGTTACTTGTGGATATAACTGACTTCTGTTTCCCATTTCATGGAAGATTGCTGAGCGTTAATCAGCCTTTTTAAATATAATGTGCCATTTCATATTCTAGTTCAACATTGTTCTAAGTAAACTCTAACTCTCTACTGCCATCTCTTTATCATGAACTTAGAGAGAATCCTCACATAATATAAAACAAATAAACACAATACACTGACATGGATGAGCTTTTTCATTCTAGGAAACCTGGTGATCTCCAGCGAGCCAAGGCTTAGGGGGACAGCAGCTATATGAGCAAGGCTCTGTCTCTACGCTTTGTGGCAACTATTTGGACTTTTAAAAACAAACAAAAAAAGAGTTTTTGTTTTGGAACACTAAGAACTGAGTGATTCAGTTCAGTTCAGACAGGGAGTGGAAGCCATGAGCCACACAAGTCATGTCTGAGAGAGGCCAGGCGGGGAAGAGCACTCTATAAACAGCCATCATTTTTCTAGGTGATTAATTTGAGTTCTTTGTAGATTCTAGTTATTTCTCTGAAGATGACAGATAAATGGCCAAAAAGCACATGAGAAAATGCTCATTGTCCCTGATCATCAGGCAAATTCAAATCAAAACCATCCTGATATACCACCTAACTCCAGTGAGATTAGTCCACATCACAAAGTCCCCAACCACAGTGCTGGCATGGGTGTGGAGAGGGAGAACGCTTCCACAGTGCTGGGAAAACTCCAAGTTAATACAGCCTCTATGGAGAGAAGTATGGAGAATCCTCAAAGAACTAAAGGTAAACCTTCCAATTCATACCACAATCCCATTACGAGGTATCTACCCAGAAGAACAAAAATCATTTTACCACAAAGATATTTGCACTAGACTGTTTACTGCAGCTTAATTCCCAATTGCCAACAGGTGGAATCACTCATGTGCCCATCAACCCATGAATGGATTAACAAACGTGGTATATGCATAACACAGAATAATATTCAGCCATAAGAAAAGATGGAGACTGTACATCTTTTGTGTTTAACCTGGATGGAGCTGAAACACATTCTTCTTAATAAAGTATGGCAAGAATGGGGGAACAAAGTATCCAAAGTACTAATATGAAACCAATATATAAACAGCTACAGGCCCCCAGGAAAGAAAAGCACAAGTATAGTCTAGAAGGGGAAGGGGAGAGGAGGGAGGGAGGCGGGAGGGAGAGGTGATGATTGGCCGATTGGCAGGACCTCACTCATGTGCCCAATGTGTGGGTGTTCAGCACACACCCTGGGTGAGGGGCTCAACTACAACTTGAACTTTACCTTAGAAATGAAAACAATGCAACCTAAACATTGTACCCTCAAATCAACTTGAAATTTAAAAAGAAATCATGACCTTCAAGGACTGCAGCCCGCCTGGTAGGAGTCCTCTGAACCCCAACGCTCCTCATTCCGGAACATTCTCCTATTGCAACAGCTTAAATAAAGTCATCTTCTTAGATGTCCAAAGTGTTTTGTTTTGTTTTGTTTTGTTTTACAACTGGAAATTTATCATTACAAAAAGGAACTTTTATTGTACAAAATTATCTATATAGATTTGGAAAGACATAAAAATGGAGGAAAATCAATATTTATTCAAAGAGAAATCTTAAAAGTTGCTATTTTATAAAGAAAATCTAAATCTTTTTTTTAATCTTTTTTTTTTAAGAGACAGGGCCTCACTTTGTCACCCTCCATAGAGTGCTGTGGCATCACAGCTCACAGCAACCTTCAACTCCTGGGCTCAGGCA
>NW_003852586.1:204862-207598 GCF_000181295.1 Otolemur garnettii
AGGCCGACACTCTTCTCACTGAGCCACAGGCGCCGCTCATAGATCATTATTATTTTTCTCTTGCTACCTGCTTCTTCTACCTGAGGCTTAGTATTTTAACTGCATCAGGTTTTAACTTCCCTTCTGTGATGAAGTTTCATGGTAGCCTCTGGAATAAGTAATAAGAGCCTTTCCCCTAGGATTTTGGATGACAAAATTTAGGACAAATGCTAAAAAGTCCAAGCTTAATTTGCTAAAGCACATTTCCTGCTCATGTATTAGAGACCTCCTTCAATTATTTAAATTCCTCTTTACAAGAAGAGCACAGGGAAGTTTTCCAGGAAATGTCAGGAATAGATGTGATCAGATTAGGCCACTCTGAGTAAACAAAACAAAAGAATGCTTTCTGTTGCACATCAATGGATTGAATTGGCTTCCTCTTAGCCAAACTTAATTAACATGAAACTGTTCTTATAATCTGTTGAAAGGTTAGCAGGTTTCTTCAGTAGCATTTTTCTCAATGCATGTTTAATGAGGTGACATTGCCCTCTTTTCTTTTTTCTATCATATCTTTGCATTCAGTTGGAAGAAACTAGAGAAGAAATAGCTGCTACGTATGTGTAGGCATTTGTAACATTAGCCATTAAACTGGAAACAAGGAACCACTTAACCGTGGCAATCAGCAGTACAGAAGGTGAATAATTTTGATCAGACCACAGTGCACAATATGGACAGTGCCACGTGACCTCTTTATCAGCTGTCCTTGTCTTGACTTTAAATTTCTCTTTTGCAAATTTTCCTTCTTCCATTCTAACATTTCTTACCTGCGAAAGAAGTTAACCCTAGAAGAAGTTGGAATTTCTTAAAATCCAACTGTCTGAACTCAGAGACTATTGTTTCCTCAAGGACTCTTTTTATTTTTCCAAAGATTTTAACTTATGTGCCAATTTTCCCAGCTTGCCTCCCTTTTGTTACATAAGGTTATTCAGAGAGAAAAAAAGTTATTTATCATCTGGATATGATAAAATTCTCTGCACTTTCTACCCCACTACAAATTATTTCCTCAGAATCAAATGACTCATTTCTGAGAGATAAATTTTTCTCTTAACAGTTTTCTCAGACTTTAATTCCACTAAAGTCTCCATACACATAGAAAAGAAAAACTCCATACATACAAACTCTTAATCAGTTGCCTTAAAAGTCTGTTGTTAAATTTTGCTTTTGAGGGTGGTGCCTGTCACTCAAGGAGTAGGACACCGGCCCCATATACTGGAGGTGGCAGGTTCAAATGCAGCCCTGGCCAAAAAACTGAAAAAAAAATTCTTTTGAGAAGAAATGTTTTTTTGGTTGAAATCAAATGATTTTAAAGGTTTGGCTTCCTGTTATTACGTTAACTATAATTACAGATAAGCTTATGATAAAGAATTATTGGGTTGGTGGTAAGTTAACTAACCATCCACATAAAATCAGGAATAATGTTTACAGCTATACTTTCTGCAAGTGTTTCCTTTATACAACTAACAACGTATAGTAACAATAATGATCCTCTTTTCAGCAATCCCTAAAAGAAACCCATTTGCTTAATTTCATCTGAATTATGAGAACGGGAGAGATACATCTCTAACATATAAATTAGAGTACACAGCCTTAGCAGGTTCACTAATGCCAATATTTTACAGCGTATACTTTATTTATCATACTAAATTTCAGCATAAAAAGCAGAGCGGTCCTTCTGTTGCCACCTAACCAGGCTCCTCTGCCCACTGCCCAGGAGGACGCCAGTACCCAGAGCAGCAGGCTCACAGCAGAGGACGAGTTCATTCCACACAGCCCTAAGCGGGGAGATGGGGGAATTTCTCAAATCAGCCTCCCCAAGAATTAGGAAAGGTTTTCTTTTTTTAATTTCTAATTAATATGAGTGCACAAAGTTTTAGGTTGCACTGCTTTCAGGTCTAAGATAAAGTTCAGGTGACAGTGGGAGGGTTTTCAGAGACAGCTCAGCAGGCAGAGGACTGGGCAAACAGGCCGCTTCGTATGGGCCGCAGCCCGGTGGGTCAGCGGGACCCCTAGAATGCTGGGCCAGGTCCCGAGTGGGGGTCACAAGACCAACTGAGCCAGTCCCTAGGTCTGGGTAGGTCAGCCAATCCACTGGAATGCTGGACCTGGAGGATACCTTAGAAACTGCCTCTCAGATTCCAAAAGGCAACATTATCTACAGAGAAAAGTTAGGAATCTTCGTAACCAATAACTACATGCGACTCCAGGGTAGCACTTATAAAGAAGCCAACAAGGGGACAATGACTAATTAGTATCCAGCAATCCAGGGCCAGTGACTAATTATTATCATTATTCTTAGCAAGGCCTGCTCCTCCATAGAGCTCTGGGGCTTCTACTCTAGTTCTCACTGAACCCCTGTAAAAGCGGTTTCAATTTTACAATGATACTCTGTTTTTCCATCATTGTACAGGTGTTGAAATCAGCTGGACACAAATTTGAGTCTTAACTTTGTACTTTCAGACTTTTTAAACCTCTCTGAATCTTAATTTCCTTAAGTGTAAACCTACCCCATATATTTATGAAGATTTATTTTGCACTGCAAATATTTATTGAGCATTCCATGTTCCAGGGACTGTGCAAGGAGCTAGGTGTCCAACAGTTAACAAACCGAAAGAGAATCCCTGACTCTTGAAGCCTAAAATCCAGAAAGAGACTCAGAAAATAATTGTTCAAAAGAATAGAAGATTGTAAACCTAATGA
>NW_003852586.1:207797-208082 GCF_000181295.1 Otolemur garnettii
TTTTTTTTTTAATGAACATTATTTAAGTGGAAGTTTAACTTAGGTTCAAGTGTGCCATGAGGTTTTTAAAAAGATGGAAAAACACTGATTATAACAGCCTATATTAGAGGGCTTTTACCAAATCAGACTCACCTAACAAAAGTGGTATTTCAGCTGAGATAAAACGAATGTTAAACATTAGCAATGCAAAGGGGCAGAGGAAACAGCTGGTGCAAAGGCCCTGTGGCAAGTAGGGAGCTTAGTGGGGAGGGAGGGAGCGAATGAAAGACAAGACTCTGGATGTAC
>NW_003852586.1:208346-209632 GCF_000181295.1 Otolemur garnettii
GAAATAATGGGAACCTGGACTAGTGGAGTCTTGGTAATGATGGAACAAACTTTTAGTTATAAATTTCTTTTTTCTTCTCAGCTCTGTGATGAAACACAAAATGACACACACACACTCTCACACTCCCACACTCTCTCACACATACTCTCACACTCACACACACTCACATACCTTCACACATGCTCACAGACTCTCACACACTCACACACCCTGTTCCCCCTGTGGCTTCCCTGTACTCTGGGTTCTGAGGCCTGGAGGAGCACTCAATAACCAGAGTGTTATGATCTCTCTGTTTAGCTTTTGCCTTTGGAGTTGTTTCCCAGAAATAGCAGATCTTCAGGATAACAGTGCCAAGACTCACGTCTGTTACCAGCTGTGACTTCTGAATGAGACCTGCACATGCCGCATTCAACACCACCGGCCCCAGTGCCAGCAGCCACCTGCCTGAGCCCCTCGTGATCACCTCTGCCCTCCATAGTCGGGGGAAGGAGTTGAGGTCTCCTCCATCTCACAGGTGACATCATCTGTAATATTTTCTTTCTTCCATGGCAATCTCTGTTGTCTCCATAACTGACTTTTTGGCCCAGGAGCAGTTGAACCCAGGCCACACCCCTGCAGGTTCACTAGCACCACCCTGATAGTAACATGATTCCCCAGAATAGTGGTATTTCATTAAACTTCTCTCTTTCCATCCTCATTTTTCACTTTAGGACAGATTGAGAAACAAACAAACAAACATAAACACCTCTTCTGAGCTGGCTGGCATGACTAGGGGCTGGTAATGAAAGCAGCTGAAGTTTCCACCACTAGGCGTCCCTCAGCAAATGGAGTGGAGATAGAAAGACACACAGTAGGGCACACTCTCTTGTTGATCACCCACAAGGCAGATGTCCTCATCCTGGTCCTTGTGCTGTGGTGATGAGTGATCACCTGCAGGGCAGATGTCCATACCCTAATCCTTGTGCTGTGGTGATGAGTGATCTTGGGCAGGGCAGATGTCTTCATCCCTGTCCTTGTGCTATGGTGATGTGTGATCACCCACAGGGCAGATGTCTTCATCCCTGTCCTTGTACTATGGTGACGTGTGATCTCGTGCAGGGCAGATGTCTTCATCCTGGTCCTTGTGCTGTGGTGATGAGTGATCGCCCACAAGGCAGATGTCCTCATCTTAATCCTTGTGCAGGGGTGATATGTGATCTTGTGCAGGGCAGATGTCCTCATCCTAATCCTTGTGCAGGGGTGATGTGTGATCTTGTGCAGGGCAGATGTCCTCATCCTAATCCTTG
>NW_003852586.1:209697-209969 GCF_000181295.1 Otolemur garnettii
GGGGTGATGTGTGATCTTGTGCAGGGCAGATGTCCTCATCCTAATCCTTGTGCAGGGGTGATGTGTGATCTTGTGCAGGGCAGATGTCCTCATCCCTGTCCTTGTGCTATGGTGATGTGTGATCTTGGGCAGGGCAGATGTCCTCATCCCAGTCCTCTGCCATGGTGATATGTGATTACCCGCAGGGCAGATGTCCTCATCCCAGTCCTTGTGCCATGGTGATATGTGATTACCCGCAGGGCAGGTGCCCTCATCCCAGTCCTCTGCCATGG
>NW_003852586.1:210067-212837 GCF_000181295.1 Otolemur garnettii
GATTTATCAGGGCTTTCATATGTTCTGTGAATATGGGCAGGCAATCTTTTCATTACCTCATTATTTTGTCTCCGACTGTTCTCCAGGCCCAGTGGATTCTTGTGTCCTTTACAAGAGCGAGTTTTAGGGCCCATCTGTCCTCAGACGCCATTGTTCCTATTCCTGGAGCACCAATTCCTGCTTCCTCCTTCCAGCTCAGTGTTTCTCAGCACTGGTGCTTATTAGATTTACCTGTGGAATTTTAACCCAAAGAGGAAAAAGGAGGGGAAAGGAGGAAAGAAAAGCACAGCCCTTGGGTCTCCCTCACCACGAGACAGACAGACCTCCCTGGGGTGGGGCACAGGCACGACCACCGCTGCTCACACCCAGCACTGAGCGTCACCGCCAGTTCTCTGAAGAGCAGGCTGTGCACTGTGTTTTCAGACTTGAACTTTGCTAGTTCACTTTTAATCACCATTTTTTCTCCTTGTTTCACATACGGCCAACCCCTTCAAATACATCTGACAGAGGAATCCTCCTCAGACCCTCAGCTGTGTCCTCACTGGGCTCCAGAGCCTGGTACTGTGCAGTGTCTGGAAATAGAGCTGTCCCAGGAGGAGATGTTACTGCCTCTGACGTTCGTACTCAGAAATAATAAACATATTGAGTGATAGTGTTTCTTCCCTGTATTGTGGTATTTTTATTGACCATTGTATAAACAGCACAGAAAGAAGCAGTAATTCTAAAATTAATCCTAATACATGAATTTTGCTTTGGTTTCAGGAAAACGAGAGCAGATTTAAACTTGTATAAAATTAAATACAAATCAGGTCCAGACCACAGATAGAGCAACTAGCTACATTAGAACTCAGTAGTGAGGTCTTTTCTTAATAATTAAGAATTTCAATAATTTTTTTAATGGTTTAGGAATATGCATATTTACTATTTTTTCTTGAGTCAGTTTTATGATTTACATTTTTCATAGAATCTATCCATTTCTCTTAAGTTTTCCAATGTGTTTGCAAACAGTTCATAATATCCCAATTTTTTAAAACCTCTATAGCATCTACAGTTATGTTTCCTTATAACTTCTGACGTTATTTATAGGTACCCGCTGTTTTTTCACTTGATCAATCTATATGGAAATTTGTAACTTATAAGTCTATTCAAGTGGCAAATATTCAGCTTTGTCAATTTTTTATTTTCATTTATTTCTTGTTTCACTAATTTATGCTTTTTTCTTTATTTTCTTCCCTTTCTTTCTGATTTATTCTGTAGTTCTTTTTCTAACTTGTAATGTTAGCCATTCTCCTTTTCTAACACAAGTATTAAAAACTGTACTTTTCCATAATTATCAATTTAGCTTTTCCCATAAACTTTAGTATGTAGTATTTTGTTGTCATTCCATTCCCAATCTTTTCTCATTTTTATTATAATTTCTTATTTGACCTGTGAGTTGTTTAAGTATATTTATTTCTTTGTCTTATTCTTTGGTTATTATTCAATAACCCAAACCTCAAAGATCAAATTCCCCTAAGTTTTTATCCCATTACACAGTTGGTCAAATTTTCTTAGATAGTTCAAATCACAATTATAAATTCAGTATATCTCAAACACTTCAAACACCTAAAATGCAAACTTATACATCAAAATCAACAAAAACTTCCTACATGTGAGTTCTGCAGTTCTAATTCTCTTAACTAGTTTGAATATCTGAAAAACATAGATCAAGCAACACAAAAAACACACAATGATAGCAGGACTCACTGGTACATAAAAGTATAATTATTATTTTTGAAAATACCTTTCTTAACACTGTAAACCTATTCATACAAAAATGGGACGAATAGTCTTCCTAAACCAGCCCAGGCCAGACCAGTACCATCAAAAGCAGCTAAAAATTTCTTTAAAATGCAGATTCCCAAGCCCACCTGACACCTCCTAAGTCAGACTCTAACACATTCCCTAGGCTGGTATACACATCTAAAGTTTGAGAAACACTGCTTCCTAATATGCAGGACTATAATACAAAGTGTGGGAAAAGGTAATTAGGTGACAACTTTGTATTATGATGAGCTCAAAGAAACTCAAAACTCCTGGGTGGACCTCCTAAGACCAAGTAACTAGCCTTTAAAGTGAGCTCTTTCTATGCTCAAATTCTGCCTGGCACACTAACTGAGCTTTCAGATGAGATAATAACCAATGACATAGGCTTTCTTTCCTTGCAGTATAGGGTTAGGCTTTCTTGGAAATTCCCCATTTGATCTGTGTTGTAACCTCCTCTTACATTAAGACCTATTTTCAACAAATTTTTAGAGTGCAATGAAAGCAGAAGATAAAATATATAAATACAAGAAGAACACTGAATTTAGGGTTTATAATATGGCATTCAAATAGGAGGAAACCAATATTTCATTCTATAAACTAATCTTAGCTTACACAAAGCACCAAAGTCCACCCAGCTTTATCTCAAGGTGAGTAAAATCTTCTCTAGTGTGGTAAAAGTTACACCATTTTGAGGAAGCAAATATCAGATACTTCCTTTGACTCCAACAGTTCCCCTGCCCGGCACGTAGTCAACGTCCCATTTCTGGTCACTGGCTGATTGCTCAAGGAAAGGTCCACGGTTTAACTATGATTCTGCTTGTCTTCAGGTGTCATAAGGTCACATACAAATTAAAAGTTAATTCCCCCTGTTGAAAATATGGGAAGAGAGCCACACACACACTTCTTTGTTAAAATATTTCCTTTAGGAAACTTATAAATGTGTTCCCTATCTCTCTGAAACACC
>NW_003852586.1:223591-229173 GCF_000181295.1 Otolemur garnettii
CGGAGCACATGCCAACTCCTGTTCAACACATCTAATTGCCCTGCCATCAATGACACAGTGAGCCTGCATGATATTCTGCAGAAGAGCAGGACACTTAAGGTCTCTGTGGACTGTATTGCCACAGAGGACAACGGAGTGCTAACTTACCCTGGGACAAGATGGTGGGAAAACAGTGGTGACAGACATGCCGCCAGCTTTAACCACCACCACAGAGGCCTTCTGAACGTCACAGTATGTCATAAACTGAAAAGCAGCAAAACTGAGCCTTTTTCAAAATTCTAAAGCAGTTGACAAAACCCAGCCCACTTCACAATTATCATTTCTACAACATTACTCAGGGCTGCTTCTATGGTATAAGCCAAAAGCCACCACACGCAGCATCACCACCATCCTGTCACTCACCACTAACAGCGGGGTCTCATCACTGTGCAACAGCTAATCCTGTTCCAGAGGCCCATCTCGAGGTTAGAAAAATATGACTAGAATGACTTCTCCTACAACCGCCCTGTCCTGGAACGTCCCCTGGAAGCAGAGGGACACGAGCTTGCACTCACGTTTTCCTTGAGGACAAGCTCGCCCTGTAGGGTGGTTCCCTCAGAAGAACCATTTAAAACCTCAAAATTCTCTGAATATGGATGGAAAAGAGTAGCATTTCATTTGTTTGTTCGTTTGTTTGCTTATTATTTACTTATTCATGAGAGGGCGTCTTGCTCTGCTGCCCAGGCTGGACCACATCGTCTCTGAAGAGTCGCGTTCATCTACCAACTCCTGGACCCGTCGCCCACGCCTATCGCCTCGGAGTTGTGTTCCCCATCTTCCCAGCTCTGAACGTGCATCACAGTGACTGAGAGTTTTTATAGGTGTCTGAGGCAGACGTGGCAGAAAAGCCCAGAGGCAGAAGACGAGAGCCCTCCTTGCAGCTGAAGGGAGGTGCCGCCGTGTTACACCTGTTCCCCACGGGTTTCCACACACATCTTATGGGGAGCTGAGGGGATGAGGAGGTGTGCGGGGAGCACAGGCAGTGCACAGGGCCGGCTGTGCTGCTGTAAGGGAAGGAAGTCTGACAATCCCACTGGACACCAGCCAGGCACCCGCGGGCCCCAGATATGTAATAGAGCACAGCCTGTGAACCCTGCAGCCCAAGTCTGCTGTATTTATTATAGTCAGTATTGAATAAATGGCCGAAAGAGCAAAGGCATAAATAAACACTGCCGCTTAGGGCTGAATTAGTACAGGAATAAAAACTTAAAACAGACTTCTCACTTACTAAATGTGCAGACATACGACTCCTTGCAGCAAATAACAGGGAACTAAAACATTTATTACGCTCTGTACAACCCAAAGTATACAGTCTCAATCACGTCTTACTACAGACAACAGAGTCAGAGACTGTAGGTCCAATCAACCTACATCTACAGAACTAATGTGGGAGATTTAAATAATGAATCAGTGGTTGTCTTTTGGCCAAAGTTAACCTGAAAAATGCCATAAATCTGAAATGAAGCAAAGCTTAAGGTAGTTCAGAAACTCTCACATAAATATCAGTTTTTACTTTCCATTTTGGTTTAGAGAAATATGACATTCTGCTCTGTCCAGTTCACAGGTAACGAGATACACAAGTCTAGCACAGTCACAGAGCTGCACAGTTTCTCCAAAACCTCCAGCCCCGTACTTGATGTGTCTATGTTGCTAATGCATCTAAGAGAGATGATGACAGGAAGAGGCAGACGACGGGGTGAGAAGCACGATCTGGCCTGCTTTCCACGGTTAAGGGCTGCCCCACCACACAGAAAGACTGCAGAAGTCATTGATTTTCATCCTGAAAATGATTTGAATTGATATTTCTGTTATAGCACTTTGATTTATACATTACTTCTAAACCAAAAAGCTTACATGTATAAGATGGCCAGTTACGGTGAAATTATAGCCTTGAAGATGGTTTTTATGTGAATAGCACTAACGGGCTTATGTTCTGAGCCAATGACCCTCAAATCAATATTGTCAACTCTTACTCTGGTGGCTTCCAACTTCTAAAACTATAGATACTTTTTTACTATCAAAACATTTGTCATGTTCCCCAAAATGACTCTTAATCCTTTTAAATGAAACTTGATGTCATTAACCAGAGAGTATCTAAATATAATTAGAAAATAATAGTGTATTCCAGTTAAAAGGCATCGATCACCCGCTGACTGCAGAGCACTAGTTTAAAAGTGGGCTCTGGATCAATTTTTAATTTAGACTCTACTTAGCAGAAAGCTCTCTATATCTCAGCTTTATCATCTGTTAAAAAAGGATGATATACTCCTTATGTATATTGTCTGTCATAAATATTAAATGAGAAATCCCAGTGACATGTTGAGCATAGTGTGCAGTGCGTGTCCTCACGACAGTTAGTTAATGTTCTTATTGGCATATGTGTGGACTTACTGGCTATTTCCAATTACATTGATCCTTTTCTCCCAAAAAACAATCAGGAAAAGCCACTTTAATTAATCTAGCCAGTGTAGGTAGATACGCACTGTGATAGCTACAGTGTAGAAATAGAGATATTACTATAAAATGTCTATGCAGTCTTGGAAATTTTTTGTCTAATCCATTAAGAATTTTATTTACATGCCAAAGAGATTTTATTAAAATTTGACAACCCGGCAGTGAATTTAAGAATAACCCCAAACATGAATTTGTAATTAAAAGCAAAATCAGTGTGAAAATAATTGTTACAATTTTCAGGTAGAGCTATAAATCATTAATCCTCTTAGTAAGGATTCCATGTACATATAAAACGATGCTTCTTTATATAACCACTTCCCCTTAAGAAAGCCAATATGAAATTTAAGCATTATATTTATTAGGTAACACATCATGAAAGCACCGTAAACGATGAAGTAGATGAAAGAGATGATAACAAGGAAAATGGCCATTGTTATTTTTTTCTTACTGTTAACCAAAAAATGAAAGTTGCTTCATCTAAGGGTTGTACACTTTCATATAGTTGTTCCCTGTTGTTCAATATGCTGCAAAATGTGGACTTCACTGGGGAGGTTTTTTTGGTCATTTTTGCCCATAGCTGCTCCTATTTCTTACCATTGTGACTAAGCTAGAAATATTGTTTATTGACTGGGAGGGCGGAAATGAGTACATCACAACCACAGATCTAATTGTGCTTGGTACTCAGATTTTTTTCAGTAAGGAAGGTGTAAAACTTTAAAAGCACATTGTCTTGGTCTCAGAGGCTCATTATACACTAAGTTTTCTTGGGCAACGGTGACTCAATCAGCCTTAAAATTTACTTTACTTCTTCCTCTGATTTGTTACATTAATCAGCACTTGTAGAATCTTAGGATTTAATACACTCTTCATAAATAAGTCATCATTGAGAAAAATGATGCATTCTTAAAAACCCAAAGGTTTATTGCACGTGTGTGTTGAATAGAATATTCAAATTTAAATAAATTATTCCACTAACTTGTTACCATTAAATTCATTTTATATACAATCAAGTGTAATTGGTGGAGCTTGCAATTACAAGTACCATTGGGACTCTGAGTTTCAGCTTCCTTATTTGTAAAATTAATTTATAATATAATGTTCTGCCTACCAACACATAGGATTACCATGCAAAGCAAATACACTAAAAATAGAGGCAATTGGTCCGGGAAGTGCAGAGCAGTACTGGTGTGTGGACACTGTCGGTGGGCTTGGTGCTCCACCACATCCAGTCACATTGCCAAAAAGTCAGCATTTTAAGAACAATGACTTTACACCAAATTTTCTTCTGGAAATGAAATGGAGTCCTAGATCTTTGAAGTAAGATCACAAAAAAGTGAATAATTCATAGAATAACAAAACATAGCCAGTATTTTCACTGCATTCCATCCCTTTTTATGTAAGTGGACTTTTCTTTCAGAGTGTGTCCTCACAGAGAATCCTCAGGGCAGTACTTTGTAAAAAAGAGCAGTTCACAAAGTTACGTGCCATCACTGATTATGAATCACTGACGTTCAAAGTCTTCACGTGTGACGTGAAAAAATTGTAAGTTAATTTTCTAATAGGGAATCAACAGTGATTACATTTTTTAAGAAAGTAACTGGATTAGAAATAGAATGAGAATTAAAAGTAATTTAAAACCGTTTTCCTCTGCTAGTTGTTTTGGTGCTCCGCCGAACTGGAACACAGCCGTGATTCACATCAAGAGGGTGCTACACCTCCGGCTCTCCGCACGTCCACTGATGTGTTAAGCCAGAGGAGGACGTAAAATGACACAAACATAACTCTCCCAATCTGTAGTCAGGCGGCCCGAGCACGTAGCATGTTATTCCAAACACATTCTTGGCTGTGAGACTCTGAGTTCACCAGCTCCTTCCTCACTACCTTATTCACACGTCTGAGCACCGACAGGCCTTGACTTACACAGTGGCTTGACTCACGATTTTTAGACTCCGCGATAGTGTGAAAGGGACATGGGGGGTTATGTCCAGATAAACACTTCATACGCTGAAAATATCATTCAGCCAAACACAAACTTTCCATTTGCAATATTTTCAACTTCTGACAGGGTTCCCAATTTATGGTAGTACAACTTAACATTTTACAACTTCACGATGGGTTATCTGCATATTAAATGCATTTTTGACTTTCCATATTTCAACTTAAGATATTTTCAGTCTGTGGTAGGTTCATGGGAAAGCAGCCCCATGGTCAGTCTGTGAGCATCTGTATTGTATGGCTGAATAGTTTTTAATTCTATATAACATTATGAGTGCTAATTAGATTATCCCAAAAGCCTAATTTTTGTCTGAAAGACTATACTGACCTAATGTCATCATTCAGACTGCCAAATACCACTGTGAATTTGAATAATCGTAGAAAGTGAATGTCAACTCCCCATAAAGATACACAAAAATAGTAATCACGGACCCCAAATAAACACTAATTGCACTAATTGCATGTACAGGAAAACTTAAGGCTATTAAAACAGTGCAATGTTAATTGAAACAGGTAAGAATAAAAATAAATTAAATGATAAATTTTTGAAGCTATTAGCATAATGGCTCATGTCTGATATTCAGAGTCAAAACAAGTAAAATCTATTGTCCAAAAAAACTAAAGCAATAATGTCATTGATCAAGGCTACAATAAAGTCAACTACATTTAAAAATAAAAATATTTTGTTTATTTCCACAAAATTACAGACAAATTAAGTTAGCGATTTCAAACACTTAGTATTTCCAATACTAATCTTAAATTTTATCTTAATGCTGAAATTGATTCCAGAGCAGGTGGAAGGGAGAGATGGAGGGAGAGAAATAAAAATTACCATGAAGTTTAGGGAAGTTGAGTAGAAATCATTGAAGCCTAGTCACACAGTGGACTACTATTCAGTCACAAAAGGAATGAAATCTTATCTTTTGAACCCAAATGGATGTAACTAGAGGTTATTATCCTAAGTGAAACAAGCTACATACAGAAAGTTAAATATTGTATGTTTTCATTCATAAATGGATGCTTAAAAATGTATACACGTGGATCCAGAGAGTGAAACAACAGAGAATGGGACTCCTCAGGGAGAGGGGTGTGAG
>NW_003852586.1:230878-237946 GCF_000181295.1 Otolemur garnettii
TCGTTTAGACAAAACCAGTCTAGTCATTTTAAAGTCTTAGAATAGAATATACCAGTTAAATTTATTCTTAAATCATTGTACTACTGTTAATTTTTACAAAGTTTTAAGCTTCATGTTAGATGTTTTTAACTGCGTGTGCATATAGAGCAGTTCCTCCTTTAGGTATGAAGGGAAGCAGGAAAAGCCAGGGCCGTACTGCAGCTTCCTTCATCAGAAACCATTAAGGAGGTTTCCGCATTGAACAGCAGGTAACAGGGAGTTTGAGAGTAAGGAATGTCACAAGATGTGCCCCAGGGTTGCCCCAGTCCTATTGTGAAAAATGTCCTAGCCTTAATGTGCCACACTGAAATCGAAGCTTTACACAATGGTCCCCCTGAGCTAAGGCAGCAGAGATGGAGTTCTGTGCAGCTGGAACAAATGAAATTTGCAGGGCAGATTACTAAAAAAGAATCTCCACAGGAGCAGGAAATGTGTTCAGAAGACGATGGGGGGCTTACGGTCTGACTTTGAGGTTGTAATCAACCTGGTGTGTGAAGCAGTATCTTATTAAGGAGTTGGCTTGCATTTCTCCATGACTAAGGAGGTCAAGTTCTTCTGTTTTGCTTACTGGCCATTTGCGTACCTGCCTTAGAGAGGGGTCTATTCAGTGCCCTTGCACATTTTAAAAATGGATTCCTTGTCTTTTGATGGTTGAGTTACAAGAGTTCTCTCTTCTGGATGTGAGATGCTTATAGGATAAATGATTTGCAAATACTTTCTCCCATTCTGTAAGATGTCTTTTTCACTTTCTCTTTTTTTTTTTTTTTGTTATTCATCCTTTTGATATCATCCCTAATAATCCATTGCCAAATCTGAGGTTATCCCTACAGTTTTTTCCTATGAATTTTAACAGTTAAATAGAAAGTGAAACATGTCAACTAAGAATCTCCACTAACTGCACGCTGACCACTCTGTTGTTTCCAACAATCTCCAGTGATACAAATTGCTCCACACACTAATCTCATCAATTTTTACTCAATTAAGGAGACAGCTTCCTATGTCAGTGCCTGAGATTTGCTTTGTCCCCAGGAGAGACCCACACAGAGCTCTCTATCCCTGGTCCTTTGAGCAAACTGGCTGCGTCCTGCTCAGACTATATCCCCAATGAATCTGCCACCCCACTCCAAATCGCCTTACATTTTTTCAGAGCACTTTGAGGCTTTAATTCTTCATGCTTTGTTATAAATGAAGTCAGGTTCTTGGGGGAGAGACTCAGAGCTCTGTTTTAGGGCATGCTTCTCCCTCCAGGCAGACTCTCTGGGACGTGGCTACCCAGAGGTTGGCATAAAAGTCACCCCCTGAGAGACGCCCCTCCACTTCAGGATCTGAATCCTCAGTGGGAGGGAAGGTCTCAGATCCCCAAGCAAGATGCAACCTACATCCATGTCAAGATACTCACTTTTAGTACAACAACACAAATAGGTTAAAAATGAAAATATGTGAAAATGTATAATAATTAAACAGTAAGTATTAGAAGGCTGTCACAGCTGTATTAATATTAGAAAACTTAGACTCCAGGACAAAGTATTACCACTGATATATAAGGACATAGTGATAAAGGAGTAACTTATCAGAAAGATACAATGATTCTAAATCTGTATGTATATAATAAGAGAGCTTCAAAATTCAAGAAGAAAAACAGAATAGAGAGAAACACAAGTTAAAAACGAAGAACTTCTCAATGACAGAGGGGATTTTAACACACTTTCCTCATTTTCTGCCTCTTTCCAGCTTCCAGAGGCTGCAGCATTTCTTGACTTGGGGTCCTGCTCCACCTTCAGGCTAGTCATCAACCCCCCAGCCTCTGCTCTGCTTCTCACATGACTTTCTCTGACTCTGACCTGCCTCACTCTTGCACATTTAAAAGGCCCATATGATTACACTGGACCCACCCTGATAATTTAAAAGAATCTCTGTATTTTACAGTAAATGGATATCAACCTCCTTTTCCTCTGCAACCTTAATTCTCCCTGGCCCTGCAGCATCACATAATCACAGATCACAGGATCACAGACGAGGGCATCTTCAGTGCCGCCATCTGCCAGTCACAACTAGTTTCACAATAATTCTTACTTCCTTGACTTTCTAGATCCCACTAACAAAAGCAGGAAACCAAGATAATACATCTTCTCCCAGAAAGTAGGACCTATTTGACTAATATTTTAATCAATTTTGCAATATGTTCCTGATAACTTTTTAAAAATTCATAAAATCTAATATAAATGTCATCTTCAGATTTATTCTTTTTGCTTAAGATTGCTTTCCTAGGCCAGACGTGGTGGCTCACACCTGTAATCCTAACACTCTGGGAGCTTCAAGGTGGGTGGATTGCCTGAGCTCACGGGTTTGAGACCAGCCTGAGCAAGAATGAGACCCCTGTCTCTAAAAACAACCAGGTGTTTGGCGGGTTCCTGCAGTCCCAACCACTTGGGAGGCTGAGACAAGAGAATCGCTTGAGCCCAAGAGTTTGAGGTTGCTATGAGCTGTGATGCCACGGCACTCTACCCAGGGGGACAAGTGAGACTCTGTCTCAAAAAATAAAACTATATTTAAATGGCCAAGACTCTTTTCCTTTTTTAGCCAGATGGCTCTGTTTTGTTAACTAATTAACTGTTTTATTAATTAACATTATAACTTCTCTCACTTGGGCTTCCACATCCAATAATCTAACTGTTTTAGATACTAGCGTAGACAAAGAATTTATGACTAAGACTCTAAAGGCAATTTCAGCAACAACCACAAATGAATAAATGGGACTGGATTGAATTAAAAATCTTCTGCACAGCAAAGAAAATAATCAACAGAGCAAATAGACACCCTACAGAATTGGAGAAAATATTCACATACTATACATCCAAAAAAGGGCAAAAATCCAGAATCTACAAAGAACTCAAACAAACCAGCAAGAAAAAAAAAAAAAAACTTCATTAAAGAAGTGGGTAAAAGCTACAACTTCTGGCATGGCAGAAGTTTTCAAAAGAAGATAGACAAATGTCCAACAAACACATGAAAATACACGCTCAATGTCACACGCTAATTAAAACCACGATGAGATTTCAACTTATCTGTGTTACAATAACTTTTATTAAAAAGTCCAAAAACTATCGTAGTTGGCTTGGATGCCGAGAGAAAGGAACACTCAGACCCTGTTGCTGGGAGTGCAAAGTGCAATAGTTCAGCCTCTATGGAAAACAGCGTGGAAATGTCACAAAGAACTAAGAGTAGACCTACCATTTGATCAGCACTCCCACTACCAGCGTCTACCAAAAGGAAAATAAATGAGCCTGCCTAAAAGACACCTGCACTTGGATGTGCATTGCAATTAACAATTATAAAGATGGGGATTCAACCCAAGTGCCCATCAAATTGTGTGTGGGTTAAGAAAATGTGATAGATAGATCAATAGATGGATGGATGGATAGATAGATAGATAGATAGATAGATAGATAGATAGATTCTCAATCATAAAAAGAAGTGCATGAATTCATGCCTTTTGCAGCAACTGGATGGCACAGGAGACCATTCCCCTACCTGCCATATCTCAGGAACAGACAGACAAGCAGCACAAGCACTTGTCTCTAATAACCTGGAACTCACCGCAGGCACATGGGCAGGGAAAGAGGCAAAGTCAGTGGAAATCAAGCAGGGTGGAGAGAGGGGAGGGGAAGGGTAAGAGCCTCCCTGACAGGTATAATGAACGCTGTTTGGGTGATGGGCACACTTACATCCCTGACTAAAGCGTTATAAAGCCCATCCATGAAACCAAAACATTTGTACCCTTAATATTTTGAAATATAAATAAATAAACATCACCTCCACTGATTAAAATTGCCAGCCCTTCCACTGTAGAGTCCTGTCCGTCAGACAATGTGTAAACAGCAATATTAGTTCTGAATGAAGTTTAACACAGGCTATTCACGGTGAATATCAACACTGATTCCACTTTTGAGGACTCCATTCTTCTATTCTCAGCAAACGTGTTTTGGGTGCGTCCACTGGGACTGTTCACAAGTGGACGTTTCTGTATAGACAAGCTTGTTTTCTCATCATATTGTTTCTTTTATCTTTCATTCTCCCTTATTCCAATTCTCTCACTTTCTCTGTTACTCGCTGCCTCCCTTCCTCTCTATAAATAAAGCTGAAACTTGCTAACATTGGCAATATTCTAGAACAGAATTGCACAATTTTTATACTCATACCTTTTTTTTTTCTTTTGCAAGTTATTTGGTTTCAGTATTGGAAAAAGTTTACGCATAGCTATAAAGCTACCTCTTTTTAATTAACTGAACCTGACCATCATTTTCTGAATTTTTTCTTAAGAATACTAGAGATGCATAGTTGAAAGCTTGCTGGTTATGAGAATCCCTATAACAGCGACTACTACGGAGGGAGATGTAGCCACCTGTCAAAAATGATTGACTGATTCCCACATAGACCAGTTCCTGAACCGAGTTTTCTTTTTTTTAATACTATTTTCTTTCCTCCTTCTCTTTTTCTTCCTTTGTTTTTTTCCAAGTAGAAAACACCATTATTTGCTTCTAGTCTGAACTGTCAGTGCTCTTAAATATCTGTGGTTCCTGTCAGAAGTGCACAAGGCCAGACAATTAAGTCTGCGAACTCATCCTGGAGGAAGTGCCACATGCCTCAGTGCTAAAGGCTGCTGTGGTCTCCTTCAAACTACTCCCTCCGGGAAGCTGTGCACCAACCCCAGGGGCTAGTCTCCCGTTGAAAGCACTTTTTCTAGGATGAATTTATAAATTTATTTCTCTAACATGAATGATGACAGCTCAGCTCATATGGCCATTCCAGAAAGAGAGTTCCAAAAGTGCTTTGAAGGGGACGAGGGGCTGGCATGGGGGTGTGACTTCCCAAGGGGAAGACTTCGGAGGTGACCTTAGTTATGTTTGGCAATGAGGGACGCAGAACTTGTTCTAGAATGAGTTCACCAACTTGCTTGTCCAACCTCTTTATGAAAGTGTTTTTAAGAAAGTTATGATTATTTGCAGTAATTAATAGTATCTCTTAAACCACTGTAGCTTTGGTAAATGACACCATAGTAGAAGTCAATTTATCTCTAATTGTAGCTCAAATTTTCACTTAAAAATAAATGATGCTGTCTAGCCTAATGAGCCCATTTACACGTTTGCATTTTTCTGAACTCCGACACTAGGTTGAATAAATTTATATAATAGTCCCTTTTGTCTTAAATACAAATTAATCATTTGCATGAAAATCCAAGTAAATTTTAAAATAAGCTGGCCTCCTGCCATAGTCTTTCCTTTCAAACATGGGTTGACAAATTTCTCTGGATATTTAAATTCCTTCATTAAACTGATTCTGACGGAGCATTTAGCGTGTTGAGGGTCCATCCGTACCAGCTGCTGGGAACGCCCAGGGGGGGTTAGCTACTGCGGAAGCACGGCGGGAGAGCAAGGCCTATATATATTTTTTTTTTTGAGGTCAATTTCAGCTTTACTTTAAATTTGCATTTGTTTGCAAAAATATACCTGTGTCTTACATTACTGCACTGTTCACTTTATACTCCATAAAAATAAACTCTGCAGCATGGGACTGACAGGTGTCCTCCCAGCTCTGGAGCAGGAAGCCAGCTGCCGGCTCTGCACCCACCTGAGCACATCTTCCTTCACTGTGTCTCCACAGTGTCCTCTGTCCCAGAGATTGGCGTTCATATCTGCCCACCTGCACAAGCCAGAAACCCCAGCCTGAATCTGATTCTCCGGTTCTCTCCCCACCTCCAGTCAGTTACCCCAGTGCCTCCGCCTCCTGAACAGTCACCCCGCCAGCACCAGGGCCAGGCCCTCTCATCCTTGCTCAGCCTTCTGCGGCAGCCTTCACATCATCCCCCTGCTCCTCACCCACTCACAGCTGAGCTCACTTGCCCATGTGTCCTCAACACCTGTCTTCCAAGCTAGATGAAGGCCACACAGGTCTTTCTGCTACCGCAGAGCCAACAGCTGGGTGCCAAGTGACACGAATTAAATACTGTTTGTTACAGGAACAAATGGAGGATTTCTCCTACTGAAAGGCAAGAGACAACAAACACACAGGATAAAGCAAGACACAGAAATGGGCATGGACCAGGCCGCGGAGCAGAGCACGGGGCCGAAACCCGAGCAGGGCAGCTGCATTTGGTTCCTGTACACTTACAGGGCGGAAGGAGGCCCTGTCAGAGGTAGGCAGGGCCGATCCCCAACTTTGAACACAGGCATCGACCTAACGGGTTTTAAATGGGCAGCAGCAACGTGGTCTTCTTTGCATTTTAGATAAATAATGGCAGAACAAAGGAGAGAATAATTTAAAGGTAGGTTAGTTAGAATGCTTCCAACTGCAAGTGGCAGAAACTCAGCTTGAACAGGTTTAAGTTAAAAAAAGAGATTATAAGGATATTGGGATTTCTCCTGAAAGTAAAGAAATGGGAAACTGGCCAGGCTGCAAGAACGTCCTGAAATCTGGATTGTGCTCTGGGCCCTGCGCATCCACGTCAGGTGCCCCACAGAGACATACAACCCGTCAGGTGCCGTAATGATCAAAGGGTAAAAGTCTTACTTTAAGCTACTAGATCCATTTCGCCAGGTCCTTTAGCAGGGAACATGCTGAGAATGCTTTTTAGAGCATAAAGAGGCTCAGGATGGGGAGAGCACTGCCGCAAACAAACTTGCACTGAGGTCGTTTCCCCTGAGTTCTGTGAGGGTTTTCATGTAGCCTACAGCAGCATCTTTAAAAGGTCAAAGACACAACTTTGTTCAAGAGCCTAAGAGCTAACAGTGACTAAAAGAAGAAAACCGTGACAGAGAAAAGAACTAAAGAGGCTTTGTTTTAGCAGCCCTGGTAAGGAAACGTCTACCCTCCCTCTGAAGGCAGCGGCAGGTGTGTGGAGAGGGCAGAGGCTTACCAGGAAAATGTGGACCGAAAATGCCACTGCTTAAAAGCTTCATAAGTGACTTTTATTAAGTTGCATGTTTCTGTGGTAGATTTCTGGGTTGTTATGACTGCCGCAGTACCCGACAC
>NW_003852586.1:238587-241445 GCF_000181295.1 Otolemur garnettii
TACTATGAGACTGAAACATATTTTTAGTTAACTCAAAAAGTTAATCCTTGGCTATTAGTTGAAAATGAAATTTTAAATTACTTGTTTATGAGACTGAGGACACAGGATGGCTTTAAAAATCTTCTGAGTTCCAGGACTCACTGGGTGCAATGATTTTCTTAGATATTGTACATTTGGAAAGCCACCAAGGTAAAGTGTCAGTAACTAGACTAAGGGGGCAGGTAATGGGAATGACCTTTACCACGTGTTAGGTGTTCCAGTAAGCCCTGTGCAGAGGTCATCTGAATTAACCTCACAGTTCTCCTGAGACAACAGTACTAACAGTTATCACCTCATTGCTGAGGAGGAAGATGAGGCTGGGGAGGGGGGAGAAAGTTCCCCGTGGACGCCCAGCAGCAGGAACCCAGGAAGGGGGTCTGGCCTGGGAGCCTGAGTGCCCTGTCCGAATGCTCCCATTTCCTGAAAAGAAGCTACTGCAAAAGCCAAGTGGAGCTGATCTAATTCCCAAGACAGGTCACCACCCGCCTCTCCAGGGAAGCCATGGAGGCACTCGGAGTTCAGTTCTGCCTTCCATGAAATAAAGACCTTGAAGAACGGCCGCATCCCACAAAGCCCCTGTGAGCTCTCACATTACATTATCATAAAATGGAGCAGCTGCATATGATTAGTAAAAGGACCTTTTAAACTAGCTGTAGGGAGTCTGAGATTTACCACTAACTTTTTATGATTGGTGACAAGTCATTTAACCTCCCCAGTTATTATCTGCCTCATTTCAGGCCTTACTTTCAATATATAAGTCAAAAAGCGCTTCAAAAAGTGTAACAGGGGCCATAAATACAAAGGACTATGCCATCATCTCAAATAAATTTTTCTTATAACATTGAAATTATGGACGTAAGGAAGTGTGCTAAATTGACTTCTCACTCTCTTTCTGCCTTATTACTTAGACCACCTAGGCTACAATATTTTAAGGGAATGCTTATGTGTAGTCAATTTAAATAGAGGCAGAGAGAGGGAGAGCGAGAGAGGGAGAGAGAGATTATTTCTCCAATTTTTCCATTTATACATCAGAAGGGTAGGGAATGTCCCAAGAAGACACATAGCCCTATAAAGAGAAAAAAAATGTGTCCATTACTAATACATTAAATAAATTTTAGTGAAGAACAACAGTGGAAAATAATCTATATGCCTTGGCTCCTTTGCACTTTGACAAAGTTAATGATTAAAATCTACTAGAATTTCCACTACGGTATCCCAGGGCATCTATTTGCCTTGATTGATGATATTATTTTATCTCTTTTGGGCCAAGGATGACTGCCCCTTGCTTCTGTGTAGAGATTAATAATTGATCAGTTCATAGTCGTGAACCTTAGTAAAAGAGACCTGCCACTTCAGACGACCATCTTTCCGTGGTGACCTGCAAGAGGCAGGAGGGCGCCCGCCCACCAGCAGGAACATGAAGAGGGCCCTGGTCTTCCTGCTCGCTGCTGCCCTGGGGCAGGCCCTGGAGAGAGGTGAGGCTTCTTTCCTTGTGACTGTTTACAACACTTCTTACTAGTTCAATTTTCTGCTAGGACTTTAAAAGTGATATAAAAGTTATGCAACAAGAGTTTATAAATAGGGAGAGACAGAAAGATCAAAGAAGGATCAATCTCAGCTCAACAATGCCATAAAGTGTTGAACAGGAAGAGGCAAAAGATAAGAATCTCATGAAAGAAAGAAAATGAAATTACATAATTTGTCGATTATCCCTCCTCCTTTCTTGGTAAATAAGACCTGAAGAGAATGATTTGAAGTTAGAAGTGAGTCAATTGTTAAAAGATACCACAAATGAAGACTGATCCATCACAGTTTTAGGAATTCTGTAGACTGGGAACTTTCCAAAAATCTGTTCCAATTCGCTTTTCTGGCTGATTCTTTAATGTTTATAAGGGACTCTCTTCCTGGCTTACACATTTAAACTTCCTTTAGTATTGTCAGCTAACCGTCTCTCCTAACTCCTGCGTTAGAGTTCATATCAGTAATGCATTTAACCAATGGGATAAAATGCGCTCCCAGGAATTATCAGGTATTAACTCTAATATGAATAACCTTCCTCCTGACTCTTTAATTGTTTTACATTCACTTTTCATTGATCTTACTTTCTTCATTCAAATCATTTTAAATTTTGTCTTACCATCCACAGATTCTGAAGTAAGCTATGAGTTATTAGGTTAAGACTATGAAATCTTTCTAAGATAGAGGGAGGTATTAAAAAAAAAATACAATTGACTATGTCCCTTAAAAGATTTGTGAATAGGACAACTCCCAAGAAACTCTGAAATTTTACTTCTTTCCCAAAGTGTTGCTGGGGCAAATCTGATTCTGAAAACCCCAAACACAGCAGGATCTTTAAACTCAGAAGGTCCAAATGGCCAGGTCATGGGACTGTCTCAGAGGCCACAACCAGGAACATGAGTTGTCATCTCGTACTTCTGACTCAGCATGTGTACACTGGCTTCACCTCAAATTACAGGGTCCTTTGGAGAATAACAGAGGACTCTGCAATCTCTATTTCAACATCCCTGACAATCGTCAGACTCTGATGATATTGATATGCCAACACCTTATTTCCACCCCCGTGGAGATCTGAACTTCATTCCTATGACCCAGGTACCCTAGGTCAGATGATAATCTGGAGACATACAGAATACATGTTTATGCAGTAAACACTCAGTGTTTGGGGCAGTAGTCCTTATCTACCACTCCTCTATTCTATAGAACTTGAGCATGAGTATGACCCAAAGACCATGTCAGTAGTGGACCTAAAGGCTAGGCATGTTTTCTCTGGGCAGGAAGTTACAAAGTATATAAATTAA
>NW_003852586.1:242023-251947 GCF_000181295.1 Otolemur garnettii
GCACAAATGTTTTGGCCACATGAATTGCTTTTGTGCAGTTTGAGTCAGTTGTAAGTGTGCCCTCACACAGACAGTGTGCACTGGGCCTGTTAGGAATGAACTTGCCCCTTCTGTCCTACCCCCTCCCACCTGCTTGCTATCTGTTGAGTTTTTCTACCAAATGTGCCTGTGGGTGTTGATTGATTAGTTACAATTTAACAGTGAGCACATGTGGTGTTTGTTTTTCCATTCTTATGCAATTTCACTTAAATGGTCTGCAGTTTCATCCAGATTGCTTCAAAAGTTATGAGTTCACCATTTCTTTCCAATGGCTGAGCAATCCTCTGTCATAGACATACATCACATTTCATTAATCTACTCATGTATCGAGGGGCACTTGGGTTGGTTCCAAATCTTAGCAATTGTGAATTGTGCTGTAATAAACAGTCAACTGCATTTTTTTTTTAAGTAAAATAAGTTTTTTCCCCTCTTTGGGTAAATACCCAATCGTGGGATTGCTGGATTAAATGGTAGGTCTATTTTTAGTTCTTGAGGACTCTCCAGACAACTTCACACAGAGGCGGCACTAGCCTGCAGCCCCAGCAGCACCATGTCAGAGCTCCTTGCTCTCCACACCACACCAGCAGCTGTTGTTTGGAGATTTCTTGTTAAACACCATTCTTACTGGGGTTAGGTAGTACCTCACTGCAGTTTTCATTTGTAGTTCCCTGATTAAAAATGTTGAGCATTTGGGTGGCACCTATGGCTCAAAGGAGTATGGTGCTGGCCCCATATGCTGGAGGTGGCAGGTTCAAACCCAGCCCTAGCCAAAAACTGCAAAAAAAGAAAAAAAAATTGAGCATTTTTCATATGTTTATTAGCCATTAGTCTATCTTTTTGGGTGAAGCTTCTATTCCTGTATTTTGCCCACTTTTTGTATGGGGTTGTTAGTTTTTTTGTGTGGATTTTCTTGAGCTCTTTGTAGATTCTGGTTATCGGCCCTTCATCAGATGTGTAGCATGCAATTATTTTCTCCCATTCAGTAGGCTGTCTGTTCACTTTGATTGCTTTCTTGTCTGAGCAGAAACTTTTTAATATGATCAGGTCCCATTCATTTATTTTTGTTGTTGCAGTAATTGCCTTTGGGGTCTTTTTCATAAATGCTTTGCCTAGGCCAGTATCTATAAGAGTTTTTCCAACATTGTCTTCTGAAATTTTTGTAGTTTGATGCCTTAGGTTTAAGTCTGTTATCCATTGTGAATTAGTTTTTGTGAGTGGTGAGAGGTGAGAATCCCGTTTCAATCTTCTCCATGTGTCCTCCAATTTTCCCAGGACCATTTATTGAATAAGGGGTCCTTTCCCCCAGTGTATGTTATTGTCTGCTTTGGCAAAGAACAAATGGGAACATGAGGGTGGCTTTATGTCCCGGTTTTCTGTTCTGATCCATTGGTCTGTGTCTCTCGTGCCAGTACCAGACTGCTTTGGTTACTACAGCCTTGTGGTACAGCTTGAAGTCTGGTCAGGTGGTGCCTCCTGGTCTGTCCTTCTATATTTCAGAAACCAGGGTCTAAAGTGGATACTGCTGCTCAGTGGAACATCAGCTTCAGTTAGGCCAATCCTCTTCTGCCAAACAGCATTGGGGATTTGGTTCACAAACCTTGGGCACATCTGGGAGAAAAGGTTTTTCTGGCAAATCTGAATAGCATCATAAGGTAACATGTATTTTTTGCCACCCACGAGAAGCAAGGTGGCCGTGTTTGCCAGTTACCTCCACGTGACTTCTATCCCCAGGACTACAATGAAGGCAATACTCATCTGGAATATATCTTTCCCTCTTTCCAAAACACAAGCCACCGGGGCTGCCAACACAGGCTCATAATCACTAAGGCAATGATGCCAGCAGGAAAGAAACCACCACGGTTGATAAAGGCTGTTGGCAAAAATTGTGTTCATCATGAACATTTTTCCTTTTGCCTTCAGCATTTTGTTCTCAGCATAAATATTTTTATTCAACAAGACATAAAACTACAAGAAGAAAATAAGTCTCCTCGGGCTGGTGGGTAAGCTGTGTTTTCCCTTCTCCTCTTTCCTTATTAAAACAGCCTAAGACAAGGGCTGAAATCAGAGAGATAGCTAACCTCATCATCAAAAGCAATGTTAGGCCAGCACGGTGGCTCACACCTGTAACTCCAGCACTCAGGGAGGCTGAGGTGGGAGGATCACTTGAGGTCAGGATTTGAGACCGGCCTGAGCAAGAGGACACCCATCTCTACTAAAAATAGAAAAAATGGCAGGATGTAGTGGTGCACATCTGTAGTCCCCGCTACCTGGGAGGAAGAGGCAGAGGCAGGAGGATCTCTATCTAGAGCCCAGGAGTTTGAGGTTGCTGTGAGCCAGGCTGACACCACTGAGCTCTAGTCTGGGGCAACAGAATGATACTGCCTCAAAAAGGAAAAACAAAAAGAGGAAGGAAGGAAGGAAGGAAGGAAGGGAGGGAGGGAGGGAGGGAGGGAGGGAGACCAAAATAGCAAAAGAAAATACCTCTCTCTTTGGTCACAGGATGGAGAGAGCAGTGGGAGAGGTCAAACTGGGGATAGGGAGAAGAATAAGAGAGTTTATTTAAAAAAAAGAAAGAAAAAGAAAAAGTCAAGTTCCCTGGAAATCCAGAGCGGTACCACATCGCACAGTTAGAGGTATAAAGCCACACACACACATACAGTCACCAGTACGGGTTTAAAATGTGTGCACTCTTTAAAGTCCAAGAGTGCAATTCCTTTGTGCTACAAAGAGGATGAAGAAATCCCTAAAAGGAATCAACAGCAGCCTCCCCAGGGTCTACAGCCATCTCGCACACTGGGACCCCCTCTCCTACTTTACCCACCCACTGTGCTCCAGCCTCACAGCGTTTCCCAGGCCCACCTCTGTGTCCTCTGTACCTCGGGGCTTTGTACTAGCTCTTCCCTCCCCCTGGAACACTGATCCCCACAGACAGCCTCAAAGCCGCCGTCCTCATCCCCGCCAGGTGTCTTCTCCACGCCCAGTTACAGAGCAGGTTTTCCTGAACAACCCACCTCCAACAGTACCCACCACCTCACCCTGTCCCCTCGCCTGGCACCAGTTCCCCATTTGTTTGTTGACCAATGTAGAATGTCAAATATAAGCAACCCAGGGCTTTATGTTTCTTTCTGTGACTCTCAGTTTTAGAACACTTGACATACAGCGTCTATGTATACAGATATATGTATTGTGTGATATTGCAAAATCAGGTTTATTTAAGTCTCTACAGCATATGGCAGTTTTGAGTATTAAAGGGCAATTAAACGTCATGAGGACACATAACAGGTAACCTAAAAGGATTAGACTCTATAAATGTTAGTCTTTGTTATTTTTATTATAATTAGTGTTGAAAGTATCTACTATAAAACATTGGCACTAGATTTGATGCTTTGTAAATGTAAATAGCTAATATTTACAATGTACCATCACATTTTAAATCCTTTGATTAAGTTTATTTCATCCTTACACTACCGTGATGAGCTTGGTACTATTATCTCCATTTTACAGATGAGGAATCTGAGGAAAAGAGAGGCTAAGAAACTTACCCACAGTACTGAGCTCGTAACAGCAGAGCCACAACTTTATGCCAAGTCGTTGGGTTCCAAAGACAATCGCCTCAATCACTACCACACCGACTCTCATGAGAAAGATACCTGAAATACGATCTTTCACTAAACTAAGGAAAGAGAATCAGTCACTAACACCAGTTTAGGTGAAATTAGGTGAGACTCAGGCTGTGCCCATGCTCAGCACCCCTGCAGCCGGCCTTGACTTCTACCGTCCCTGTTTATTTTCCTGACACATCAAATCGGAATCGCCAACTCAGTCCTCTAGAGTCATCTTGAATATTATTTCATTGATTTTTGTTCTCTACATCCAATTGTTTCCACATTCTTCAGCTTCAGTGCTGACAGAGATCAGCCTTGCTCACAGCATTCTCCACCAGAACCTCAGTGGAACCCCCTTTCATTCCTCCCGGGCCGTTGCCTCCTACATAGACATAGTTCTCAAGGCCTGGGGACACCACCACTCACACCACGTGCCCACTTACATCTCCCACAGCTTGTTCTTACCCAAGCCTTTGTTCCCCCTTCACCTGGCTGTCTATAATGACTCCCTAAAAGTCCCAACTTCCCATTCTGCTGCCAATCAATTCATATTAGTAAAATACAATTTTAAAACCTGAAATTACATGGAAAGTGAAGTCCAAAAACCAATTAATACATAGCAATCAGAGGCCTACTGTGAGCGTAAGATGACGGGGTTGAGCCTGTGCAGTGGGCAGGTACAGATTCCAGGGACCCACCCCAACCTGGGCTCTGTTTGGAGTCACTCAGTAGTTGATGTGAGGTCAAGCCTGAGCATTAGTCGGCATGTGGCCAGAAGCATAATAGGCCCAAAGACATCTACATCGTAATGCTGGAAACTATGAACGGTCAGGCCACACCACAGAAGCCAGATCACTGTAAAGTGCCCATGCCCAACGCCTCACCTCCATCTCCTGCCTAGGATCCCTCCCAGTGCTGGGTGCCTATGTCTGCCATGTCTGCTGTCAGGCTCAGGCGCCTGAAACCTGGTAGTGTTGGAGGCTATTATTTTTTTCTTTCTTTCTTCTTTTTGGCTGCCTGATGCCTCCTTCCTAGTAGGACACAATAAGACTTGTCTCAGGCACGTGTATAACCCAGTCACAAACTGACTAGACAGAGCTCAAATAATACTTACTGTTTACTGTGGGCTGGGCAGACACAGTTCTGAGCATTTTACACATATTAACTCATTCAATCCTCACAACATACCTAGGCAAGAAAATCATCCCCATTTATAAAGGAGAAAACCAGGGAAGAGCAGAAAAGATGAGCAGCTTTCTCTGGGCTCACTACTCAGAGCAGCAGGGACTCAAATCCAGGTGATCTGGATCCAGGATCTGCCCTGAATTGTGATACAGCGCGGCCTCCTGTCAGACGTCAGGGTGCTCTTGAGTTCAGATGTTTTGTTTGTTTGGGGCTCTCATGACTGGGCCAGCAAAGTGTCTTTAAAGCTTAATTTGACCTGTAAATATTTTAAAGCCTGAAAATTTTATATGAAAAGATTTCTTGCTTTTCTGAAAGCATAGAAAATAAGTTAATAAAGGCCAAATTTTCCCATGGCAACAGTGAACTGGAGCTGAGCTGTGACTGCCCTGTGGGCTAGGCCCATGGTGCCCCCCTTGGGCATTTTCTCCTTCCTGCCCTTGGAGCAAATGTAAGTTACACAGTTTCCTAGACCCAGAGAACATTTGAGTTTACTATTCTTGGTGTCTCAATAAAAGAGTAGTTAAGGAATTAACAGATGTTATCTCTTTGCATTAAAAACTGGCAAAATAATTAGTGATCAGCCATTTATATCGCCCATAAATGAAATCACATATGAATTCTTTAAATATGTTTGTATTTACCAAATTGTCTTTCATCCTAGAAGAGTGAAACATATTTAACACTTTCATATGTCAGTAATTGCAACCTGTGATTCTGGCATTTAGTAAAGATAAAAATACAACAGCAAGAATGCAGCCTTTTCTTTTTTCTTTTGAGACAGAGTCTTGCTCTGTTGCCCAGGCTGGAGCATAGTGACACAGTCTGGCTCACTGTAGCCTCTAACTCCTGAGTTCAAGCAATCCTCCTGCCTCAGCCTCCCGAGTAGCCCATTGTAGATGGCCTCTATCAATTTGAGAAATGTTCCTTCTATACCAATTTTCTTAAGTGTTCTGATCATGAAGGGATGCTGGATATTATCAAAAGCTTTTTCTGCATCGATTGAGAGAATCATATAGTCTTTGTTTTTTAATTTGTTTATGTGGTGAATTACATTGATAGATTTATGTATGTTGAACTATCCTTGAAATCCTCAGATCTCAGCCTCCCGAGTAGCCCCAGCTGCTCAGTGCCTGCCATACCCAGTGAGTGTTTTCTATATCAAGTAGAGATGGCCTCATGCACAGGCTGGTATTGAACCCATGAGCTCAAGCAGTCCTCTCACCTTGGCCTCCCAGAATACTAGTATTATAGACGTGAGCCACCACTAATATAACACATTTTAGTCTAAAATGCTATCATAAAAATAAATTCATAATTTTGATATTTTTTGGTTCTGCTATAAACATCACCTAGCAAATGGATTTTTTTAAATCCATGAATAGATAAGCGATTGGTTTTAAAATGAAAATCCTTTCATGTTACAAATACATAATAGCTTTTAAAGCATAAATAATAAAATAGTTGGATTGTATACCAGACTAACATTGAAGTGAGTGCTCCTTTGAAGTTTTCTTAGCAAATATGGCTAAGTTATCATATTCTAGTAACAACTAGCGCAGGCGTCCTCAAACTGCAGCCTGTGGGCCACATGCAGCCCACCTAGGACATTTATCTGGTCCTCTGGGTGTTTTTGCCGCCGCTGCCTGTTCTGCTTAGCAGCCGACTCATCCCGGAGCCCACAGTCTGGCCCTCCAATGGTCTGAGGGACAGTGAACTGGCCCCCTGTTTAAAAAGTTTGAGGACCCCTGAACTAGAGTGTCATACCTGGTATGTGCCCTGTGGAAAGCAGAGCATTTCATTTTATGCCTACATGATACTGGCAAAACTCATTATTAATTTATTTGTTTAAAAAAATCTCTTTGGCCTTCCTAAGATAAGTAGAGTTCTATAAAAGCTCTTACAGCAATCTGAATCTCAACACACAGGGAAACATCACTGAGTGCTTCAGACTTGGGACAGTTCCCATCTCCATGTAGCTTGAGTAAGTGCTCAGTAAGGAGCTCTTGGTTTCTCCCTAAGACTGAGTAACAATATTAGGAAATCACAGTCATTTCAGGGAAAATATCTGGCTAGCATGTTACCGTAACAGAAAATTACTATAGAATTGTTTTGACCTTATTAAAATCAATGTATACAACCCGAGGCTTTATCATTTTAAAAGGAATGATCGCTGATGCTAGAAAAGGAAGTTTTCTTATAAAAGATAATGCCATTTATGGTCATCTGTTGCACTTAGAATACAGTTACACAGTTCAGGGACTCTGCCTTCCAGAAACCAGGGATCAGGACAGACAGCAGGGACACACACACAGGTAGAGTCTCAGCCGTCACTGCGCACGGCACGCCTCCCGTCTATAAGTCACAGCTTCAGTGGTCATTGAGATATGCTCCTGAACACTGACAGAAAACAGTGAAGGGAAATTGCCCATGTTCAGTGTTTTCTGGCTTTAAAAAATTGATTCTTTAAATTGACAAATCATATGTGTGTCCAGGTACGGGCACAAAGTGAAGTTTTGCTGTGCATTCGCAATGTGGAATGATCAATAAAGCCAGTGACCTTATCTATCACTCACCTACTTGTGGTTTCCTCCAGAGAGACGTAAGAAATTTACTCTGTTTTAAAATATCCATTATTATTGACTACAGTCGCCCAGTTCACAATAGATCGCAAAATTCATTCCTCCAGTCGAACTGGAACTTGGTGCCCTTTGACCGACATAACCCACCCTCCTCCCACAGTCCCTGCAGCCTCATAACCACCATCTCATTGTAAGTTTGACATTTTCGATTCCGCATAGGACATGTGGTATTTTTCTTTCTGCACACGGCTTATTTTACGCAGAATAATGTTCTTCAGGATGGGCTGTGCATCTCTTTAAAGACTGAGTCGTATTTCCTTGTGTGAATAGACCACATTTTTGTCATCCATTCATTTGCTGATGGTCCCTTCAGGCGTTTCCGTATCTTGGCTTTTGTGAATAATGTGGCAACAAACACTAGGAGTGCAGATACCCTTTGACATGTCGACTTCAGTTTCTTTGGCTGCATACGCAGACGTGGCACCTCACAGTACCACGTGAGCAGGACCGTGTGGTGGGCCCCTTTCAGTTTTGGGAGGACCCTCCACACCAGTCTCCACAGAGGCTGTATCAATCTGCACTCCCCCCAGCAGTGCACAGGTAATCTCTGCGGCATCGCCAACACTTACCTTTCATCTTTTTGATAGTAGACATTCTAACAGGTGTAGGGTAATGCCTCCTTGTGGTTTTCTTTTCTTTTCTTTTGAGACAGAGTCTTAAGCTGTCACTCCGGGTAGAGCACTGAGGTGTCACAGCTCATAGCAACCTCAAACTCTGGGGCTCAAGCGATTCTCTTGCTTCAGCCTCCCAAGTAGCTGGGATTACAGGCGCCCACCAAAATGCCCAGTTATTTTGCTGTTGTTGTTATTGTGGTTGTCATTGTTGTTTAGCTGGCCTGGGCTGGGTTCGAACCTGCCAGCCTCAGTGTATGTGGCCAGCGCCCTATCCCCTGAGCTATGGGCATCGCCCCTCCTTGTGTTTTTAATTTATGCTTCTTAACGTAAACTTACATTTTAACTTAGATTTATTAATGATTAATTAAACCAATTGCTAATAATTATTAATGCTAAACAATTTATGATACAGTTGGCTATGGGTATGTCTTCCTTTGAGAGCTATCTGTTCAAGGTCCTCCTCATGAGTTAACCAGGTTGTTTCTCTTGCTGTCCAGCCGGTTCAGCAACTTACGCATTTGGACGTTAACCCTTATCAGATTTGCGGTCTGCAGCTGTTTTCTCCCATTCTGTGGGTTGTCTCTTCACTTTGCTAATTGTTTCCTTTGCTTCTGAGTGTGATGTAATCCCATTTGTCCATTTTTGGCTTTCGTTACCTACACTTTCTAGGTCACAGCCAAAAACATCATTGCCCAAACCAAGGCCATATGGTTTTTCCCTATGTTTTCTTCTGGTAGTTTAAGTTTCACGTCTAATGTTTAAGTGCATTTTGAGTAGATGTTTTCTGAATTTTTAATTGAGATAGAAAGTACATGGCTAGCAGACAAACCTAAATCCCTATCACTTCCTGTTTCTATCTTCTCCTCAAAGGCTTGGAGTCTAGAGATGTGGCTTCCATATCCCTTATCATGTGATAATGACTTCAGACTTCATAACACCACACACGTACTTAATGAATTGGCTTAAAAAAAACTTATGTACATCTATTATTCTAGGTATCTAGGACCTAAAAATGTGGTTATGATCCTCTCACCCCGAAAGAGCTTTTATAGAAAATAAAGACAATTTTGTGTAAAGGGAATATAATTCATACTGGCCTCCTTTATAAGGTCAACGGGAAACGTCTAGAATTGCTGCCAGTCCCTTTCTCCACCAGGACCCAGGCACTGCACTGACACTTCCCCCTTTCTCTTCTCCTGTTCCAAATCTCACAAGCTGGCTTTATAAAGAAAGGAGACGGGAAGATTAAGAATGAACTTTCCTCTAGGACTGGTAGCCATGGAAACTCACAGGCAAAACATGCTCAATAAGTTAATATGTTGTTTGATCATTTGGAAGCTAAAATGCAATTTTCTATAGAAATTACTTGTACCCAGAGATAACATTCTTAAATGTTGTACAAAAATACACATTAACACTGGAGGTGAACTGTGAAAACGCTAAATATCAAAGGATTTTTGTGAGCATTAAAGGAAATCATATATGTTGAGTTTTTAGAACGGTACCCACCAAACTGTTGGCACTCAGTTGTTAAGTATTGTGAGGATATTATCCTTTATCCTTACATTGATTCTGAACCTAGCATCACAATGCATTCTAAGGTTCCGAATCAAGAAGAGATACCACGTTAATCCATCCCACAAGCGAAAGAGGAAAACTTCCTCTCCTATCATTAGCCCTGCCAAAGCAATTTTAGATAAGGAGGAGGACCAGCCCACAAAACAAAGGAGAGGTGGGATAAGATTCAGAGAGGAAATACGCTTCCTTTGGAATTCTGATGAGTGTCACAGAGGACATACACCACCCGAGGTTCCCCAGTGATGGAGTCCGGACACCACCACC
>NW_003852586.1:252426-266605 GCF_000181295.1 Otolemur garnettii
GCTACAATGTCATTCAATAGTCTCTAATAACCAGAGCAGCTTCCTAAACCAGCTCAGCAATGTATAATTTTTCAAGTAAAATCACTACTCTGAAATCACCAATATCTATTCTCAGGAGTTTGGATAAACCCTGCAAATCAAATTCTTAAAGGGTAGTCTTTTTTTAAAACACTAACAAGTAGACTGATGCTTCTGACCCAGATGAGCTGCCAGTGAACAAAATGAACAAACAATGCCAAAGAAATGAGATCACGACGACATAAAACTCCCAGCAGAGCTCTGAAGGCCCGTGATGCTCCAGAACCCTTGAGACAGTGCCAGCATTTTGTAGGAGTGTCTCTTCAAGTCAGCATTATTTAGGGCCTATTTGTTGTTTCTCGTACACAAACAGCTTTTCTAGAGGATCAAACTATGCTTTAGTAAAAGATTATAACATTGGTGAAAGCATCTAAATACTAGTTTTAGTCAGCTCTGTAACAAGGCAGTGAGCATCTCACTGCCTACCCCCCAGAATGAAAGTGCGTCCCATGAGGGCAATGACCGTCTATTTGGTCTCCATTGCGTGTTGAAATTCAGTACTGGACCCAGTACCCAGCACAGAGCAAGGCTGGGCATATGCTGCATATGTGAGTAAATACAATGTGTTACCAGCTTGTTAAAAGATGGGGTATGAAACCATAAAGATTTCCCCAAAGCAAAGCAAACTGGCTTTCAAAAGTCCAGAATTGGACATGACTTACCAGAATGTTTCGCAATATAGGTAAAAAAATGGGACATGCTATTGCAAAAAGCAAAACCCCTGCTAATGAAATTTGTAAACATTTAGTACCGAGGGGGTCACGACGTGAAATGATTTCACCAGAGTCACTAAGATTATGCCAATATTTACAGGGGCCGTATCAAAGTCCAGATCACTCTCTTTTAACCAAATAGAACATTAAAGAACAGAGCATATCATTTATAATTTATTTGAGATGTGATTTAACTCTGTGAATCAGCATGAGCTCAACTGGTGTAAAAAAAAGTATTTATTAAGCAGAAAACATGGAATCAGGAACCAATTTCCAATGATCATGTTGCTACTTCAGGGTATCTACTGGGTTTTGGAAAATTGAGAAAATGATTAACATATGTTTGCTAGACCTGGTAAGCTTGATACCTTCTTTTTGGTCAAACTAATAAATGAATTTCTTTTTTACCAGTGTATTTTGGGTAGCCCACCTGCAAGGGCACATGAGCGGTTCCCGTCCAGGCCACTTCCACACTTCAGTCCTCAGCTGTCCCACGACCTCCACTTTGAGCTTCCTCTCCTAACTAAAGCTGAAGGCTTCAACAAAAATGACTTAAAAACCACTTTGAACCTCATGCAGCCGTCTCATTCCCACTTCTCTCCTCAGTTCACAGCATGTAACATCCACGAATTCTAAAGTTCTTGTGCACAATCACAGTAGTTGGTTTGGTTAAATCTATTTAACAATGAATATCTGTAGAGTCCATTTATATTACTTTCTCATGCACACACAAACATGTAAAATGAAACTTTCCTCTTTTGGCGAAATAAGAAATCTGAACCTAGAAGGTTAGAAAGAAAGTATTTTTCAAAAAGTTCACCAGACATACCCTATTTCAGGCGTCCTCAAACTATGGCCCGTGGGCCACATGGGGCCCGCCTAGGACATTTATCCAGCCCGCTGGGTGTTTCTGCCACCGCCGCCTGTCCTGCTTAGCAGCCGACTTGTCCCGGGATCTGCGGTCTGGCCCTCCAATGGTCTGAGGGACAGTGAACTGACCCCCTGTTTAAAAACTTAGAGGATCCCTGCCCTATTTGAATACAGGATTTCACTTTTCATATTTTTGAATGGTCACAATAAATGTACTAACAATAATCACCTCTTCATTTAGGGGGAAGTTTATTAAACAAAGTTATCTCACATCCATTAAAAGGAAAAAGAAGACAAAAAATGTTCAGAGTTAGATAACGCTTCATTGTAAACAAACCGTGTAACTGCCCAGAGCTACACTTATAAATCAGCCCGACATTTATAACAGAAAAAAGGGAAAAAGAAGTTCTTACTAGATCTTTTTGTATGTTTTCACAGTGAGCTTTGGGAGAAAATTGCATGTAATTTCTTACAATTTCTAAAAGTGATTAATTTATAATCCCAGGCAAGTGACCTTAAAGATAACTTTAAGGGTACAATCTTGTACTAAACTCGGGAATCTTTAGTATGTATGATTATTTAAATTCATTTGAATATTCACAGCAACAAAATAAACTCACTTCTTCAAAAGGCTGCCACCATCCCTTTCATTAGTTAACCACAATTATAACGTTTTCTTGCACTGAACTGAAACCTATTGTCTTGTAACTGCCAACCACCTTTCCTAGCTCTCCTTTGGCAGCAAGATAAAAGGAGTGTGCTGACGCCCAGCAGCGCGGCTCTGTGCCAGGGGAGGACGGGTCTAACCTGAACCTTCCGGGTCCAGTCTGCAGTCCCGTAGAAAACCTTTAATGATTGATGGCAATGTTCTGCCTGGCTTTGACCTCTTGAACCTGTCACAGTATAGAGCCTTGTAAACTAATCAATAAGTTTCCAAAAACGGACCAGCCGTGAAGGCTCTCAGACAGGAGAGGTCCCCCACACGAAGGGGCTCTGTGAGTCTCACTGACAGTTTTATTAGCCCTGCCTCCCTGCCCTACTTCCCCACAACTTCTTTTTTCTATTTTTTCTTTTTTATAAATGTTGGGCTGACTTATAAGTGCTGCTGTGGGCAGCTATACAGTTTGTTTAGATGAGAAGTCATCTAATGCTGAACAGTTTTTTCCTCATTTTCCTTTTAATCAGATTCAGACATGTGGGCTCTTTTCCATGTGATTTTAATGGTATTTGAGTTAGTCCCTCGTTACAAAGAGTTGGTCGAGATACAGGGGTCCTCAAACTTTTTAAACAGGGGGCCAGTTCACTGTCCCTCAGACTATTGGAGGGCCGGACTGCGGGCCCCGGGACGAGTCAGCTGCTAAGCAAGACAGGCAGTGGTGGCAAAAACACCCGGCAGGCCACATAAATGTCCTAGGCAGCCGCGTATGGCTCGCAGGCCATAGTTTGAGGACGCCTGGTCAAGAATATCTTTGTCTCACAATTCTCAATTCTGGTTTTCCTCACCTCAGAAATACACAGTATTTTGGGTTATCCACCTGAGAAATATGCGTGGCAAGCGCTTCCTCTACAGGCAATTGTTATCATAACGAATCCTAAGATAATCTTTATTTAACAGGAAAAGTAAATAAAATAAAATAAAATAGTGACTAATTCTCACATAAATTATATTTAATTTTGACCAAAGTACATTACTTAAACATTAATTCAACGTGTTAATATGTTGTTTATCATATGGCATCCCCATTTATAAGTGAAATATGTTTGTAATTTCCCTTTTAGAATAATATATTTTCTCCAATTTTAATACCAGGTGTATCCAGATTAAGTAGAATGATTTTGAAGTATTTCTTTTTCTATTGTCTATAAGATTTGGCATGATCTGTTTTTTTGAAATTATCTTTTACTTTTACTTATAAATATTAGTTGTCTATTTGGAAAAAACAAAATAAGAAGAAGTTAACTGATCAAAGTATTCTATTATGGACATACTCCTATCTGACAATGGGAATGTTACTTTCTTTGCATTATTACTATTATTATTGCCTAATATTTCATTGCAGCAATCGTCTGATTTCTTTTCTGAATGTATTTATCTTCTTTCGTTCTTTATGAGGTTTTTGTTCTCAGTTCTTATGTTAAATATTATTTTTGTCATTAAATTTAGCCTTTTAATTCTGTGAAGGCAAAAATGGAAACCTAATAAGCACGTGTATATGTAGAAAAATAAATTTAAAAAAAAAAAGGAAAAGTATACAGTCCCTCCCAGCCTGTCTTCAAGTATCGCGACCTCCACTCCACACCATAAGACACAAACGTCTACCCAGGCACTAGTTCATTTACTGCCCCCCCCAGCTGTAACTGTAGAGAGATGAGGGTGTCTTTGGGCCAGAACACATGGTTACAGTTACCCTGGAATCATCTGAGATGCCCTTCCAAATATCTAAAGTCAGGAGGATAAATTAATAAAAGTTAAAGCCACTTAGAACAGAGACTAGGTCATTTATATACTTCCTACACTTTTTCCAATGATATAAAATCACAAGGTATTGGGAAATTTCTGGGACTTATTTGCATAAATAGTGGATCAGGGAAGGACAGCACTGACCGGCCTGGGTGCCCCCACCTGAACACAGGTGACAGCGGGTCTCCTGACCGGCACACAGCCGGTCTCCCTTGTAGGAACTAGCTCTTCCCTATTGCCTGGATGGACTCAAGAGTAGATTTGATCAGATTTTTCTGATCCCTCTCAAATAACAGAAAGGCTCTCCGGTTCTTTAGAACCATAAAACCATCACCTCCTTCTAGTCATGAGAATTCCTGGTTGTATTTAATAATCAACAATTTTTTAATTCATTGAAAGTGGAAGCTACTCCCCAAGTCAGCCTGTCTGGGCCCTGCTGCCTGGACGGGGACCGGCACGTCCCTCTCTGTCTCTCAGCCTGCTTCCTCTCCTTCCTGCCACTCTCTGGGCTGCGTCCAGCTCCCCTGGGGCTGACACACAGAAAGGAGACACAGCAGCAGGAAAGAAATCCCGGGGGCAGCATGTGGGCTGGTGTGTCTTCTGGTTTTGGAGACAGAGAAAGCGAACGTTTTCTCTGGGCTCTTTGGTGATCTCTCTCCCATACCCCCTGGAGATCTCTCACCTCCAGCTGGAACCTTACGACTCCCCTCTGCACCCTGCCTCTGGACAGAGATGCCCCACTGTTGTAGTCCATTGCCTGTAGGTAGCCCTTGGTGTGGGTATACTGAAGGCAGCTCCAGGCCAGCTTCCCCTCCCACCTGACCTACCCACACTCCTCCCTGCTCTCCAGCCACCTAACCAGCCCCTGGCCCTCTAGTTTGCACGGCCTGAATCTAACACCTGTCCAATGCACCCCAAACTCTAAGAGTCACCTGTGAAGGTCCTGAGTGGTTTCCCTAAAGCCCTGTCACTATGGTAGAAGCAAGAGCAAACCCTCCCCCATCATGTCCCCGAAGTCACCACACTGACCAATTCCACCAAAAAGCATTTTTGCCTGATTTCCATCTTTTCTCCAGCTGCACTGCCCATCTGCCTCAGAGCCTGCAGGTGGGGGGGGGGGCTGCTCACCCCCTCGGGGGACTGGCCTGCCTCAATGGGCTGCCCCTCACTTTGGAAGCAGACACTCTCACTTCCCTTTCATTCTTTGTTCTTTCAAGGCCTCAGGTGAAAATGAAATAACAAAAAGAGAAAAGAAAAGGAAGGAGGGTGAGAATGAGGGGAGGAAGGGGAGACAGCCCCACTTTGTGTTATTACCCTGAAGGGACCTGAGAAAACAAAGGTGTTGTGCACACTGGGATCCCAGCTGATGCGTGTCCCCCGCTCCCTGGGATCCCAGCTGATGCCTGTGCCCCACTCCCTGGAATCCCAGCTGACGCATCCCCCACTCCCTGGGATCCCAGCTGATGCGTGTCCCCCGCTCCCTGGGATCCCAGCTGATGCCTGTGCCCCACTCCCTGGGATCCCAGCTGACACATGTGCCCCGCTTCCTGGGATCCCAGCTGATGCCTGTGCCCCACTCCCTGGGATCCCAGCTGACGCATCCCCCTCGCTCCCTGGGATCCCAGCTGATGCGTCCCCCCTGCTCCCTGGGATCCCAGCTGATACGTCCCCTGCTCCCTGGGATCCCAGCTGACGCATGTCCCCCACTCACGTCCAGTGTTAGTTCACTCTCCCCCCTTGCTCCCTACTCTATCCAGATATCATGCCATGAAATGTGCCATACCACTGTAGTCTGTTGTGAAAAGACAGCTAAAAAGATGCCTGAAAAATGAAAATTGAATATGGATGTTGAGAAAATGCTACTTCACCACTTTACACACACTTAATGTAATGTTCATTAAAAAAAGAAAGGACATGGATTTTTCTATTTCCAACTCCTAGGCCGAGATTATGAGAAGGATAAAGTCTGCAAGGAGTTTGCCCATCTGGGAAAGGATGAGTTCACATCTCTGTAAGTGTACAGTATCCACTCACTCTCGTGGCTTTCTGACCTTGAGCAAAACTGAGCCTGCGGAAACTGGGGTTCAGTACACAGGGTTGCACTGATCGTTGCTCTATTAGGAGGACAGAGCCCAGGGGCATGTAGGGGGTGATGTCAGGCAAATGGGGGAAATCCGAAATTCTAGCTGACCTGTAGTTACTATGGTCTAAGAACTTGTCACCAGTAAGTTTATGAATGAGTTAAAGAGAATAAGTAGAGTTTTCTAAAGTAAATTAAAATGCAAGAGTACTTTCTAGGACTCTGGCAAAGAAAGGCAGTGGGATAGGGAGTAGATGGCTTTGGGGAGGCTTGAGAAAGCCCAGACCAGACCAGACTGAGGCAGCCCCAAGTCCAATTTCTACAGCTTTGCAAGATAAACCAGCCTAGAACAAAATGGTTTTAGAATAGACTTCATTCCTTCATTGGCCATGTAAAGAAGTCAATGTGTACAATACTCCATGTAACAATTATATAGATTTAATATTTCAGTGCAGCAAAAAGCGTTTCCATCCTAGTTAATTAAATTGACTTACTTTCCCCTTCAGGTCCCTAGTCCTATACAGCAGAAAATTTCCCAGTGGAACGTTTGAACAAGTCAAACAGCTCGTGACGGAAGTTGTCTCCTTGACTGAAGCCTGCTGTGCGGAAGGGGCTAACCCCGACTGCTACGACAACAGGGTAGGCTCGTGTGACTGGCCGGGAGAAGGGGGCCAAAGTGTGTCGTGTCTGGGCGAAACTGTATACAGCAACTCCACCTACTCCTAGATTAGGGGCAATAGCAAGCCTATTATTGTTACAGCCCAGGTTTGTTCTAAATAATGAGTCCATTTTACCCATTATTCCTACAAGATTCAAATGAGAAAACTGGGTCCTAAAGTAACTTAGTGATTTAGTAAACATATCTTGTAGTAAGAAGTGGGTACAGCCTACAAATCCAGACCTAAGACCTGAGCGGGTTTTGTTTGTTTGGTTGGTTGGTATTTTTTGAGACAGAGCCTCAAGCAGTCACCCTGGGTAGAGTGCCATGTCATCACAACCTTCAACTTCTGGACTTAAGCAATTCTCTTGCCTCAGCCTCCCAAGTAGCTGGGATTACAGGTGCCTGCCACAATGCCTGGCTATTTTTTGGTTGTAGTTGTCATTGTTGTTAGGCGGGCCCAGACTGGATTCGAACCCGCCAGCTCTGCTAGATGTGGCTGGCACCTTAGCCACTTGAGCTACAGGCACTGAGCCAAGACCTGAGTTTTTTATCACTACCAACTCGAGCCTCTCAAATATCAGCTCTAACCCTGGAACCCTGGAAGCCTGCCCAAACCTTTATCATCATGCCAGGTCAGGTACCAACTACCTCAGGAAAATTTAGAGAAATTATTATTTCAAATTATTTGGGGGCCAAAAGTTGCCCTATAGGTGTACAAGTTCTAGACTGTCTTCCCTATAGTACTTATAGAATTTAAATGCTGAAATAACAGGGATTGAAATCTAGACAGTGGCTGATAAAAGGCAAAATCTTGGGAACTTCAGTAATTTACTGACGCAGTCATCAGGCCTGATGCAAGCGACATTTTAATAAAGTCCTCTCCAGACAAATCATTCTCACTGCTCAGGCCTGAAGCAGTTATCCCACAGACACAACACTCCAGAGATCTGGTTATAATAGATTCTAGACGGTGAATACTCTTCCCATTGATTTATCTAGCTTTTAATCTCCTCACTGAAGTACACTTTGGATTGTGAAATAAGAACTTTATAATCACTTTCTTCTAGCACCAAGTTCATAAATACCTCTTATTCCAACCTTCTGCACTCCCTTAAACTAAGCAAGCATCCAACTATCAACCAAGGCCAACATGAAAGAGCATTTTTCATTTTACGTCACCCCCTGTATTTGCCAGTGATCTGCGTCTACAATCCTGGCGTTTCAGAGAACAGAGGGCCTTGGCATTTTTTGTGTGATACCCTCCTCTTTCTCCTGTGTATTCAAAGCATATTTTAAATGTGTTGACACTTTCAGCCTCTTTTTTTTTTATTTGAAAGAAGATAATTTTTAAAAGGAAAACCAGAAAGATTTCCAGGAAAAGAAAAGGAAAATGATTTTCTGAAAAGAGAAATAAAGCTAAAAAAAAAAAAAAAAGACTCTTAAGTTCTGAGTCTGTGAAGGAACTCAGGTCTAGAAGGGAGAAGAAGCAGGTCCGTGTAACTAATTCATCACATCCCCTTCCTTCACTGATTGGAAAGATCTTTAGAAATTTTGCCTTAAAAAGATGACTACTTATAAAATAAGGGTAGAATGTCAAGTCCAAATACTTTTTCCATATAAATCCCAATGTAATTTTTTTCATGATGACTATTTCTAATCCTTTTTCCTCCATGGTGATTATTTCTATTCTTTATCTATACTTCAAATATCAATGATTTCCAAAAAAACTGCAGCATTTTGTTGCTGCAGTTGCTCTGATGGTGCCCGGTCTGCCCACACTTGGGGGGCGGGGCAGTGTGGGAGGCGGTGAATTAGTCTCCCCTGGTTTTCAGCCCACGCTGCACTTGAGAATGAATCTTGAGGCTTTGGGATATACAGGTTTTCAGGTCCCATCTTTGACCTGCTCAATCAGAATGTCTAGGCTGTGTCCCCCAAGCATTTCTTAATTTTACGTACTCTATGAGGGATTCTGACGCTAAATAAAACAGGATCAGGAGGAGGGAACATCCTAGAAGGCTGAAGGCAGCAGAGTCGGAGCCACTTGCTTAGCAGGGAGCAGGGCAGAGGGCGCCGCCCAATGTCACCTGGCACCACCGCAGAAGACACAGGTCGGGACAGCATCAGAACTGCCATAGTGCTTTTCAGGCGCCCTCCTCACCCCTCAGAGACGCTAACCTCCCTGCGGAGGGACAGGGCTAGAGGGTCAAATCCTAAGGACTCCCTTTATTGAGAGGATACCTGAAGTGTCCCTTATTACACAGATGAGACCCCAGGCTCCCCTGTGACTGTCACCGAGGGGGCCCTGGGCAGGGACAGCGTCTCAGGGAGGCGGGGGTGGGGGGGCTCAGCCCAGGGTGGCCCAGCCCGGGACCCGCCCCTGACTCCCCCGTCCTTGCAGACCTCGGCGCTGTCGGCGCGGTCCTGCGAGCGCGACTCCCCGTTCCCGGCGCACCCGGGCACCGCCGAGTGCTGCGCGCGCGAGGGCCTGGAGCGCAAGCTCTGCATGGCGGCGCTCAAGCACCAGCCGCAGGAGTTCCCCACCTACGTGGAGCCTACGAACGACGAAATCTGCGAGGCGTTCAGGAAAGATCCGAAGGGATTTGCTGACCAGTAAGCTGCCTGCACCACAAATGCTTTAAGGCATAAAACACCAACCACAGAGGTGTCTAATCCAGCCCGTCCTCAGTGCAGACTCCTCTTCCACGGCACCGGGACAACTCCCAGTGGTGGGAACCGGCATTCCCGGGCTGCTGAGTTTTGTGACTTCCTTTCTCAGAGACAAAAACAACCCCCAGCTCCTGCCTACTCATCCTCGTATCCTTCCTTCTGAAGCAGAATCATTTGAGTCCCCTGCCCACATGACATATTTTCAAGTATTTGACAGCCCCTATTATGATTTCCCTTGTGCTAGGGATCCTTGCATACACCTGATAGAAGCAATTTTATTGCTGTGCACAGTTTAAATACTAAAGCATAAAAAGTGAACCTCGTTTTCCCTCCCCTCCTATACAGCCACAGGAACACCTGTGCGCAGGACCCACTTACTCCCTAAGTAACCGTGTAACGCTGCAATCCGCGTTTAATAGCGTGAGAGGCTACACTGATCACACCCTGAATCTCTAGACTTTAAAGATCATAAAAGTAACAACAATGGAGGAAATCCATGATTACAGTGAAAAAATGACACATACACCAAAATCAAAAGTGACATCATTCAAGGTGGTCACAATCTATGAAAATTAGTTGGCTTGCCTATTCCTATACATTTTAAAAGGGGATTTTGTCCAGAATTACAGAGTCCCTTTTTAGATTCCTAAGGGCATGTGTTTCTAAGAATTAAAATTAAAATGATTTCTTTCAACAAATAATGAAACCTACGTATAGCAATTATCTAGAATAAACTGAGATGGATAAGCACAGGTAAATCTAGTACAACAATCATCTGAATGCTTCACCAGCAGCTTAATGAATCAGCAGCTCCAGGGGTGATGCATCTGGGTTGATACTCAGTGACTAAAGGGGCAGACGGCCCCTCCTCTCCAGCAGACCACATGGGAATTTAGGAAAAAGCCTGTATTTTAACAAACATGTTGATGGACCAGTATTATATAATTTCCTCTAAATCCTTAATGCTTCTTAGATATTAAAACTATACACTAAGGTAGCATGTATTCTTTACCCATCAAAAATACTTATAAAAAATAAGTTTGTTTCCTCACAATTTTTTAACCGATCCTATTTTCTCCTCAACAGATTTATGTATGAATATTCCAGCAATTACGGACAGGCCCCCCTGCCGCTTCTGGTCAGCTACACCAAGAGCTACCTCTCTATGGTGGGGTCCTGCTGTACCTCCCCCAGCCCAACCGTGTGCTTTTTGAAAGAGGTAGGTCCCATCTTACTTACAATGTGGTTGTATTCTGTTTTTCTTCTTGTAATGCCATTCCTTTTAAGTAATGATAGAAGTTAAGATTTCACAGTCAGTAAAAGTTATTAAAATGCCTCCCTTGAATTCTGATAACAAGAAAATAAACATATCACCTCTGGAAGAAAATTCAAGGCACTCCCTTGGTCAGTGTTCAGTTGTCTATTCATCAGAAGAGAAATCGTGGAATTAATAGTGCCTGGTGTTTGCCACGGGCGCACCATGTCCGGTGGCTCGCGACCATCTGATGATGAGACTCTCTGCCTCATTGTCTAGAGACTCCAGATGAAGCCCGTGTCAGTTCTCACCACCATGTCGAACAGAGTCTGCTCACAATATGCTGCTTACGGGAAGGAGAAATCAAGGCGCAGGTAAAGATTAAACATCGTTACCACATCTGGACATTGGGTTCTGCGTTGTTATCCATAATACTGGAGTTCTCTAAGAAAACATTTACAACAGAAGGTGCAGGTCTTAGGCTCCAATACTCCTCAAAAATATGGTCCAGTTCTTTTTCCTTTTCTTTTCTCTATACATAATATGAATAAGAAGGCTATGGTGTGAAACGTGAGATTGGCTTTTAATCAACCTTCTCCACATACTCATTATGTGGGAGACCTGGTAGGCCATTAGAAATATCTTGTCAACATTCATATGTTACCAACAATGTCATCTTTTTGTTGATGACCTGCTTTTTGCCTTGCCCGGCTGTTTCTTGGGATGAAAGCTCCTGAATTCTCGCTTCTTACACGAAGCTTTGTGCTGGGTAGTGTCCATCCCTGGACCATCATGACTTACCCTCATCAGCCACCTGCTTCTGTGACTTGCCACATTCCCTTTGGTCCTCTGTCTGCTCTTCACTGCTGACTCTGTGTTTTAATTGTGATGGATTCCATTGCATTCTCCCCCGTGTCCTCAGGCATTTGACCTTGCCAGGATTTTCTTTTCATTATTTACATCTCTTCAATTCCTTCTCCTCTGAACCACAAGCTTTTTTCCCCCTGTAATGGTGATGAATAAAACCTATTTCTAGCTAGCAACAGGTGATTAGCCTCTGACATGAGAATAGTAACCACTTTCATGAGTATTTTAAATATAATCTCCCTTAGAACTACTCAAATAGTCAATGACATTTTCTCTATTATTTTCCTTAGTTTTCCTTTTCCACTGAGATAATATGCTCAGCAAGTAGGACATAGGAATTCATAGTATAAAACACCATATATATTGCTTAATTGTTACACTTATATTGATGTCTTAGAATTTACCTTAAGGAATTAGAAATTGGTATAAACATTTAGCTACAAAATGTTGCTACAAAACATTTTCAAATAAGATAAAGTCAGAGATTTTCTAAATGTCCCTAGAATAGAAAATGGCTTGAGTCACACAAAAAGGTTTTTTTTTAAGCTGCATAATATTCTATTGTATGCATATCCACATTTTCTTTATCTATTCATCTGTTGATGGACATTTGGCTGGCTTCTACCTCTTAGCTACTATGCAATAAATTATTAAAATTATATTATAAAAGAATATTTCATGAAAAGTATAAAACATAGCTAAAGAAATCAAAGAAGATACAAATAAATAGGAAAACATCCTATGCTTATAGTTTGGCAGACTTAACACTGTTAAAATGTCTGTAATACCCAAAGCAATCTATGAGGAATGCAATTCCTATTAAAATCTTAATGCCACGTTTTGTCATAAATTTCAAAAACAAATCCTAAAATTCATAGTGAATCTCAAGGGACCATAAAGAGTTAAAAAACAACCTTGGGGAAAAAAAGTTCAAGGCCTACAATTTTCTGTTTAAAACATATTACAAAGCAACAGTAATCAAAACCATATGGTACTGGCATGAAGACAGTTATCTAGGACAACCAGATACAATAGGAAGCCCAGAAATAAAGTCTTATACATATAGTAGATAATTTTCAACAAGGGTGCCAAGATACACCACAGGGTTAAAAGCAGCCTCTTTAATAAATGGTGTTAAAACACTGGTCAGAAGGATAAAATCAGATCCACTATCTGCTACATACAAAAATTCACTCAAAAATGAATTGAACCTACACGCTAAGACCTAAAACTACAAAACTCTTAGAAGAAAACATAGGGGAAAGGTTTAGACTATTGGATTTGGGAACACCAAGCATGGGCAACAGAGGCAAAAACAGACAAATGAGACTATGTCAAATTTAAAAACTTCTGTACATCAAACAACACAACACCATCAGTGAAGTAAAAAGTCACTTAAAGGAAGGAAGGAAATATCTTCAAATCATATGTCTGAAAAAAAAGTTAAGGGAATGCATAAGTAACTTCTATAAATTAATAATACAAATGCTCAGACAACTCAATTTAAAAATGGGCTAATGACTTGAATAAACAATTCTTCAGAGAAAATATACTAATGGCCAACAGGCTTATGAACAGATGCTCAACCCCAGGAATCATAAGAGAAGTAGAAACCAAAACCACAGTGAGGCTTCACCACATACCCTGAGACATTCACCATCTCCAGAAAATGTTGGCCAGGAGGCTTAGATCCTGAAATGCTTGTGCAGTGTGGGTGGGGATGTAAAACAGTGCAGCCATGATGGAAAACAGTATGGAAGGGCTCCAAAAATTAAAAGTAGAATTACCACACAATCCAGCCATTTTACTTGTAGGTATATATGAAAAATAATCTGAAACAGGATCTTAAAGAGATATTTATTTTCACTTCCATGTTCATTACTGCATTATTCGCAATAGCCAAGAGGTGAACACGACCCAAATATGTCCACTGGCAGGTGAAGGGGAAAAGGAAGTGGAGGATGTACACACAGTGGAATATTATGTAGCCTCAGGAAACGAGGAAAGTCCAGCTGAGTGTGTTGGCACAGGCCTGGAGTTCCAGCTACTTGGGAGGCTGAGGCAGGAGGAGTCCTTGAACCTAGGAGTTTAAGACTAGCCTGGGCAACACTGCAAGACCCCACTCAAAAAAATAGAAGAAGAAGAAGAAAATCCTGTAAAATAGATGAGTTTTGAGGACATTATGCTAAGTGAAATAAGTCTCTCATAAAAGGAAAAATACTGGATAATTTTACTCAGATAAAGTATCTAAAATAATAAAAATCATAAGAATAGCTAATGGAAAATGGTTGCCAAAGGGTAGGAGGAAGGAGGGGTAAATCAGTGCTCACAGATATAGAATTTTAGTTCTGCAAGATGAGAAATTTCTAGAGAGTAATTGTGCAGTCACGTGACTATGCTTAGCACTACAGAACCATATGCCTTAACATGGTTGAGACTGTAAGTTTCATATCATGTTTTTACTACAGTTTTTAAAAATATTTAATATTCTTAGTATGTTCAGGATATTAATGTGAAAAGAATATGT
>NW_003852586.1:266814-272993 GCF_000181295.1 Otolemur garnettii
CTCACAGGCAGGAGAGGACCACGGCATAATCTCACCCACACATGTGACCTCACAACATGTGACCTCACAGGCAGGAGAGGACCATGGCATGATCTCACCCACACATGTGACCTTACCACATGCCTAAGGGTTACAGTAACAAACCCCAATGCTTATTAACTCTGTGACCTAAGGCAATAGGGCTATCATTACTTTCATGAGTGAAAGTAATGAAAGCGGGTTCAAACCTGGCCCCAGCCAAACTACAGCAAAAAAATAGCCAGGCATTATGGCAGGTGCCTGTAGTCCCAGCTACTCAGGAGGCTGAGGCAAGAGAATCACCAAAGCCCAGGAGTTGGAGGTTGCTGTGAGCAGTATGACGCCATGGTACTCTACTGAAGGCAATAAAGTGAGACTCTGTCTCTAGATAGATAGATAGATAGATAGATATTTTATAAGACTATGAGGGGCCACAAAAACACAACGTTGGCCTTGTGAATAGACAGAGGTTAGGGCTCTTACTGTCGGCTCATTAAATCTAACATTTTAAGTGTTTGCTTTAACTCCATAGACCTGGCCAGAAGAGAAGCTGCTTTTGAGTACTGAAGACTTGAAAAGATCTAGTGGGCACGGTTGACCTTGAGTCAGATGTGTTCTATGCAGCTGGAAGGCCAGAGGGTTGAAATTAATTTTATTCCTCCAGGCTGCATGTTTATCCTGAAACCAATAAAACTGAAATGCAGATAAACTAACAAATTCATTTTAACTATTTAGCCATCTCATAAAATTAGCCCAAAAAGTGCCCACTGCTGATCTGGAGGATGTCTTGCCACTAGCTGAAGATGTCACGAATATCCTCACCAAATGCTGCCCATCCACCTCCGAGGACTGCATGGCCAAGGAGGTAAGACAGACCCTATCACCGTGTCACCACTGCACACTGAGCACTGACAGGTGCTGAGGGCAGGCACTCTCCTAAGCTGCTTTTCATCTTCCTAAGGAACCCCAGATAGGTTCCTTAGGAAGATGAAATACAAATACAAATATGTTCTTCACTCCATTGTACAGATGAGGAAACTGAGGATAAGCAAGGGCTGATAATCTGAGACCACACAACCAGTAAATGGCAGAGTCCCCGTGTAAGGACAAGATTACCAGATTCCTTGGGCCTCACTCCATCTGCGCTGTCCAGCACTGTATCCATTAACCACTGACAGCTGTTAAATTCAGTTATAATTAATTAGAATGAAGTTTAAATTTAAATTGGATATGATTTAAAATTCACATCTCAGTCACACTGGCCACACTTTGAAGAGACAGCAGTATGGGCAGTACAGATAAGATATCACATAAAGTTCTATCAGCACTGCAACCATTGTGCTATTGGAGGTTACTAATGCCTTTATTATATTTCTTATAATTTGATAGTCATCTCCATGTTTTTACTGTATTAAATTTGCATAATTCCTTCAAGTAGATGCAAATTTGAATAATCGCATTAAATGAAGATCAGTCCCTGAGATCGTATCAGTCCCTTTATCTGTGTTAATGGGTGTTGTTCTATAATAATACACAGTGGGTAAATAGGAGTGTCTTACACACATCTGTTGCACGTGTTATATGTATCTATCTAGATATACTGTATTTTTATTAACTGATCCTCTGTTATAGTACTTAGGTTTTCAATATTTTAAGCAATGCATCATTTAATAGCCTTGTATTTAAATCTTCCCTTAATCTATAATTATTTCCTGAGCATAAACTCTTAAAACTTACATTGTACATTTTTACATCTTTTAGTACATGCTGACGAATGGTCTCCCCAAATATTATACAAATTTAGTTTCCAAGAGTGTTCACGATGGCTTTTATCAACACGCCAAAGCTTTTCAGCCTTGATAAGCCTCATCTTTACATAGACCGACCAGAAAACTAACAATGCACAAACTCCCTGTTTCTGTAGCTGCCTGAACACACAGTAAAAGTCTGTGAGCACTTATCCACCAAGAGTTCTAAGTTTGGGGACTGTTGTCAAGAAAAGACTCCCATGGACGTTTTCATGTGCACTTACTTCATGCCAGCTGCACAGCCACCCGAGCTGCCGGATGTTAAGCTGCCCACGGGTAGAGACGTGTGTGATCATGGGAACACTAAAGCCGTGGACCAGTAAGTAGAGGTGGAGTGGAATGTGTCACATTTTAGGTTCATCCGGACAGAAATGTGGCCAGATGGAGGGGAGGCATGCTGTCACCCACTTTAAACACAGGCAGAGTACTTTTTCTGTTTTTCATGGGTTTAAGTATTTGTTAATATTTTAAGTTACTGAATGTTTTTAAACTCCACAATTTATTTTAAATGAAGAACAATTGACTTCAGTACAAAGATTTTTGGAGATGGAAAAAGCTTAGTGCTTCTAATTCTGCCTCTTGTGATTACGATGCATTACCAAGAGAAGTGACTCGGCCTTCCTGAACCTCAGTCCCTTATTAATTTGAAAATGTTAATACCTTCCTTCCTTAGCACACAGGCTGCGAGTGGGGAGCGCGTGTAGAAATGCAGGTGAAAGTGAACATGGAAACATCTTCCTATACACAAAAATGCTACACATGTAAAACACATCACGGCACCAGGAATGGCCATCGTGTTATTAACTAGTTTTATTCTGTTATGTCTGGTTCAAAGTCACAAATCAAAAGCCTAAACTATCCCAACCTTTTTGTTGTTGTTGTTGTTGTTGTTTGAGATAGAGCCTCAAGCTGTCCCCCTGGGTAGAGTACTGTGGCATCACAGCTCACAGCAACCTCCAACTCTTGGGCTCAAGCGAGTCTCCTGCCTCAGCCTCCCAGGTTGCTGGGACCACAGGCGCCTGCCACAACGCCCAGCTATTTTTTTGGTTGTAGCCATCATTGTTTTTTGGCAGGCCTGGGCTGGATGCGAACCTGCCACCTTAGGTGTATATGGCTGGCGCCTTAGCCACTTGAGCCACAGGAAACAATCCATATCCCAAACTTTTGGACAATAAACATTTGGTGCCAATAAAATAGCAGACAGAATAACTTTCCTTGGCTATATTGATTACTCTTTTGCACTAAATGAGAAACAGACTAAATAAGAAATGGCAAACCTTTTTCTTATTTCATCTAACTGAAGAAAGAACTAAAATTAGTATATCATGGGCTGCATGCACTGTGAGCATACACACACCCATGGCGTGAAGATGTTTCATAGATAGACTGAAGGAGGTTAGAATATTGATCAGCAACATCAGGCAGCAGAATTGAGGTGGGACTGACACTTTAATTTCTAAACACTCCTTGTTTTTATAAGTGCATGAGTAGCACAGGCTAAGACACCATGGTTTACACAAACCTATTACCACAGCAAATCCTTTAAAGCGCCCAGCTGTTGCTCAGAAAGGGTCGACTGTGTTATATGGCCCAAAGAATAGCTCCAAGTTCATTTGAAGCAGACAAGCTTTTACATAATATACATTAATAGTCATCACACAGAGATTTAATTCAGCATTAACTAGTCACAGTAGCTTCAAAGCTAATATTAACTGCATTTCAATGAAAACACTGTTGAATCCAAACCCGGTGGGTGTGGGGTCAGTTTCCCCTTGACTTCAGATGTGGAGCCGGAAGGTCTGCCTTTACCACAGACATGTCACCTCCCAGAAAGGGAACACACACACACATCTGCACACACCTGAAGAGCATCTTCTTTGCCCCTTCCTACCAGGTATACATTTGAACTAAGCAGAAGGACTCACGTTCCAGAAGTATTCCTCAGTAAAGTGCTCGAGCCGACCCTGAAAAGCCTGGGTGAATGCTGTGATCTCGAAGACCCTGCCACCTGTTTAACAGCTAAGGTACAATGGGCTAAAATGTGTCAACCACTTAAACTGCAGTTGATGGGCTGAACCTGGCTCACTGTCCACTTATGTATGGCCTTCAAGCTAAGAATGCGGAATGGTCTTACATTTTTTAACTTTTCGGGGGGAAATATCAAAAGAAGATTAATATTTCATGACATGTGAAGATTACATGAAATTCACATTTCAGGGCTCATGCATAAAGTTTCACTGGAACACAACCACTCGCACTTCCCTTGATCTTGCCAAAAGGCCACGCAATACCCTTCTTGTTCTTTACGTGTTATTTACGACTACACCTGTGCAGAGTGGAGTAGTTACAACAGAGACCCTACGTGGCAAAGTCTGAAATATTTACCATCCATCCTCGTGCAGGAAGCATTGCCAGCGCCCAGTGTAGCTAATACTCACACTGATACGACACACCTCATTCTGATTCAACACCCTTTGAAGATAGTATGTCAAGACAAACACCATTGTTTTCTTACAGGGCCCTCAGCTGGAGAAGGAACTGTCTTCTTTCATTGCCAAAGGACAAGAACTATGTGCAGATTATTCAGAAAACACATTTACTGAATACAAGAAAAAGTAAGTGACTTGCTCTGGGTGTAGTCTCCAAATTTATGCATAATATTTGCTTGCATTATGATCAGAACACATTGTTAACAACCTAAGACGTGCTAAGTGAATAAAAAGAGAAGGTACAATTAAAAGAATTTTTTAAAGCATTTGGAATCTAATATCGCTGTAAGAAGAACCTGAGCTCTTTTACCAGGGGAAATGTGTCCTGTGTATCAGGCATGTGGCCAGTTAGAACACAGGCTAATTGTTACAAAATTGATCTGCAGGGACCTGATTCAAATAGACAAAATTAGCACATAGTTTCTCAGCCTTCCTACCCCAGAGTTATCTGCAGGTCCTGCTGTTCATAACCCAGGAGCCCAGACTGCCTGAGATGACCCCAACTTTCAATGCCGTGTTGGCCATCACCAGCGTGTATTCCCCATAAACTGGAAACACAGACACTAACCATCCACACTGTTGTACAATAGTCGTTTTTCTCAGTTAGGAGGAGAAATCACTGCTTTATAAACAGACGCTAACAGGAAAGTAGCAGGACACGATAATGAAAGTAGTACGGGGCTCTTGGTAAAAGTCTCCATTGGAAAGACCATGTCATTCCCAACTGTACTCAGATCCATTTTAAATCATTTGAACATAGGTCTTAAGAAAGCACAAGTAGCCCAAAGTAAGTCGCCCCCTCCAATGACCTCCACAAAGTCCACCTTAGCAAAGCCCTAACTGAAGGCCCTAAGTTCAAAATGGTTATTTCTCAGTTATCAGAAAATTTGTCTGATTATGTATCTATTAGTTACATGGAGGCAGTACAGAAGAACAGAGTCAGACAGGCAGTGCAAGATGACATTCTCTGTCCAGAAATGCCTGGGGCAACTGAATGAAAATGTATTCCATAGTGTGGATCCAGGTGAGCACACAGCATAACTGACATAAGGAGGGTGGAGACCCTCAAGGCTGGGTATTAGAAACGTCCTTCTTCCCCAGCCTTCCTTCCCACTGCCCCTTCCCTCCCTCCCTTCCCTGTCTTTCTTCTCTTCTCTTCTCTTATCTGCTTTATTTTTCCAATCCTCTGCGTTCTTCCTGGTCTCTCCAGCCTCCATGTCCAGCCTGGGCCTGTGAGTTCTGTGATGATTTTGTGACTTCATCCCTTTACCCTTCTGTCTCTTCCCAGCACTCACCTTGCCAACTCCAACTCTAAATAGATTTGGGTCTCTTCACCTAACATCATCATGGGCAAGCATTTCTTGGAGGAAATCACAAAGCCAGGCGAGTTGGGAGGATGGAGAGGTGTCAAGGTCAAGTGAGAGAGATTCCCAGTCTTGTCACCACCTTCCAAGTGAGATGGAAAGTTAGTCCACAGAAGAACTAAAGACAAGAGCCAGGGTTTCCTGAACCCCATTCCATCTTTTCTGGCTTAATTTAGTTCAGAAGTAGGCAAAGTTCAGAGGGAAATTCTATAAAATATGAAATAAAAGAAAAAGCATCACAGTGGCATGATGTCCTCTAAGGGAACACCCTTTGAGGAACTTGAAACCTAAAACCACAAGGAAGGTGAAAGATCAGGGGAAAACAGAAGAAGTCATCATGTTGAAACAAAGACCAAAGGAAGGGGGAGAGAGCGGACTTCAAGTTCAGTAATATGTTTACTGGCAGGATCCCAAAAGAGGCACAGATCAGTATGTTTGCTGGAGGGATCCTGAGGGATCCCGAAAGAGGCACAGATCAGTATGTTTGCTGGCGGGATCCT
>NW_003852586.1:273557-282228 GCF_000181295.1 Otolemur garnettii
AGGCACAGATTTCATTTTCTGACCCCAAAATGACTCCCCCAAAATTATTCCACAAGTATAGAATTTTGTGAGAAAGGTAAGTCTTCTTTTCAATTTTCTATTGTAAAAGATATGAAATGGTTAATATTTTGCATTAGAAATGTTTGTTTAAAATACGTCTAGTAAAACTTATGCAAACACCACCTTTCAGACTGGCAGAGCGACTGCGGGCAAAGCTGCCGGACGCTGAGCCCACTGAGCTGGAGGCCCTGCTGGAGAAGCGCTCTGACTTCGCCTCCAAGTGCTGCTTTGTGAACTCACCTCCTCTCTACTGTGACTCACAGGTAGGAAGGTCCAGCCCTGCTGACCACTGACAGCTGGCCCGAGGGCCAGGGAGCTCAAACCAGCCACCGAGATGCCACCTCGCCACAGGCTTTCCTCCTACTGTTGTAACTCTTCTTTGTGATAAAAGGAAGAGAAATGACTGTTTTCAGGGTATTCTCACTTAAAAGAAAATTGAGATAGTTGCAAAACTTATGAAATTTTATACTTTAAAATAATTTTGTCTATGTTTTTAAGAAACAAAAGAGTTCATGAGTGCAGGCAGCAGAGTAAAGTGTAGTGTTTTACAAACTATAGGGTCCAACCTAATCACTGCTTTCAAATACGGAAGAAGAGAACACAGTTGAAATATCGAAGTCCATCTCGGCAGATAGTATTTCATGAAAATTTTATTTCATACATGTGTATGAGTTTATGTAGATGCATATGCATATATATTCATATCCATACAAAGGAACTACTTCCAGAAAAATAGTACCATCCTACTTTCTATTTCAATTATAAAAATATTAAATTTAATTTTAATATGAGAAACAATCTAAATGAAGAATTTCTAAAGGTCACATAAAGTATTTTTTACCATTATTCTCTAAAAGTTAAAAAAAATAATTATAAAGAATACTAAAATGAGTCATTTTTAATTATAAATTTTCTTTTAGACACTGCCCATTGGCTCCCAACCCAGAAAGATAAAGAAATTAGAAGAGCTGGGTAGTGCCTGTGGCTCAAGGAGTAGGGCACCGGCCCCAATACTAGAGGTGGCAGGTTCAAACCCAGCCCCAGCCAAAAATTGCAAAAAAAAAAAAGAAGTGCTATATATGTTCCCATTTCCTTCCCCACTCCACCCATTTTTGATAGTTTGGGGTTCATCTTCCTTTAAATGTCCTGCCTCCCCCTCCCCTCCCTCTTTTTCCGTCCCTCTCTGGGCCCCCCCAACCCGCCTTCTCCTCCCTGCTCTCCACATATTTGCATTCTGCCTAACTTCTCCTTTTCACCTTGTGGAAACAGACATTCTACTGCAGTCTGAGTGTCGGCCAGACTTTGTTTTCTGATAGGAGGTGAGGGGTACGTCCCTGCTCACTGCATCTTAGGCCTACTGTTTTGTTTGTTTTTTTTTTCCATAAACCGCAGTGCAAGGCTGGCCCTCTGGGCTCCATGGCTATGCAAGGCTGGCCCTCTGTGCCCCATCCATCTTCATGCTGGTCCATCTTCGCACCCTGAAGGTGTGTGGAAGGAGGCAGCTCCCCATATGGGGGTGAGGCCGTGTCAGTCAACCCAGGCTGTGCTCCAACTTCTGAGGTTCTGTTGAGTGTCCATTCCATTTCCGGGATGGGAGGCAAGGTTAAGCTCTACTCCACCCCTGAGGTGTGTTCTCCCTTCACTCTCCTCCTTTTGAAACACTAAGCCATCTCTCTTTCTTGCTATTTGTGGCTATTGAGGTTTTTTGACTAAACTTTATGTGTTTATTTTGTCACGTATCAGGGAAGGAGCATTTATGATCCACTTGGGCCCCTCATTTTGTGTCTTTACAGAAAAATAATTTAAAACATAAAGGTCAGTGTTACTTAGGTTAGTTAATGATGTGATGCCAGTTGGAAGTGCTTTCTTATAAGTAAAAGAATTTATAAGCATTTACATGAATTTTTGTTCATTTACTAACTATAAAAACAACAGAACCTATTAGAGCACATGTGAAAATATGCATGGACTTAGTAAAGAACAAGATCAGATCAGGGAAGTGTGAACGTTGGCAGAAAACGACAAGGATCCCCCAGGTTGATTTCCCACTCAGTAAATTCCAACCAGCAGTCACTCAGCCTCCGTTTAAATTCCTAGAGTCAGTTCATTTTCTCCTAGAAGTAGAAGTTGCCTCTATGGTTGCCACACACAAGCGGCTTGAGGCTAAAGGCCTCTATTTATGGGAGCACCCGTCTGTCAATGAAGCTGTTACATTCCTTTCATAATTTCCACTGATCCTGCCTGGCTTTCTGTATCAACCATACGTCTCTTCTGTTCTCCACAGCAGCTCTTTAAACTTGAAGTGGGTTGAAAAAAACAGGCTGAGAAGTATTTGTTTAAGCCTTGGGTTATGTATACCAACACTTTTAATACTTCCATTTTAGTCATGTCTTATTGTATAGTGTCTGAGAGAAAAAGTCTTAATCAGTTTGACAAACGTAGCTAAATCTTGTTCAATTCTCTGCTTTTTAGCCTTAGGGATTCTGATTTCTCTTCTCATTTCCATATTTATACTCTAGTCCCCAACCTATTTAATCTTGTTTTGAAACAATTTGCAAAGTCAGAATTCCAGGTGAAAAGAGTTCAATAGAAAAACCCATTATTTAAATTCCACTGACAAGAATTTCATTATATTTTATTAAAATTCAAACTGCGTAAGACTCTGAACATAAAAACTATAAAAGCTAGATTTTCAGGGTAATTTTGTCATTACGGGCATTAAAATATTGAGCATAAAATAACAAATAAAGCAAACAGTTCCTTTTCTTCATACCAACTTGCTTTTCGTAACCTAAATTTAATTTGAATTTAGATTACCTTGCCCTCAAAAATAAAATCTCTTTACATTAATTGTTTGCTACCAGAATAATTTGCTCTGAGGGTCATAGTCACTTAAAAAGTGTGTGTGTGGCGGGGGGGTGGGGGGAACAGTCTAAACATGTTTTTAGATTCTGTAGGAAGTAACATTTTGAAAGCCTGCCCCATCCCTCTCTTGTTTACCCAGAAATCTGTCCTCTCAACATCCTACAATACAAATCAGGTTTTAAGGGCAAGCACAGGCTTCCCTCCAGCTCCATGTATCATTCCTCTAGTCGCTTTTCAATTTATTTTTCATTATAACATATTGCTGTCCTAACAGCCCCAATGATGAGAAGGCAGGCTTGTACCTTTCCAGCTTCTCACTTTATCACCGGGAATTTACAGCAGCCCAGCTGAGCAGCCAGTCTCTCATAATTGCTAGAGAAGAGTGAGGGGCGTGTGGTGGCCGAGAGGCTGCTGACATTTGATCAGCACATCCAGGGACCACACCCATTGGGGTTTCTATTAACCTTTCTTTTTTAACTTAATTTTTATTAAGTCATAACTGTGTACATTTATGGGGTACAATGCTATGATTTTATACACAATGTGGAATGCTTGAATCAAACTAATCAACATAACCATCACCTCGCTTACTTATTTTTGTGGTAAGACATTTATAATATACTCTTAGTTGTTTTGAAATGTAGCCTTGCATTGTGCACATTAGGTGAGATCCCACCAAATGCCCTCCCTTCACTCACCTTCCTCCTGCTTCTTTCTTTCTGGATTATCTTTGTGTTTTTATCACTTTTTATAATTCATATGGATATGTGTTTCTATATTGGTTTCATAATAGTGTTGAGTACCTTGGATGCCTATTTTCACATTCTTGAGATACTTTACTAAGAAGAATATGTTTCAGCTCCATCCAGGTAAATACAAAAGAAAAAGAAGATTTAAAGTCTCCCTCTTTTTATGGCTGCATAGTATTCCATGGTATACATATACCACAATTTGTTTATCCATTCATGGGTTGATGGGCATTTAGGCTGCTTCCATGACTTGGCAATTGTGAATTGGGCTGCACTAAATATTCTGGTACAAATGTCTTTGTTGTAAAATGATCATTGTTCATCTTAGTAGATACCTAGTAATGATATTGCAGGATCAAATGGTAGGTCAACTTTTGGTTTCTTGAGAATTATACATGCTTCTTTCCAAAAAGGTCATAGTTTTCAGTCCCACCAGCACCATAGAAGTGTTCCTTTCTCACCACCTCCACCCCAACATCTGCAGTTTGGGGATTTTGTGATGTGTGCTAAACTTATTGGTGTTGGGTGATATCTCAAAATGGTTTTGATTTGCATTTCTCTGATGATTAAAGATGATGAGGATTCTTCCATGTGTTTGTAGGCCATGCACCTGTCATCTTCAGAGAAGTTTCTGTTCAAGTCTCTTGCCCACAAAGAAATGGGGTTGTTTGTTTTTTTCTTATTGATTAGTTTGAGTTCTCTGTGGATTATAGTTATCAGATCTTTGTCAGAAACATAACCTGAAAAAATCTTCTCCCATTCTGAAGGCTATTTATTTGCTTCACTCACAGTTCCCTTAGCTGTGCAGATTTTTAGCTTTATCAGATCTCAGTAATATATTTTTGGTGTTGCTTCAATTGCCTGGGAGTTCCTCCTCATAAAATATTTTTCCCAGGCCAATATCTTCAAGTGTTTTCCCTGCACTCTCTTCTAGTATTCTTATAGTTTCATGTCTTAAGTTTGAATCTTTTATCCAGTGAGAATCTATTTTTGTTAGTGGTGAAAGGTGACAGTCCAGTTTCAGTCTTCTATAGGTCACCAGCCAGTTCTCCCAGCACCATTTGTTAAATAGAGAATCTTTCCCCGAATGAATGTTTTGTTAGGCTTATCAAAGATCAAATGATGATAAGTGGCTAGGTTCATCTCTAGATTCTCTATTCTATTCTGCATATCTGCCTCTCTGTTTTTTTGCCAGTACCATGCTGTTTGATCACTATAGATTTATAGTATTCTGAATTCTGGTATCATGGTGCCTCCTGATTTGTTTTTATTTCCTAATAATGTATTGGCTATTCAAGATTTTTTCTGATTCCATATAAAATAAAGTATTATTTTTTCTGAGATCTTTAAAGTATGACAGTGGAGCTTTAATAGGGATTCCATTAAAATTGTATATTGCTTTAAGTAGTATGGACATTTTAACAATGTTGATTCTTCCCATCCATGAGCATGGTATGTTTTTCCATTTGTTAATATCTTCAGCTATTTCTTTTCTCAGGGTTTTATAATTCTCATTATATAGATCTTTCACTTCCTTTGTTAGATAAACTACCAGGCATTTCATCTTCTTTGGCACCACTGAAAGAGGAATAGAGTCCTTCACTATTTTTTCAGTTTGACTATTGTTGGCATATATAAAAGCTACTGATTTGTAAGTATTGATTTTGTATCTTGCAATACTGCTATTTTCCTTGATCACTTCTAAGAGTTTTGTAGTTGAGTCTCTGGGGTTTTCTAGGTATAAGATCATGTCATCCACGAAGAGTGAGAGTTTGATGTCCTCTGACCCCATTTGGATACCCTTGATCCCCTTTTATTGCCTTACTAGGACTCCAGTACAACGATGAAGAGCATAGGGACAATAGGCATCCTTGTTTAGTTCCAGATCTGAGAGAAAATGTTTTCAATTTTACTCCATTCAATATGATATTGGCTGTGGGTTTGCTGAAGATGGCCTCTTCAGTTTAAGAAATGTCCTATCTAAGCCTATTTTCTTACATGCTCTAATCATGAAAGGATGATGGATATTATCAAAAGCTTTTTCTGCATCAATTGATAGAATCATATGGCCTTGGGTTTTTTAATTTTATTTATATGGTATATTATATTTTTAGATTTATGCATGTTGAACCAACCTTGTAACCCTGGGATGAAACCAACTTGATTGTGGTGTATAATTTCTTTAATTTATCATTAAATTCTGTTTGCTAGGTTTTATTGAATATTTTGCATTAATATTCATTAATGATATTTGTCTTTAGTTTTCTTTCTTTTGGGGGGTCCTTTCCTGGTTTGAAATTAAGGTGATATTTGCTTCATAGAATTTGTAGGGGGAGAATTCCTTCTTTTTGAATATTTTCAAAAAGGTTACGTAATATAGGTACTAGTTCCTCTTTGAAGATTTGGTATAATTCTGATATGAAGCAATCTGGTCCTGTACTTTTCTTTTTGGGGAAATTTGTATAGTTTATGCTATTTCAGTGCTTGATATAGGTCTATTCAAAATTTCTAATTCTTTCTGGTTGAGTCTAGGAAGATGGTGTACTTCAAAGTATTGGTCCATTTCCTCCAGATTATCATATTTCTGAGAATAGAGTTTTTTATAGTAATCACTGTGGCTTTTTTTGAATATCTGTGGTATCTGTTGTTATTTATCCTTTATCATTTCTGGTTGATGTTATTAAATTTTTACTTTTCTGTTTCTGGTTAGGCTAATCAAAGGTTTATCAATTTTATTAATCTTTTCAAAGAACTAACTTTTTGTTTCATTGATGTTCTGAATGATTCTATTGTTTTTAATTTCATTGAATTCTGCTCTCACTATGGTTATTTCTTTAGTTCTGCTGGGTTTGGGGTTGGATTGTTCTTCCTTTTCCAGTAGCTTGAGATGACCCATTAAGTTGTTGCCTTCCTTTTTCTCTTTTCTTGATGAAGGCTTCTAATGCTATACATTTCCCTCTTAGGACTGCCTTTTCAGTATCCCATAGGTTTTGATAATTTGTGTCTTCATTATCATTTGTTCCAAAAATTTGATAACTTCCCTCTTAATCTCATCTTTCACCCAGCTATTATTCAGCATAAGGTTATTTAGTTTCTATGACTTTGTTTGAGTATGAAGATTTCTGTTGCTGTTGAGTTCAACTTTTATTCCGTGATGGTCTGAGAAGATACAAGGAATAGTTTCTATTCTTTTAACTTTTTTGAAATTAGACTTGTATCCTAAGACATTGATTTTAAAGGATAATCTATGGACTGATGAGAAGAATGTATATTCAGTTTTATTAGGATGAAATGTTCTGTAGATGTCTATTAAGTCCATTTGTTCTAGGGTCAAGTTTAAGTCTATTGTTTCTTTGTTTAGTTTCTTCTTGGAGGATCTATCCAGAACTGACAAAGGGGTGTTAAAATCTCCAACTATCATAGTGCAAGAAGATATCAAATTGTTCATATCTATTAGGGTTATCTTTATAAATTGAGCATTTAAGTCGGGCACATAAATGTTAATCATTGAAATATCTTTGAGTGTTTCCCTTGACATATATGTAGTGACCATCCTTGTCTTTCCTTATCTTTGTTGGTGTAAACCCTATTATATCTGCAAATAAAATTGCAACTCCTGCTTTTTTTCTGATTTCTATGCTTCCGTATTATAGATGCCCAACCCTTCACCCTGAGTCTTTTTTTTATCCTTTGAGGTAACATGAGTCTATTGTAGTCAACAAATACATGGTGGACATTTTTATATCCACTCAGCCAACCCATGCCTCTCAGAGGACAATTTAAGCCATTCAAATTAATCAAGGAAATTGACAGTTGTGGTACTGTGTTTCCCCCAAAATAAGACACTATCTTATATTTATTTTTTCTCAAGAAGACACACTAGGGCTTATTTTCAGGGTATGTCTTATTTTCAGGGGATGTCTCCGTGCTGAAATGCATGGCATGGCTAGGTCTTATTATCACTAGGTCTTATTTTCAGGGTAGGGCTTATATTTAATGAATGCATAGAAATCCTGCTAGGGCTTAATTTGGGGGGTAGGTCTTATCTGGGGGGAAACACAGTAGTTTTTTGGTCATCCTATTTTTCAAAGGTCCAGTGGATATTTTTAATTCTTTCACCATTGTGGAAAATAGGTTTTGTTTGATAAATTCTGAGTGAGTTTACTTTGGTGGTAGACTACCAAAGTCATGATGGAAAATGGGTATGAGTGTTTCCTAGAGAGCTGGCTTAGTTATAGCAAATTATCTCAACACGTGTATGTCAGTAAGGTATTTGATTTCTCCATCACAAGTGAAACTCAGTTTAACTTGATACAAGATCCTGGGTTGAAAGTTGTTTTGTTTTAGAATATTGAAGGTCAATGACCATCCTCTTCTGGCTTGAAAAGTTTTGGCTGGAAGCTCTGTAGTCATTCTAATATTTCTCCCTTTGTAGGTAATGCTTCTCTTATATCTGGCTGCTTGCAGAATTTTCTCCTTTATATTAACTTTAACAAAGTTAATTACGATGTGTCAAGCAGATCCTTTATTTGAATTGAGTCTTCCTGGGGTTCTGAAACTGTCTACTGTCTAAATTTCTGTATTTCTTGAAATACAGGGTAGGGCTTATATTTAATGTTTGGGAAATTCTCCAGAATATCTTGGAGTAGAACATCTGTACTTTTAGGACAATCCTCTTTTCCTCCAGGAATTCATATAAGTTGGATGTTTGATCTTTTAGACCAATCCCACAATTCTTTCAAGGAATGATCTGTCTTTGCTTTCCATTTTTCTGCCTCTTTGAATGTTTGGAATCATTCAAAAGGCCTGTCTTTAATTTTAGAGATCCTTTCATTTGCCTGATCAACTCTATTACTGAGGGATACTACTGTATTTCAAAGCTCCTTGAATAACTTTTTCACTTCCTTCAGCTCTGCTATCTCTTTTCTCATTATGTCCATATCCTTAGTAATTTTATCTTTGAATTCATTAATTTCTTTTCTTTTCTTTTTTCTTTT
>NW_003852586.1:282373-294445 GCF_000181295.1 Otolemur garnettii
GGATTACAGGTGGCTGCCACAATGCTCAGCTATTTTTTGGCTGCAGTTGTCATTGTTGTTTTAGCCAGCCTGGCCCAGGCTTGAACCCACCAACTTCAGTGTATGTGGCCTATGCCCTATTCCCTGAGCTATAGGCACAAGCCAAATTCATTAATTTCTTGAGACAACTTTTTGAACAACTCTTTGGATTTCTATTTCCATCTTTTCCTCCATTCTACTCATTTTATTTGCCATCCGTACTCTGAGTTCTATTTCTGACAATTCAGCATTTTGTCTATTAATTGCATCTTCTGTAATATTTCCTTTGTCATTCCTTAGGAGGGTTGATCTACTCTTATTATTCATGTTGCCAGAGTTCTTCCTCTGGTTCTGCCCCATAATTATTTTCTGCAGTTTGGCTAGTAAAACTTGTAGGGTAAGATTGGATTGAGGGCCCAGGAAATGGAATTAACCAGCACTTTATCAATGAGCTGGGGCTGGTAATTGTGGTTTTTCCCCTACAGCTTTACAAAGGTCCCTTTCAGAGCCTCAGCCAGATGAGGATCTGCTTGGTGTGATAGCATTAGCTGGCTCTGTCTTATAGTCAGCCAGCCTCTATCCAATCCTAATGAGTTGTGGTATGGGGCTGAAGTCTCAGCTGGAGAGAGATACAATCAAATGCGGTGTCCCATACCCCACCAGAGACAGGTAGAGGAGGAGAATTAGTCCCTCTCCCTACAAAACAATGACTTCTCAACCTTGGAGGGTTTCCAAGTAGACAGCCCAGGACAAGAGTTCTAACCTTATTTTCCCAGGCAGTGCAATCACTCCTCAACAGGGAGAGTTCAAAGGGTCTCCAGTGACCCAGTAGTGGGGATCTACAGGCAGTTCCATCCTGAAAGTCTGAGGGGCTGGAGTCTGGTTCCCTCTAGTGAGCAATGGAGTCAGGAAGGTACATCCCACCAAAGAGTCAGTCCAGAAACATCAGCGCCTCCACCCCCCACCACTCATGCTTTTGGAAACCCAAGGGGTTGGAGCCTGGCTCCCTCCAGAGAGCAGGGAAGTGCACTGCCAAAGTCTGACCCAGAGCATGAGCACCTCCACCTGCGGTGCACTGTCACAGCTCATTTCTCTCTCCTAGAGACTTGTTCCTCTCCCTGTGCAGTCAGCACCTCTGCTCCTGCTGCTCATTGCCACTGGCAACCCCAAAGTCTGACTCCCTCCAGTGATTAATGGAATCAGGGAAGTGCACCACCAAAGTATGATCTGGGGTATAAGCACCTTCACCCACTGCACACTGTCACAGTGCCATGCATCTCTCTCCCACGTATCTCTCTCTCCCTGTGCCCCAACTTCCACTTCAGACACTGTTTCCATGCTACTGTCCAGCAGCACATACAATGCCCAAGCCTCTCAAGGAATTGCTGAATACTCTGGGCTCTGCCAGGAGCAGGCCTTCAGACCTCCAGGCAAGGGGGGAAGGGTGAACTGGGAGTTCAGACTTGTGGGAAAAATATTTGCTCAACTTTATTTCAGTCAGGATTATGCCGAGGCTCACAAGTGGGACCTCCCTAGAGAAGGAGGCCCTGTATTTAGTGGCTCTCTCCCATGGGGTAAAATGAGAGCTCTTTTGTTCCCTACTCGCTTGCAGAGAGCACACAGCAACTCTCTTTCTTGGGGGAGGGGTCTCTCATCCTCTTGGCAATGGGCTTTGTACCTGTAACTTGTTCTCCTGGAGTCACAGTTTGCCTCAGCAGAGATAATGTGCACCTACCTATCTTCTTTCTTAGCTCAGCTTCCCACCCTCAGCTTCTTTGAGTCCATTCTGTCCATTATCTCTCCCTTTGGACAGGAGCCTCTGTTGAATGGCTCTAGTCGGCCATCTTACTTCCCTATTAGCCTTTCTGATCATCTTTCTGAATTGACTTGTCATAACTAGGTGGACAGCTGGCCTCCTCCTGACTTCTTAGGGCAGAATCTGTGAGATACTGTTGCTTTTCATTCCTCATGCTCGGTGTGAATATTTCCACTTAACCTATTGGATCGGGGTCATATTTGCAGATCTTCTTGTCCTGTATTTGCTTAAAAATAATTTTTCCTTAGACATAATATCTGTATACTCCTCTCACTCCTAGGAGCTTATCTGGGGGGATTGATCTCTATCGAAATATTCTATATTCTAAATACAGATGGCTTACCCATGGGAAGAGTGGTAAAGGGGCTTCTGAACCACACTCAATTAGTATTTCATTACATGAAAATCTACCCCTACCCTCACCCGGATCTTTAAATGACCAGAAAATAGAACCTGGGATTTTCTTCTGACTTTACCCTGACACTCTCAAAATTGGTTCATTTTTTATGCCATAGATGCCCCATTGCCTGTAGAAAAACATACAATTTCAAAATCACAATTGAAATGTATTTTCCCTCTCAACCATCATCCAGACAGGCCATCCCTATGTGGTCTTCTGAGAGCTCTTTATTTTGCTTCCTCTAACATGCCCCAAATGTGATCTCCCAGAATATTCAGAAAGTCACTGTTACATGCTGGCATTGATCACTAAAATCTTGAAAACACAGAGACAAATACAAATAACTGAGTGGAAGCTGGGCAAAGAAGAGACCAGCAAATAGCATCCCAGTCGCTACCCCTTCCCCGCTCTTTCCTGCCCCCTCTTCTTTCTATTATCAGGAGATCTGGTGTAGTTTTCCTCTTTGTGTAAATAGCTTTTATGACCCTTAATGTCATAACTATCATTTATTAAACCATTACTATATGTTAAGCAAAAACATTAATAGCCTCACATCTATTTATTTATAGAATAATGGAAAACAATTCTAAATGTTAAATCATTTTAATTACCCTTTTATATAGGTTGAATAAAGTTTACAGGGTTATATGATGTTAGGAAAATCTATGTTTATTCCCTGTTAGCCTGTTCTTCTCCCTCCAAGACATTGCCATGGTCTCCAATCCTAATTTAACTAATGACAAAAACAAAGTATTTATACCAAAAGACTGTTGACTGAAAATCCAAAATCCTTGTTAAATAGCAGAAGTGATACTTGGTGAGTAGCAGCATTCAGAATTCTACCCATCTCACTTGCTTGGAATCTTTGTCCACTAGTTTTACTCTTTTATTTTGCTTCAATATTTCCTCTCTACCAATTCTGCCCAATTTGGATTAAAGTTACTCTTATCTCAAAAAACAGTAATATATTTTGGACACCTCCCTCGCTATTTTTCCTTCTCCTCCCATTACAGCCACCATGCTTGAAACAAGGGCAAATGCTCACTCCCTACACCTCCTGCTGGGTCCTCAACCCTCTGTGGTCTGGCACCATGCTCTGGCTTCTGATGGTGCCGTCCACCGTGGAAAAAGGCACAGCCTCCTCATGGTTTCAGTCCTCATTGTTCTCTACAAAACAGCCGATACCCACAACTATTCCTTTCTCCGTGGAACAATTTCTTTGTATCCGTAGTATCATTTTCTGCTTTTATCTTTCTGTGGTTGTTCCCTTCTTATTCTGTTTCCTATCATTTCCTCCCTCTACTCATCCCTTAAATTTCTACTTCCCAGAGCTTTTTCCTTGACCCTCCCATGTCCACCCACCACATTTTATAGCCATTCTCTTCAGGCACATCGTTTGATCCCAGCTCTCTCCCTCCAACCAGGATCTCTCCCCCAGGGCCAGGCTTTTCTTCGACTATCTGTGGAGGTCTCTTGTCCCATAATTTCTTGTCTCATGTCTCACAAGAAATTCATACACAACAATGTGGCCACAGTGTTCCTCTGAAAACCTCCTCTTGTGTTTCCCAAATTTATGAATATCATCACCATTGTCCCATAGTCCCAAGATGAAAACTGAAAGAGTCTTGATTTTTCCTTCTCTTTTTCATAACAGCCAATGAAAATTCAAATTCTAACAATTCTAATTACCCAACACTGCTCCATCTCCCACCCACATTCTTCCACACTCTTGGTACTTAATTTTAAGCAATTTATCACCTGAACTCCAACTTGTCAATTGGCCCCCCACCTCCAGGCTGCCCCAGGCCCACCTCTACACTAGGTCAAGTAACCTTTGTAACACATACAAACAACTGATTAATACAGTATTCCAACAGCTCTCTATTACTTCAAAATTAAAATCCAGTTATTTTATAAGACCAAGAGATTTGGGACCCTTAATTTCCTCTCCAGCCTGACTTTCTATACTTTTTGTATTCTCCTCACTACTTGCAGTTTTCAAAACAGCCATGGCTTGCTGTTACCTCAGGGACTTTGCACATGACTCTGCACAGATTGCCCTGTCCCTCACCAGCCCCACCTGGGCTGAATCTTGCATCAGGTTTCAGGATTCCAGCTATACATCACCTTCTCTGGGGATCCCTCCCCAGCAGTCAGGCTCCTCTTTTGCCCCATAACACTCAATACTTAGCACTTTTTAAGTTCTACTGGTTTTTTTTTTCTTATCCATTTTTTCCAACACACTGTAAATGCTTTAAGAGCAGGGATAACCTAAAGCCAAATGAATGCAAAAGATGGCCAATAAAATCTGCAATGTGAAATATCATTTTGGCACGATCTGAGCAAGGTTTTAAACTTTTGTATACCTCCCCCATGACCTAGCAGTCTGCAAATGAAATACTCTGTAAGTCACATGATGTTGTTTTTCATTATCAGATTGATGCTGAGATGACCAATGTCCTGCAGTCCCAGGCATGAGCATGATCTTTGGTGAGTACTTTTTTTTTTTTTTTTAATGCAGCATCAGAGAATCCAGCATTGCTCAATGTATTTTAAAGATCATAGAAGGGAAAGAAAACTTCATCAGATTATCTATTCAAACTCACATAAAGAGTTGAGAATATTACACACCTAGACAAGTTAAAGAGCTTACACAGGTACACACAGCAGCTCTGACCTCTGACACAGACCGTGTGGATCCAGTTTGCTGGTGCCCAGCCAGGTACCACATCACCACCCTCACATCTGCACTAACAACAGCATAAAGATCACACCTGGGATTCTGATGCACCTCAGTGGGGAAATTTTTGAATTTAAAGACAGGTTCATCAAGTCATAAAAATGACATATCAGAGTTCTTAGAAGGGAAGAGCTCTGATTCAGATTAAAGCTGCCCTATTGAGACAATATCACCACTTCTTTCAATTATTATATTTTCAGCAGTTTTGAAGGCCTGAAGCAGAGACTAGGGGCATAAAAGAGTTTATTTAGATACAACTCCATACCTCAGAATGAAAGTACCCTCACCTCTGCTACTTCAGCAAAAGTGTGTGCTCTCCATTATGTTAATTTTAAAGATCTCACCTAGAGACTTTTAAATGATGCCAACAATGATCTGGGTTTATGTCACATCTTAGTTGAACTGAGGCTTTTCAATGATGTCAAATTTTTATTTTGCTGACTTACTAACAACTCTGCCAAAAATAATACGGAAACAAAGGCCTCTAATCCATTCACTGATGAAATTCAGTCATTTCATAATATTTGTCTTTCCAACTATTGATTATTTGAATCATCGGCAGTGGTAAAAATAAAAGTGACACTTTGAGAGACTGCACAAGGGCCATGGTAGAGTGCCCTGTAGAATCCCTCGGCCTGCACTGGAGCCCCCACTCCAGCTACCCATCTCTGTGACCTTCAGCAAGTTGTCTTTTTGCCTAAAGCTGAGTTTCCTGTTTGGTAAAATGAAAATTTCAATGTCTGCCTTGCAGTGAAGCTGTGATGATTGAGATGATGTGTATAAAATGTCTGAGAAGCAGGCAAAACAGATAAAAGCAATGGCACTAGGACGTTGTTGGGACTGCTGCCTCTGTGGCTCCTGACATGAATCTAAAGTCTCCCCACCTATATGTTTCTGTGCTTTGACACACAGCTGTTATGTGCTAAAGTTCTCTCAATAATTTCTGAGAAATAGTAAGCAAAATGCAAGTACCCTGAGGTATAAATATTCTGGAGTTAAAATAATGTCTGTTGCTGCTAAATTATTTCCTCCCTCCAATTCCCCTTGATCTCAATCTCCATAGAGTTAAAATCCCAATATACAGAAATTATCGCACCTCCTATTCATGAAGATATCTTAAGCTTTAACTAAGAATTGGGGTTGTTTGGAAAGTTGCGATAACTTGGACCTTGGGGATGTCTTTCCTTAGACCATGTTACCCTTCACAATGCAGGATGTCTCCTTCACGTCTTAGGTACACACCTTCAGGCTCTGAAAGAATAAACTGAAATAAGAGGAAGTAGCCTTGGTAAGGGAAACAATGCCAATTTGATGTATTCTAAAGAGATTTCTTTTCAGAACCAATTTCAGAAATGTGTTTAATTCTAACTAAATCAAGAGATGAGCTCAGTTTTTCAGTGACAGATTAGTGAATATTCTAATATACTGATTCCACTGGTTCATGGTCATTATCGTCATCTGCTATAGAATTGTTTGCATCATTTCTCTGGTGCCTGTTAACATTCTTCTCTGATCTTTAATTAATCCCTCAGTCGGCCCCACTTAATTAGCCAACCATATGCATGTTGATTACCTAGATGAAGAGCTCTAAAATAATTTGCATATTTCTTTCATAGATTTGACAACATTCATCGACTCTCCTGAGCTCAGCTTTACCCACTACCTATTTATCATAATCAGAGTCTGCAGTGATAAAGGCCCAACAACTTTCAATCATGTCAGGAATAGTCCCATCACCTTGAGAAAAGCAAGTTACATCTTGTTCACAAGGTGATGGGAATTATCCAAGAATAATGAGGCCATAACCTAAACCTGCACATTAAGTTTTCAGAATAAAACCAACAAATTGTGGTTCGTGGATCCAGGAAGAATTTGTAGCTCTGTTTGAAAAGGTTCTTTCAGCGATCCCAGCATTGCCCAGAAAGCAAACAAGCCATCCCTGAGCTGCTCTGAACACAGCACGGGACTCAGTGACTCTAGACTAAGTATTGAGTACTCCCCCCCGCCTTAGACCCATCTTCTCATCATATTTTAAATTAGACTAGCAGAAGATAGCCATTTCTTCAATGATTTTTTCCTATAACAAGTAAACTATTCAACAGCAGAAATGCCACATTGTTTAGGGTGAAACGTTCCCTAAAACTGTTAAGCCAACTTTAAGTGACTATATAATTCTTTTCAATGAAAGCCAACCCCTCTCTAACTAGACATCTGAACAATTTGTAGACCTGAAGCCTTTCATCTTAAGGTGTTTTACTCACCTACAATTCATGTCTTCTAGCCAACATTGTCATGCTACTTCACTTTCAACTAAAGTCTTATTAAAAACTTGAGTTGACATCAGAGCCGTACCTCCCTCAGATAGGAGCTCTCACTAAGACACCCTGCAGACCTGGGGTGCGAAGCAGAGTCCCGTCTCCCACCCTGGCCTCACTCCTGGGGTGCGATGCAGAGTCCCATCTCCCATCTTGGCCTCACCCCAAAACTAACCCTATTGAAGATAGTGAGAGATGGAATTTCCTGCCTTGTGCAAGCAGAATTATGATATAATTCTATTACAGACTGTCTTGGAAAGGGGGGAAAAAACAAGGTGACACGTTTGCCTTAATACAAAGCAGGTGATTTGATAGACACTTTCACTCATCAGTGTTTTGCTAAAATAAAAACAAACTATCATCTCAATTCCATGATCAGGAGGCTTATGATGAGAGTGGCAGTAGTTCTTCATTCTTACGGAGCAGAAGTCACATACCCCACTGGCTAAAATGCAAACACTGTACAACAGGAGTCCTCAAACTATGGCCCGCGGGCCACATGCAGCCTGCTGAGGACATTTATCCGGCCCACCGGGTGTTTTTGCCACTGCTGCCTGTCCTGCTTAGCAGCCAACTCATCCCAGGGCCTGCAGTCTGGCCCTCCAATGGTCTAAGGGACAGTGAACTGACCCACTGTTTAAAAAGTTTGAGGACCCCTGCTGTACCAGGTACCTGGGCATAAGAACAGGGAGGGTTTATGTGGTGTCACTACTGGTATGGAGAACTTCTTACTCTTTTTACTCTGAACCCCATGTTGCACCATAGTGGGCATCAGGGTCATGCTGGGCAGATTCGTCACTGGTGCAGACATGTGAATAACAGGACGTTACATGTGTCTTTTGAAGTGTGTCACAGTGCTGTCCATCAGGTCCATTTTTCTAACATATCATCCATTTTCATCATTCTCAGAGACTTAGAGCTGGAATCACCTTGAAGAACAACCTCTCGTGGCTTTAGCAAAACCAGTGAGCTTCTGGAGAGACATCTGGGATACCCCTACCTGTTCCAGCTACAGTGTCTTCATGCAATGAATAAGTATTATGATTTACTTTCTAAATAAATTGAAATCCAATGCAAACCGTGAACATGACAGAGTGATGCTGATCTTCAGAACCCTCCTATGTGTTTAGGACGTTGTCACAGTAGGCAGCCTCAGCCCAGGAGCCCTGCTCGTGTCTAGATCTGGGCTATGTCTCTTTAAAGGATTCACAGTATTAACCATCGCTTTCCAGTTCCCAAAACACTAAACTCCATGCCCTGTTGCTACCACTACAAACACACTGTCTACCCTCCCACCGTAAAGCCTGGCAGGCCTCACTTCTCAGCAAGATGAGCTTAATCACCCCTGAGACCACCTTCTTACATCCAGCTGCAAGTCGCATGGCCTTAATTAGGTAGTATCTGTTTTGCAAAAAGAAAATCTTTGTGGCCTGAATGAGTTTGCCTTTGCTAAAGACCCCTGAGAGCAATTTATTGACGTTCTAAAAACTGAAAGCCCTTTAGTTAAGCACTAAATGCTTAACTCAATTTGCCATACGTAAAACATGATATTCTATGTACCCTCTTTGTCCAGGGAAAATAAAAGTGTTTCAACTCTATATTCTACTGTAAAAGAAATACCACATTTTCAAAATAAATAACCTCTTTGAAATGAACACAAACCATGGGAAACTTATATGTAGTTAACTACATCAGGGACTCTAAATTCCCCCGAGGGTCGAGGTAAAGTTACATAACAGAGGTGAAGCAAGTTTGGGGCAAAAATAATTAGAGTCAAATTAACCAGAATCATCCCAGTCGCTTCTCAGATTCTGAGTCCCAGAAAGGAGCATTTTGTTAACTGAGCCCAGGTGAAGTGACTGCACCGTTAGCTGCCACAGACGAGGCTGCAAAGTGCCTGCCACAGGCAGCTGGGAGAAGGTACAGCAGACAGAGAGAGGAGGCAGGGGTGGAGGAAAGGAAAGAAAATAGTGACTAATTCTCACATAAATTGGATTTAATTTTAATCAAAGTACATTATTTGAACAATAATTTTTAATTCAACTTGTTAATATGTTGTTTAGGATTTTCTATCCTCATTTATAAGTGAAATATGTCTGTAATTTCCCTTTATGATAATATATTTTTTCCAATTTTAATATCAGGTGTATCCAGATGAAGTAGAATGATTTTGAAGTATTTCTTCTTTTTCTATTGTCTATAACATTTGGCATGGTCTGCTTTTTGAAAATTATCTTCTATTTTTTATTTATAAATATTAGTTGTTTATTTTTTGAGACTTGGAAAAAAAAGAAGTAGTTAACTGATGACTCCATACTGAACCTCAGAATCAAAGCATCCTATGATGGATATACTTTTATCTGACAATGTGAATGTTTTTTGCATTATTATTATTATTGCTCAACATTTCATTGTAGAAATCATCTGATTTCTTTTCCAAATGTATTTATCTTCATTCATTCTTTATGAGGTTTTTGTTTCTAGTCCTGATCTTAAACATTGTGATTGTTATTAAATTTTAAGCCATTTTAATTTTGTGAAGGCAAAAAGTGGAAACTAAATAAACACATGTATATGTAGAGAGAAAATTTTAAAAAGGAGGTATAGCCCTACCTCCCACAAAGTTTGAAAAGTGAGAAATAAACCTCAAATCAAGAAGTTCTTCAGATGCCATAAAGTCAGAAATAAGCTCTCCATTAAATGTAGAGGCAGCATTTTAGATTTTATCTAAAACAAAATTCTTTCACTTCAAAATTATCTTACTGAAGCGTCAAACAAAGAGACTGACTCTCGGGATCAGGGCTCAAGCCCACAGTGTAGCAAAGGACAGAGTGAGTCTTAAGTCTCCACTGCCGCATCCCAACAGCGGCTAACGGGCCGAGAAGGTGTCCCCAGTCACATTCATTCTGGAAAGGCAATGCTGAGTGCCTCTTTTTGAAGGATCACAATTTACTATGTACAATTCAGCGTTTCTGAATTTATTTAACAACTGATCCCTTTCCTTTGAATATTTCTGAGAATTATTGCTGTGTGAATTTCAGAAAACTAAAATTCTCTTATTTAAGACATTACATTTACAAATCATTCATTCACTACTGCAAATTGGTCCATGTTGGCCAAGTATTTCTTTTTGCTTGAGACGGTGACCTGTGTGTTTTTCTCACTAGGGAGCCAATAAATGTCACACAATTGTCTAAAGTCATGTTTCCACCCTGCCCCCTTTTTCCAGCAAATTCTGAACACCTTTCACCATTTTTTCTTATATTGAGAATCACTGGCCCAAATATATCATCATTTTAGTGGGAATTAATGTTAGATCTTACATGCATAATCATGCCCACATTTCATGTGTTTCATTTAACAGAAATAGAACTTTTGACACATTACCAAAATTATGCTCCCTTTGTAAGTGCTGTTCAACAGCAAAGAGATGCTTTTGAATTACCGTCCACCATCCAGCGCGGCTGATTTTACCAGTTAATTTCTCTTATATACAACGCCCTCAGTTTTGTACACCTTATTTATCACCTTCATGCGAGAACCTAAGTCCTCACCATGACTCCAAGTACACAAACTCGACCCTGTTTCTAACGAGGACCCACAAGTTACGTCAGGGGTCTCTGAGAAGCAGAAGCAAGGGGACAGGGGGGTAAAGAAGGCTGAGGAAGTGGCTGTGACGTTGTGACGCTGCTGTGTCTAAAATCTAGGATTTCTGTGTCAGTTTTCAGGTAGAATTCTCCTTTCGTGGGGAACTTCAGGTTTTGCTTTGAAGGCCTTCAGCTGATTGTATAACATCCACTCACACTCCTCCATTATCAATAGCAAGTTCCTTTACTTAAAGTTCGCTGATGGCAAATGTTAATCACGTCTACAAAATACCTTTACGGCAAAGTCTACACCAGTGTTTTTCAACCTTTTCTGTATTTTTAACCCATAGTTAAGCTTTCACAGCACACTTAAATTATGTTGATCAAAAGAGAGTTAAAAAAATATATATATACTAACTGTGCTTCAAACTTCTTTTGAAAATAATTTAATTACTGATCTTTAAAACTTCTGCAGGCACACCTAAGGCCCTCTCAGTGCACACCAGTGTGCCATGTGACACTGTTTAAAATCACTAGTCTAGACCAATTTTCACAAACAAATGGCCACAATAAAATGTAATTATCACACAAACCTTCCATTGTCATCTTGTCTGAGGCTGAAAGTCCTTGCAGTAGTGACTTCCTGTGTGTCTCAGGGTGCCAAGACCACTCACAGGTGTCTCTGAACATCTGGGAACTGCCACCTTAAATGGTCTTCACAGCGTCAGTGCCTTAATGCCCTGCCCGAAATTCTCTGAAGCAAAGCTGCACTTTGAACTTACCTTACAAACGCAAACACTGTCACCTAATCGTATGTAACCTCATAATTAACCTAAAACTTAAAAAAATGCTAAAGCCACAAAAAGTGAACATTTAATTCAATGACAGCAGGTCCTAATGAAGCAAGAATTTGATCAGCTTGATAGTTTACCCAGTTTCCACTCGGAGATAAATAACTAAAAATAAACAAGAAGTCTTAGATGCTGTCCCCTGCACACCTCCAACCCATGTGCACTGCGCCGCATTCCAGAGGTCGCCCCCCAAAACAGACCAGTGATTCTTAACCCCAGCTGCGCTTTACAACCATGCAGGGGGTTCTGGAAGACACCCCAGTCACAGCCTCCGAGGTTCAGCTGTGAAGTACAGAGTGGACGTTCCCTGCAGCCAGGCCTGCAGGACACAGCTTCAGAGGGTGC
>NW_003852586.1:294655-296746 GCF_000181295.1 Otolemur garnettii
GTGGCTGAGGCTGCAAAGGTTCGTACAGGATGAACTTTCAAGAACCGCGATTGGAAGGCAGCTGTGGGGGGGCCTTGTGTCCATCCAGGCCCCATGTCCAGCCAGGCCCCGTGTCCAGCCGAGCCCCGTGTCCAGCTAAGCCCCGTGTCCGGCCAGGCCCCGTGTCCGTCCTGGCCCTGTGTCCAGCCGACCCGGTGTCCAGCCGGGGCCCCCCCGAGCGGGCTGGGGACGTGGACAGGACTCCTGCAGTCTCCCATCCCCCCAAACTCCATAGGAAGCTTCGGGGCCAGGACGACAGCGGCTCTGAATGGGACACAGACGATCCCTCAGGAACACAGGCACCTGCCCGCTTAACACAGCCATTCCTGCGGCTGTGCGCCTCGTCCTCTCCACACTATTTCAGGGCTTGTCCATTTCTTTCAGGACCTGAAATATTCTTTTCCCCATTAGGCCAAGAAAGCGCCTTTGTTCTTCCACCGCACCTGCCCTGTGGGGCCCTGGTTTCCCGACTCACTTTGGGCAAATTCACGTTTCCAGTTAGTAATAGTAGCGCCACTCGGCACCCACACGCGAGGAGCTCGGGATTCCCACCTTCTCCTACCAGGGGAAGGGTCTGTAACCTGGACCCACCGCGCTGCCCGAGTCCCGGTCCTCGGCTGAGACGGCACCTGCTCCAAGGAAGGCCCTTGTCGCCCCCGAGTGGACGACGTGCCAAAGTGCGGGTGACGGTGCGGAGAATTCTGAAATCAGCTCTTGATGTAATTGGTAACTCAGGGTCACCTGGAAGATGCCTACTTCGTGCTATGGCTCCATTTAGAACAACACAAAGAGCGGTTTAAAAAAGACAGACTTTTCAACTTTTATTCTCAGGGTTTTTAACAGTTATATCTATTTGGCAGCTTGTACACATAAAGCAAATGACCCATCCAAATTTTTCATTTATTTCCTAAGAATGTTTAGTTTGAGGAAAAAATTATATCCATGTTGGCTCTTCACAAACAGCTTCAGTGGGTGAGAATGGACGTCTTCTCAGCACTCAACTGCCAGGCTTATGACAAGAAGTCGTGTAAAAATGCTAAGACTTCACTTTTTATACCTTACAACTTTCCAGGGGACGTTTCCACCTGTTATCTAATCATCATCATGATCACTTGGAACAGATAACCCAGGTCCTATTCCATATTTTTTTTTTTGAAGGTAAAAATCAGTTCATTAAGATGAACATCAGTGATGACGCCCCACACCAGCCCACAGCAAAGACAGCTGTGATGGCAGAGAACGTTTTCTGAGAACCTTGCTAAACGTCAGATGCAGCACTCACTAATTTGTAGTGGTGGAACTTATCTGTTGCTTACAGTATTTTAAAACAACAGTGACCATCAACTGTGCTCACAACTCTGGGGGTGAGCGGCGGTCCCCCCAGGCAGTCACCATCAGTCAGGCTAGAAAGAGTCAAACAGCCAGCCGGGACCAGGGGGCTCCGCTCCAGTTCTCTCTGAATGGTTTCTACAGCTGAAGGTTGCCAGAGTGACTTCACCAGGAGACAGTGGCAGAGGTTCTCCTCTGTAATTAGCCCTGGAAGTCAAGCAATTTACTTCCCACACATTCTAATCATCAAAGAAGTCAGAAGACCCATCCAAGTCCAAGGGGACGGGAACTAAATACTGTAATTTTTGATGAATGAAGCACTGAAGAACTTGCTGATGTCTTAGAATCATCGGGATATCTGTTTCTTCTTGTTTCAGGCTTGAGAGGTTTTGTGTTTCTAAGAATTTTTCCATTTCTTCCACAGTCTTCCGTAGTCTGTGTTCAGAGATTTTTATAATATTCACCAGTGATATTTTACATGTCTGTGGTATCAATCGTAATATCTCCTTTTCCATCCCTGATTGAGCTTATAGAGGTCCTTTCTCTTGTAAGTTTATCTAGCAAGAGTTCCATCAATTTTATCTTTTTAAAGAAACTTTTTGTTTTGTTGATCTTATGTATTGTTTTGTCTTTATTTTTGACTAATTTAATTCACAGGAGTTGTCTTCAGGCTATGAGAGTCTTTCTTTTGCCTGGCCTAGTCTATTCTTAAAGCTTTGCACT
>NW_003852586.1:296878-298920 GCF_000181295.1 Otolemur garnettii
TCACTGAGCTTTCTTACAATGCATATTTGGAATTCTTTGTCTGTCATTTCAATATTTTCATTGTGTCTGGGACTTGTTGCTAGAAAGCTGGTGTGCTCCTCTAAAGGTGTCTTTTCACCTGTTTTTACACTTGGGAGTTCTTGTGCTAATTCCTTCTCATCTGGAGCAGCTATTACTTCTTGGTTTTGGATTTTCTTTTCTTTTGTTTAGATGAAGTCTTTTTTCCCTTTCACTCTTAATAGTGAGTCTGGCAACTGATGTCTCTACTCAGCCGTCTTCTGCACAGCTCTCCCCACCTCTGTTTTAAGTTGTTCTGCTCTCATTACACCGCGGCTGAGTAAGAGGGAGGACATGGTTCACATCTGCATCACGAAGGTGTGACACAAAGAAGGAGCTTGAGGGTGGATGTCTCTCTTCTCATAACCACAATTCATTTGCTCCCCAAATAGAAAGCTCACCCCTGTACTCTGTCAGGTGACAATTATACCTCTTAATAAATTAAATGGAAAGAATTATAATTCTTTCTTCAGAGCCTAAAAAATACTGTAGCACTTGACCCACACCTCCTTAGACCCAGGGACACAGGGGGCAGCTCCGGCACCACATTTTGGGCGTCGTACTTTAGCCTTCTTCCAGGGGACCAGCATTCCGGGGTCCCAGGGCACACCTGGACCCAGAGTCCCCTCCTCCTTTCACCAACATGCCCCAGTGCCAGAGTCACATGCAGATTTCACGTCAGCACAAGGCCTTCTCCCCACAGAGGCTGCACTGCTCTTGAGCACAGCTCTGGGCACTGGGGTGGCTGTGGCTGCTGGTTGAGGAGGATGTGGGCAGAGTTTAGAGGTGAGGCCCGAGGTCTGCACATGCATACGTGTGACATCCTCACAGCTTTGGGCGAACTTGGGGTTGGAAAGGCCGTGGGCCAGAAGCTGGATCTCCATACTCTGCCAACTTGTTACAGAGCTCAGAGGAACCCAAGGGCTTTAAACTTAAACCTGGATTTCCAGGTGGTTGTGAAGGTGCATTTGCCAAGTTAGGAGGATAGAACATATTTTATTTATTTTACAGCTTGTCAGCTTGATTTCAAACATTCAGATATTTAGACACATGTTCTCTGGGCCTCCACTTACAGTCTTCTGGCTAAACCTACAGTATCAGGGTCAGGTCTGTATTTTACAAGTGCTGTGTCCCCCCACACGAAAGCTACATGCAGCCTCAGCCAAATAGGTTTATCTACCTCAAATTCACCCAGATGATTCAGAATGGGGACTTAAAACAAACTGCTGATTCTCTCCTCCAAAGTCCAGTCTGGAGAGCCTGACTGTGAGAGGAAACTGATGATGACTCGGGACACTGACAATGTCATAGTGTGATTATGAGTAGTAATTATGAGAGTCTGGGAGAAGTCCAAAGGCTGAGAAGCCCTCCAAGTCTGTCTTGAACTTAGAAACATTGTGAGCAACGCAAGGTGAACTGGAGTAGATGTGACCTACGGCAGAGGAAGCTGATGGAGAGCTTCCAAAATCTGCTCTTGCATTTAGAAAAGTTTAAAACGAATACAATCATAGAAGATAATCTGAATAAGTGAAAATATAGTCAGTTTGTGCTCTGGGATTGAATTAGCTGCTACATGAAAACATCAATTCCCTCCCAATTTATCCGTAAATTAAATGCAATCCCAATTAAAATTCAAGATGAATTTTTCTGAGTCACTCTATTGTTATTAAAAATTTTATAGAGAAACATAAAATTCTATTACAAAGTTTGCCTGGAGGATGAATAATATGTGGGAACGTATGTAACCAGATATTAAAACATATTATCAAAGCCACACAAATAAAAAAAATATACCAGTAAAGAATCAGAATCAAAGAGAAATACAGGAATACACTAGAAAGTTAAAACATTGTGATAGTGTCAGAAATCAATGTAAAAAGTTGGCTTATTTTGTAGATGATGTAGAATTTTTCTACCTTTTGTAGGAAAATTAAATTGGAAAACTATCAAACAGCACGTATGAAGGCAAACAACAAATGGAGTGA
>NW_003852586.1:299227-310161 GCF_000181295.1 Otolemur garnettii
AAATATAACAAATCTACCAAGGAAAAAGAAGAAAAATGAACACGTGAAGCTTAGGAGAGTTTAGCTTGATGAAACTGTTCTGTCTGACACTGTAATGGTGGAGAAATGACAGTACGCACCTGTCAAAACCTAGTACCTGAAACCGTACAACACAAAAAGTAGACATTGCAAACGTTATACAAGAGGTTAAGGATCCCAGGAAAGTAAGAGGGTCTAACGGTATTGCAACACAGGAAAGAGTTTCATTAAAGGCATTTAGCTGCATAACTTTAGAAATAAACTGAGTCTGTAAGACTAAAGGCAAGAGGCCCAGCCCATGGCCCTGTCTTCCAATGAGGACGCCTTTTCCTGGGGGGATCCAGGCCAGCGACTCTGAGAGTGCTGCATTTGTACATTAGAGCTGAGAGATTCAGTAAGTAGCTGGAGGGCAGGTCATCAGAACCGAATTTCTCACTGTTGGAGTGGGAATTTGCAAGTAAGTGAGGAAAGGAGGCTGGAATGACCCGTGCAGCCCTGGATTAGTTGGAGACATCAGTAGCACTCACGTTGAATTAGATGGTTACATGTACAGCATTTTAGGTGTGTGTATATGACACATGTTTGCTCTATCAGTGGAGAGGGCCAGAAGGCACACTACCCCAGGAACAGTGAGCACCCCCAGCTGCCACAGCTGGGTTCCGAACACCACTGTCTACTAAAAAGAACTGGATAGGGATTGTTGGAGATTATAGGACTACAAGAAAAATACACACAATGAGTTTGCACCATCTTGCAGTCCAGAACAAATGGAAGTGCTTGGAAAACACACACACACGCGCGCACACACGCGTGCACACACACGCACATGCACACACACACGCGCACATGCACGCACACGCACGTGCACACATGCACGCACATGCATGCACACACACACGCACGCACACACGCGCGCGCGCACACACGCATGCACACACGCACGCACACATGCATGCACATGCATGCGCACACACACGCACGCACGCACACACACGCGCGCGCACACACATGCATGCACACACAGGTCGGGGTATGACAGAAGGACACAGGAACCACTTAAAGAGCACTCAATGCCCAAAGCTGGGACAACATGACAGCAAAATAGAGACAGCAGTATCGGATTGGATTATAACCCAAAGTTTCAGAAATGTCCATGAGTCCATACTGATGGATATGAAGGATTAAGTGAATTAATAAATGGGAGAGAGGAGCCGACACCTCTCTGCAGAGTTACTCTCAGTGAATCGTATGAACGCCCCCTCCGAGGGAGGAGGGATGTAACTTCCTTGCTCTTTAGGTGTGAACTTTGCAGAGCAACTTTCTGCCAACAAGGATAGTACAGACAGGTGTGAATAGAATTTGCAGTGGAAAACCTGAAAACCAGGATCAGACCAGCAATCCAGGCAACAGTGACACTCTCCGTACTGAGACCCCCCCTTACTGCTGCACCTCCCTCCCCAAAACAATAAACTCAGTCCAGTGATGAGGGAAACATCAGGAAAAACCACAATAAATGAACATTCTAGAAAATGTACTACTGAAAACCATCAAAGGCATCAACATCCAGGAAAGTCTAAGAGGCTGTCACATCCGAGAGGAGCCTGAGTGTGCTGGGGCATCCCGGAGGCCTGCGCAGGAACAGGCGGTCGGTAAAACTGAGAAGGTCTGGATGAGCTGTGCTCACTGATGGTAATATACAAGGTAGGGGTTTATAACAGGGGACTGCAGAGCAGGGCCCGCAGAACAGGAGAATTCCCTGTACTGTCTGCTCAATTTGGGTGTAAGTCTACACTGGTACTAAAAACATGTCCATTCATAAAATTTGCAATATGTAGACAAGGGAACCTGCTGAGGTCTAAACACTGTGACCTCTGACAAGCCACATGTTAAACCCGTGTGACCCGACATTCACGTGTTAAAATCCATGTGACCCCTGACAATCCACATGTTAAAACCTGTGTGACCCCTGACAATCCACATGTTAAAATCCATGTGACCCCTGACAAGCCACATGTTAAAGTCATGTGACCCCTGACAATCCGCATGTTAAAACCCAGATCACCACTGTGATATTAGGGAGTAGGGCCTTTGGGAAGTGATTAGTTCATGAATGGGACGAGTGTCTTTATAAAAGAGGCCCCGTGAGTGACCGGGTGCCTTCTGCCAGGTGAGGACACATCATGAGGAAGCTGCCAGGAGCCAGGAGGGCCTCTCCAGACTTGAGATCTGCTAGCCCCTTGATCTTGGATGCCTGGCCTCTGAAACTGTGAGAAATAAATTTCCATTGTTTATAAGTGACCTAGCTTGTGATGTCATCATAGCAAAACCAAAAGGCTGACAAGTAAATTGAGAGATAAACTCATTAATGCCCAGAGAAATTTTAGTTAAAGCAACGAGAAGGTGTCCCTCTGCCTCTGTGGGGCTGACCAGACCCGGGAAGCTGCACGGTGGCAGATGTGTGGAGGGAGGAGATGAGGGAGCCCCCTGTGCCCTGGTTGACGTGCAACCTGCGTGTGCTTTGGAGAGGAATCTGCAGGCCTCAACTGTATATATGGATAAACACATCAGTCTAGGCTCCGCCTGGTGGGACCGTGAACCAGATAACGTCTCTCTTGAACCAACTCCCATTCTGTAAGTTTATACGTATAAACTGGGGATGTCTGTCTCTAGAAAATTATCACATGAGTCCACAAGGGAAGTTGTAGGAGGCTGGCATCTCAATGCTGTTTGTGACAGCAGAGAGTCACACAAGCCTTGGACACCCAGCTCTAGAATAACGCACAGCTAGAATGTGAGGGAGGCAGACACTGAAGAGAACACAGAGGTTAAAAACACCAGGTGCGTATGCAGGACCCTGGAGGAGCCTGAATCATAGTGCAACCAAGAAACAAGAAACACAGTCAGAACATCTCACACAACACCCTCTGCATAAATTAAAAATGCACATGAAGAAGAAAATTTTACATTCAACAAGAACACATACAATAAAATCACACCTAGGAAACACACAGTACAGTCACTTACGGGTAGAGGAACACAGAGAACAAGCCACAGAGATTGAGTCAGTAAGAGCAGAGCCCCACGTGGACCCAAGCTGTGCCGTGCACGGACTGGCAGCATGGCGCCCGTCACTAAACCAGCTTCTGCATTTGAGGTTCCAGCTTGGACACAGAAGTGAGCTCCCCATGGCTTTGTTGAAGACCCCCAGGGTCTGGGAGGGGAAGAGGATCTTACATGGTCCCAACAAACATCCCATGTAAACCCTTCAGGGCGCCAATCTCCGTGACTCCCTGGCCCAGGCCCAGCGTGTCACAAAAGCTGTACTCTCGGGGACCAGTCTAGTCTGCAACCGCCTACCCAGGGAGTATAACCCGAGGATGAGGTCAGAACTTAGCGTTGCCCTAGTGCTGTCCAAGAGTGTCTTGCTTTATCACTTGCTCTTGAGGTGTCAACCAACTCCAGCAAGTTCTGGGTAGGAACGGGATAATGGTTCTTTCTGCATTAGACTAATTTTGATCCTGCTGTCGTAGCCGCCACTCAGGACAGAGCAGAGGCAAACTAGGACACTCAGGGGAAAGCCAGCTCTTTCCCAGACACTGAAGAGCGATTCTCCCAGACACAGAATTAGCTGCACATGGTTAGAACGAGAGTTGGTTCAAGAGAGACGTTATCTGATTCACAGTCCCACTGGGTGAAGCCTAGACTGGTGTAGCTTTAGGATAACTAGAGCCCATTAACAATCTTATTAATAGCTGGAAATTGTCGTTTACTATGCGCTGAGCATTGTTCTAAACACTCTGATCACAGCGTCTTATATTCACAAACAGAAAAAATGCATGATAAGCTATAATAATTTATACCAGTTTAATACATCAGAAAATTGGCATATAAGGAGACTAAGTGGCTGGCCATGGATTACTCATTAGTAAACTATGGTGGCCTGAATTCAGACTGGACGATCTGGGTATTCAGAGTCTGTGGCCCGACGAGTTGCCTGCTGCCTCGGCCCACTGCGCTGAGGGTTAAGGAAAAGCAGCTTCTCTGAATTGTGCCACAGTTGTCATGTAAGACTTTGCTCCTGGTTTGGTTAGAAAGACATTCTCCTACCTGTATGTTCTATTCCAAGTTCCAGGTTCATGCATTTTTGTTTGAATCCAAATGTTTAAAAGAAAAATTTTTAAACAAAAAACTTCTCTGGTGGTGTTTTATAATTGCTGAAATGATGGCGAAATTATATGTGCTCAGAAGGCTGCAGATTAGAGATGATGAGAGAAGAGTGTGGTGAAGTCAGTGGGATGTCTGAGGACGGCTTACACCTGCAAGGATGCCATGGGGAGAACATATAGAAAACCTCCTGCAAGGCAGAGACCATCCGAAAAACACAAGAACTGCTTTTTCCTGAGAGAAATCTATTTGTTTCGTCCCCAGCTCCCTGTTATTTTTCAAAATATCTCCATATAAACAGTTCTTTCCTAGATACACATGCGAAGAAAGAAACTAATAAATGGGACAAGAGAAGCATCGGCCATTTTAAAGAGTTGACATTTCACGTACAGCTTTGACAAGCCACTTCTTAAAGACATAAAAAGTTTATCGTGATACATCTTGCATGCCACCTGATATACAAAGTGAATTTATCAATGGTGGAAATAAAAATCTGTTTTTGAAATAAGCTTCTTTGAAAATAGTAATGGCATCAAGTATATTTATACAATGCATACAGTATACTCTATTATTTATATTATATTAATGGTTTTGTTTTAGTTTAAAAAATTGAAGAATCATCTACTGCCATCTGATCTATTTCCGAGGAATCATAAATTATTACGTGCCTGAGAAGTAGAACTGTATTCTAATATAAGCCTAAGCAAAAAAGAGTACAGATGTAGGTGTAAATGTGGATGTAGGTATACACATGGACGTAAATAGACGCAGATACGGACATGTATACCTGTGTTCACATCACATGCACAAACCTTCCTGTCCACAATACAACCAAGACTCAACTGCCACAGAGGAAGTCAAACGTTTCATGTGTGTAGGAAGCCTCACAAGACCGCAAGGAAATACTTTGGTTTTGGATTTAATTATCATAATTGAAAGGATCTTTTCTTTTCCATTTATGGAGCAGCAGAAGAAAAAGGCACCAAACACAAAAAGAGGCTGGAGTTTTACTCCCGGTTTTGCCACCATCCTAAGGTGTGACCTTGGAGAGGTCATCGATCCCTTCACACTCAGATGCTCCTGTCGGTAAAATGCTGGCGATGGAGTAGTGAACTTCTATGATTCCTATTCACCCACATTCTCTGGCAAGAGTATACTCTGTGTGTGTGTGTGAGAGAGTGTGTGTGTGTGAGAGAGAGAGAGAGAGACAGATGCTGCTTTACACGCAGAATTTGACTTTTTGGAAAATGTAATTATGCAATTGACCACTAGATGGTAGCAAACTCCTGCTCTCTGGGTGGTTGTAAGCAGCCCCCAACTTGCAGAATGTTCTGTCGAAAAACCTGAGTTTCACTTTCAGCTCTGCCATTCACTACTTGGTTTTTGATTCCCTGCCACAAAAATCAAAGTATGTGTTATGAATCTAAAACTATCACTGAATATTGTCGCCATGGTAGAAACGAGACACACTTAAATATAATGTCCTCTTTTCTACCTTGAACCACTCAAAGATTTTGAATTTGACACACAGAAAAGTTCCATTTTCTATACATGAGACATTGGACTATTAACATTTGGGGGTTTCTTCATCTATGAAAATGGGGGAAATAACCATACCTATTGCTTAAAAGGTATTTTAATGATCGAATAAGACATCACAGGTAGAGTAGTTAACAAACATTAGCTATTGAATAAGATATCACAGGTAGAATATTTAACAAACATTGATAGTGTTTTTATTATTACAGTTTCATCTCATGCCGTTTGGACCCCCTCAGGCCATTGACAGTCCCCCTCTCCTGATATTTACGGGCATAAGCCAATGGCTCTGGACTGGTACAGAATCTACCAGGAACAGCCACGGGTCCAGAAATACCTCCTGGAATCCTCCCTAGCCTATGTCACTGCGAGGATTTCCAGGTCTTAGATCTGTAAGTCCAGATCTTCTGATTTAATTAGTCCTCCCCTGAGTTCCTTAACAGAGCCAACACGGACAGTCTGATCTGGCTTTGCAGCTGGTGTCCCTTAGATGCCCCTTAAAGAGTGAGGAGCCAGCCTGAGGGCCTCCACGTCAAGACTGCAACTCTGAAAACACCTAACCCGCCCTGCAGGAATGAGTGGATTTGATTCTTCTTGACCTGGCTCTCTGTCTGTTCCCTGCAATCACTGATTCTATTGTTGCTCTGAGGAATATCTCCCACGTTGTCTGGAGACAGGGCCCTGTTCTCCTGGATATCGACCGCTCTAAAGCCTCAAAGACATGAATCACCCAGGAGGCCACGAGCGCCGACTCACTGAGGTAAATAAAATTCCCAGACCCACCCTGCTCCTCGTCCTTCTTTGCTATCTCCACTTTGAAAATATTTGATGCGATAACCTGGCAGAATTGAGGTGAAAAGCTGAGCCACACCAGCCATCGTTGCGGCCACGAGCCATTCCCTTGCCTGCCCCACCTCTTTCCAAGAGCAGCACAGGGGCTCCTGCCATCTTGCTCCATGTCGGGGAGCCCAGCCTGGACACCCGAGCTGACCATGAGCAGGTCAGAGGCCAGGGCCGAGGCCTGGCACATGGGAATGGGGCGGCAGGTCTGAGGAGCAGGGCTGGTCACGAGAAGGCAGAAGCCGGACGAGCTGGTTCTAAATACATCTCACACCCTTTATCCTTAAACACCAGTGGTGATGAAAACACGAAGCTGGAGGCCTAAGAGCCATCTAGGACCTCAGGCCACTGGGCTGGTCAGGGACCAGAGATGGATATGACGCTGGTCAGAAGGGCAGACAAGACAAAAATAGTTCCTAAATGTGTATCTCATGTTTGAAAGAGGAATTAATACAGAATCAAAGAAAGAGGAAACAGAAAGGAACGGGCTGGCCTCCACTTAGGAGTTCTTTAGCTCAGGGAACATTCTGCAGATACGACCCACCATACGCACTGCCCTGCAGGCTTACCTGTGACCGGCCACAGGCCTGCCCCACGTGTGTCCTCAGAGTCACTGTCATTGGTGTGGTGTGTCATTGTCATTGGTCAAGGCACCACGTTGCCTTGCTAAGGGACCAAAGTGCAGACCGTTAGCCTCTCCTGACCTCCAAGCTGGACGTGTAGGGGAGTGTATGAAAGAGCTTGGCCGCCCCAGGCAGGAACTGAGGCCAAGATGCAGGCCTTATCAGAGGCCCCTGTGCCCATGGCAGCTGGTGGCTACTGACAACCTGAACACCAACCTCGCTCCTGCTAATGGTAAGTTTAACAGAACCACTTTGTAACCAGTCCAGCCAGAAGACCGGAACCCAAGCCTCCTTCCTTCCTGGGACCCACTAACTGTGTGACCTGGGGCAAGTCATTTAATTTTGTTTGCTTTTCTTTTTGCAAGTTAGAGTGATTGTCTCTAATGGGGTAATTTTGGGGTTCTAAGCTGATCATCAAGAAAAGAAAACTGGATTCAGCAGGACCAGCCAGTGTTCTAATCTTTGTAAATTCCCACAGTGTTTTTCTCTCCCTAATCCACATACTTCTCACCGTGTGAATAACTAACCTACTTACAGAAGATTAACTGGTACTATAAATGCGAGGAATAGCCCAGAAAATCACATGGAACCGTCTTTCTGTGTACTTTAGAGCAGTCTAAACAAACTCTCACTATTCAAACACACTCCTGAACTGGTTAACCAACAGCCTGAAAATAAAATTTAAACTGACTTAAAATAAAGCTATAAAACATGAGCATTGCTGTGTTTGAGCCAAAACCTCATGTAATGGCGTTTAAATTTACCACAGACGTCACGCGGAAGGATGATGAAATGAGCGAACACTGACAGATTAAACCATCACTGGATTGGAAAAAACAGGTCAATGGAGGTAGGATTTTGTGATGTACACTTGCTGTTCTGTGACACTCTCTTAAGCAAAGGGTGTCCCTGAGTTAAAAACCTCAAGTCTTTAATATGAAGTAGGCAAAACGGCTAGGCAGGGGCAGGGGCCGGGGCCGGGGACGAGCGTGGGCGCTGGAGCATCCCTGGGTGGAGCTGTGAAGAGAAGCCATTGACCCCTGATCTCCAAATAACCCGTCCCCTGGGCGTCCACTCCACCAGGCCACCAGTGTCTCCCTGAAAGCTGTAATCACAAAAGTTCTTTTGTACACCGGCGGGTTAGATCCAAGTAACAACACAGACTTTGAAAATAGAAATAAAAGAAGGGGCTATCACAACAGACCCTCCATTTAATGGGAGAAAAGTAAGAAAATACAATGAAAAACTCTGCACATAAATTTCCAACATAGATAAAATAGACTAATTGCTTGGAATCCACAAACTACCTAAACTCATTCAAGATAAAAGAGAAAACAGGAAGAGTCTCATAAGTATTAAGGAAATTAATTTTGTATTTATAAACACTCCAAGCAGAAATGTCTAGGCCTAGACTGTTTTGTTGGTAAATTCTACCCAAAACCCAACAATAAAAGACGAAATCGTACAAATTCTACACAATCACTCCCAAAAGATAGAAGATGAAAGAACTCTCCCCACCTTATTTTGTTTTATTCTAATACCAATGCTAGACAAAGATAAGAGATGAAAACCACAGCCTGATATCTGTCATGAAAACAGATGCAAAAATCCTCAATAAAATGCTAGCAAATTGTGTGATTCCCCTGTACTTGTACATATGTGTGTATGTATCTGTCAACTGACCAAGCAGCTTTTATCCTAGGAATGTAAGTCTGGTCCAATATTTAAAAATCAGTCAATATAACCTACCACAGTCACAGTCTGTAAAAGAAAAACAGAAACTCCTATGTGTATCCATAAATACAGAAAAAGCATTTGACAAAATTCAATATTAATTCAGGATCAAAACTGTCAGAAACTTAGCCACAAAAGGAAACTTTACCAATGTAATACGACTAACGTCTTATTTAATCATGCAGGATTGAATGTTTCCCCCAATTAAATGAGCAAAGTAGGGACACAACCCTCAGCACCCTTTTGACAACCCTCAGCACCCCTGTGACAACCCTCAGCACCCCTGTGACAACCCTCAGCACCCCTGTGACAACCCTCAGCACCCCTGACGACCCTCAGCACCCCTGTGACAACCCTCACCACCCCTGTGACAACCCTCAGCACCCCTATGACAACCCTCACCACCCCCGTGACAACCCTTACTACCCCTGTGCAGCTTCACAGTGGAAGTTCTGGTCGTGCAATAAAGCATAACAAGATGAGAGACACACATCTACTAGAGAGAAAGAAATAAGACTTTCCTGTTTGCAGATGACGTGATGTCTACATAGAAAATCTCCACTAATCTATAGATAATGAACCCTCCTAGAACTAAGTATTTTTAACACAGTTGCAATATACAAGGTCAAGGCATAAAAATCAGTTATACTTCTATATACTACTAACGAACAATTGAAAAGCAAAATTTTAAAAATATAATTTATAATAACTTGAAAAATGAAATATCAGAGGCAAATTTTTAACGAAAGACATGCAGGATTTATAGGATAAAAATTACAAATGGTGAGGAAAGGAAGAAAAAAAGATTTTTAAAAATGGAAAAATGAGGCTGAGCAAGGTGGCGCACACCTGTAATCCCAGCACTCCGGGAGGCCAAGGCAGTGGGTCTCCTGAGCCAGAGCAAGACCTCATCTCTAAAACTAGCCCGGCAGTGTGGCAGGTGCCTATAATCCCAGCTACTTGGGAGGCCAAGGCAAGGGGATTTCCTGAGCCCAAGAGTTTGAGGTTGCTGTGAGCTGTGACACCATAGCACTCTACTGAGGGTGACATAGACTGTGTCTCAAAAAAAAAAAAAAAATGGAGATACATACTATGTTCATTGATTGGAAAACTCAATTCTTCCTAATTGACTTACTTATAGAATGCTACCACAATCAAAATCCCAACAGAATTTCTTGTCAACAAATATAATCTAATTATATAATTTATATAGACAACTAAAGGAACCAGAATGGTCTAAATAATTTTAAAGGAGAAAAACAGAGTAGCAGGGCTCATACCACCTATTTATAAAACTTGTTATAAAGCTATGGTCACCAAGACTGTGTGGTATTAGCAAAGGGACAGATATATCAATCAAAAAAAAAATGAAATGAAGAGTTCAAAAATAGCCCCACACAAATGAGATCAGTTGATTTTTAACAAAGTTGTAAAGAGAAGTCAATAGGGAAAAGACAATTATTTAGCAAGTAGTGTTGGAACAATTATGTGTCTATAGGCAAAAAAAGTGAGCCTTTACCTAAGCCTCATACCTCACGCATTAACTCAAAATAGAACATATATGTAAATGTATAATTATAAAACTTTTAGAAATTAATATATTTGTGTGTGTTAAAATTCACAGATCTACTAAAAACATTGGTTTTACTGCAAGCCAATTTAAAAACTAAAAGTAAAAAACCCCAACTCACCCTTGCACTCACATCCATCACTATTAGACACTAGCAAGCAAATGATTAAGTGTAGCCCTTCAAAGGTATTGCAATGAAATAGTAAAACTTTTACTGGGTTTGAATCTTTGGCTTCTGAAAAAAATTCCCCAAGGAATAGAAATGCCAACGTTTGCTGCAGCCCTGTGGTTAAGTCTCCCCTGTCCCCACCCCTGCGCTATGCTCACCAATGACGTGGTCCTGCCCAGGGTGTTTACTGGGAGGAAGGCGGTCAGCACGGAGGGTGTCCTGCCTCATCCTCAACACGCTGTGTGTCCTGAGCCACCGTGGCCTCATCTGCAGCCCA
>NW_003852586.1:311022-311571 GCF_000181295.1 Otolemur garnettii
CGTGCCGCACGCAGCGGGGACACCTGCCCGGCCTGAGTTTGGACATGCCACATGCAGTGGGGACACCTGCCCGGCCCGAGTCTAGACGTGCTGCACGCAGCGGGGACACCTGCCCGGCCCGAGTTTGGACCTGCCGCACGCAGCGGGGGACACTGCCAGCAGCGTCTGCTGGTTTATCTAGAATAACATAGACAAGACTTCATTAGTGGGGAAAAAAATGTAGAAAGAAAACAGAATAATGAATGGAAAATTCCCTCACAAACAAAATTATTTTCACACGATTTTACTTTTTCAAGAACAAGCATTTGACTAATCCCGTAACTATGACCGTGTAAAGAAATAGTTACAAGCGGCACCCTTGGGTTGAAAATACAAACATCTTCATCTGCCTATAACTAATGAGAAATAGCCTAGGATTCCATTAGATAGAGGATGTTGATGTCCTTTCCATAAACTACACTGGCAAGCCACTTTGGCCTCATGCTAGTATTTGCGGAATTCTGGGGAGCAGAGACACCAGTGATTCTGAGCTGTTCATCCACAGTGAGG
>NW_003852586.1:316331-325036 GCF_000181295.1 Otolemur garnettii
TGGAGCAGCGCCTCCTGCTGCCATGGACACGCGGCCACCTGGTGCGGCGCCTCCTGCTGCCGTGGACACACCACCATCTGGAGCAGCACCTCCCCCTGCCATGGACACACCACCACCTGGAGCGGCGCCTCCCCCTGCCATGGACACGTGGCCACCTGCGTCTCTTCCTCTGCGGGCCGTGGACTTTCCTCTTCAGTTGCTCCTGAGGGTTAAATCCCCCCACAACAGCAGTGTTCTCTGGCTTGCATTGTTCTCTTTTGTTCTGGAATTTTCTACTTTTTCTATAGTAAATTAGAGTACAATAAAAACGGAAACTCTACTTTTAAATTAGATGTTTTCAGCCACCCAACAGGCAGGGGCACCTTTCTTGCCCTTTGCTGTCCACGGCCCGTGACCTCCCAGTGCACTGAGTGAGTTTCCTCATGACAGCTTTATGCCTTTTTCCTTGGAAACTAAACTAAGCTCAGTTGAAATATGGACACTCTACTCCTTGGCTAACTTGTTTACTTACCTCAGCTTTTAAAAATGTGTAACAGGTAAGTGCTGAGTTCTTGTCTTGGCTTGAGGAGTTTCCAAAGTAAATACCTGAGTTTGGGAAAAACTGTCTCTAACTGATACCTTGAGGTCTGAGCAAGGAGAAAGTGATCCAGGGAAAGGGAGCCTGCAGAAGCAGACTGTGGTCCTGCCGTCTCTGCTCCATTTTCTGGATTACGTTACTTAGTTTAGCTATATAGAAACCCCAGGCTTTTCACTTAAATGAATAGCTTACTATTAAAATGTCCTCTGCAGCACAGTAGATATCCTGCATAAAGTAAGTATATTGCCTTAATTTTATTGTCAAGTTTTGATGGAAGCAAACAATATTATTATAAATTCTCAAAACTTTTGAAGCTTCTGATATGGCACAGCTGCTTGGTCATAACCTTTAAGAGAAGAAATATTGGTCACGGACATAAGCTCACTAGAGTAACTGAGATGAGGCTGCAGACACAGTCTGGGGAGTGACCGCAGACTCAGTGCCCACTGGCAGTGGACACGTGCAATGATTCTATAGCCAGTGACTTACAGGGGCCAAAGCTCAGTTCAGAGCATCTAACAGGAGACAGAAAACAGGAGCGTCTATGAGTCAGAGCTTAAAAATGGGCAGAGTCGGGGTACAGGTCCTGAGTAACATCTTGCCAATGTCCCAACTCATCCTCTGGGTTCTTATGTGATTCTTGTTGAAATAAAGACCACCCAGCAGGATAAGTCCAAGATAAGGAAAATAAAACTTCCAATGTCTGAATTCGGCGATGGGATAATCTGAGCCTTGTGTTAAGCACCACCCACTCTGAGAAGGGCAAGGAAAGCCACCTTCCCTATGTTGAAAGAAAACAAATGCCGTAGGAACACACGTGCTCACCTAAAAGGCTTTTAAAATGTAAGGTTTAGTCCTAAACACATCTTGAATAACACATAAAGGGATTGTTGTACTAAACCATCTTCATCTCAGAAAAATACAACCCCAGAGTTTTGCTAATTCATGAGTCAGATAAGACAGACCTGTAGGAGCTCAAATGTCACTCTGCAAAAAGAGGAAAAAATCTTTCCAAAGGGAACAAATACTGGTATCTTATTACCTGAAAAAGCCCCAGGAAGCCTGAAGCACTACCACTCATCGGTGTCTTAAGAACTCCCTCAAAGGTGATATGATTCTAATAATAAAACAGGGACCACATCAGCCATCCTGAAAAGTACTACTTTTAATACTCATGTTAAAAGTGAGAGTCTCATCCGCAATAGCTGCCTGTTCAGTTTGCTAGATGCATTTTTCTCTCAACAAAATGGTGAGTGGACACCAATGGTAACACACGCTAAGAGTCTCCCTGAACAGAACAGAATGGCCATGTCACATGTCACCTGCTGAGCCACTTTGCACAACTGGGCCAGCAGCGTGACAAGCTCAGAATGGAGGGCAGTGCCAGGGAGCCAAAACATGTCTGCATATTTTAGGAGAAAAAGCTGTCCTGTTCATGCTGGTCACGCAGTGACACTGGCAATCATTTGATTAACACCTTCCTTTGGGTGAATGTGATTATACACACTGCTACCACAATTAATCAACTTTGCAAAGTAACACACAGATAACATCACTTAAAATGGGTATAGATTTTTTGGCCACCCAGTATGTGAAACAGCTAACTAGGGTGAACAGTGACAGGCTTCCTTGGACAGCACTATTTTTAATTTGAAAATTCATAAAAGAAGCCAAGAGGAATTTATACAAATGTAGGATTGAGAGCAGCACCTCACCTTAGGAGGGAAAAAACCTCCTAGAACCAGTAATGGGAAGTCTACCATTATCTTTCTAATCTGACAAGCAACTTAAATTTGGGTTTTTTTTTTTTTTTACAAACCCTTAAAATTAATTAATTCCAGGAAATCCCTGAAAACCAAATAACAAACTCTTCCCATTTCAAAGACGAACTCTTGACCTTTGCCACAATTCTTTTCAACCTCAGCAGCAGCCTGGAAGGAACAAGAGAAGGTGTGATTCCCACGGACATTCAGCAAGGTCCGTCTCCCGGGAGTCTGGAGGCCGGCGCTGAGACAGCCGTGGGACTTGTGGCCGCATGTCTACCCTCTCTGGGTCTTAACTCCTTCCTCGGGAAGTGAGAATGTGATACAGACCCTTAGTGGCCCCAGTACCCTCTTCAGTAATAAATCCCCCAACTCTCAGCCAGGTAGGGCAGCATTTCCAACCTTGCAGTGACCCGTGGCAATGGAATAGCAAGGATGATTTTGCAACTGTTACGTCGTTTCCTTAAAGAGAAAGCCATGGCCTGGACCCTGCTGCTTCCCACCAGTGGGGAAACAGCAACACCAGGAGCCACCACCTTAGCCCCAGCAGCAACGGGCCCTGCAGACTGAGGTGACAGAGCTCCCCACCCGCACGGCAGCCTCAGAGAGGGCACTGGACAGAGGAGCCCCGCCAGCCCTGTGCCTCCTGCCTCTGGACCCTGACATGAGACAGAGGGGAGACACTTCCGTCTTATTTAACCTCCTTCAGTTTCTCATATCAGCTTAGTCCCTCACGCAGAAGGTCCCAAATGTTAATAAACACTGTGAAAGAAACAGAAGTCTTGCTTTAGGACTAAACAGAAAAGGACAATAAACCTTGTTATCCTGCCAGTGACGATCCCAGAAGCATGTTAAGGTTAAGGTGGATTTTTAAATGATAACCTGTTCTCCCTCTCAGCATTATCAGACACGGAGGCTCTTTCCTTAAAGCTTAAAATTGCCGTGTTGGTCACTTCCAGCGTCCTTCCATTTCACTCCCGCAGTCCGACACTAGACTGCCTTCATTACAAAGGCTATCTTCACATTCCCACGGGCATTTAGAAAAGTTTCATTACCCTCATTATTCTCATAATCCTATGAGAAGATTAGATCACTTTATGCCAATCAGCACGAAGGGGGGGCTTGCAGCTGACGTGAGGTTGGAACCTAAAATCCCGCAGCTCCCGTGGGGGGCAGGGGGCTCTGGACAGACAGCTTAGGTGCCTGCATCTTGCTCCTGTTCATGTAAGTTAGTCCCCAAAATCAATGCAAAAGAAAAGTTCTCATCATTTCATCAAAGCCCAGTCTTAGATACTTTATTTCTACATGAATTTTATAGTTACATAAGTTGTTGTTTTACTAATTGTTAGACATATTAATAGCAATATTTTCGATTGAATCTTAATGTGAAGGGAGTCTCGATGATCTCATAAGATCAAGAAATGAATTCTCTGTGAAAATTAAAGGTTTATTATCTGCTGATATCTAAAATACATTATGGATGACAGATGAATTTAGAAGCATGGAAAGTTTCACAGTCACCATAAAAAAAAAAGTTTCACAAGACAAGATTTTGTACAAGAAAGAGACCTGAACACCCCAAAAGCCAGCTGAATGGCCTCCATGGACTCAGGGCAGGGCTGAAAGGGAGAAGTAGAGACAGGAAACGTGACGCCTTAGCCGTCTACAGACCCATCTCCTCACTGAAGACAGAGAGATCGTTTAAGAGCACAGATCTAATCATTTTCATTTCTCTGCTTAAAATTCATAAATGGTTTACCTTAGAAAAATAAGCAAAATACTAAATTCACCTGCAAGTGTGCTGTGTGCCTAGACCCTGATTACCTTTCTGGTTTCACTTCGAACCCTTCTCTCCATTGCTCGCTCCAGACCAGGCACACCGGGTGGGCATCAGGAGCTGAATGTTTCCCCAAGATGTTGTACTTCAAGTCCTAACACCTCAGAATGTAAGCTCATTTGAAACAGTGTTATTGCAGACATAATTAGTTAAGAGGGGGTCTTTCCAGAGTTGGATGGGCCCCTAAATCAATCATGTCCTCAGTAAGTGGGAAACCCAGAGTAGACACACACTGGAGAATTCAGAGTGAAGATGCAGGCAGGGCTTGGAGTAACCCAGAGAGCGACGGAGATATCAGCAAATCGCCAGAAGCCACTGAAGGTGTGGAACAGATTCTTCCCCACTGCGCTCGAAAGGTACCAGCACTGCTGACACCCTGGTGGTTGACTTCCAGCTCCAGAACTGAGTCAGTGAATTTCCGAGTTGAAGCCTCCCAGTTCAGGACACGTTTTTACAGCATCCCCAGCAAACTGCTACACAGGGCTTCTCTCTACTCTGCCTGGAACTTGGCACATGGCACTGGCTTCATGTAACAATGCAGCTTCCCACCACCACCCCCCGCCCAGCCACACCATCCTACCTCTTAGTTTAAACATTTCCTTGAGTGACCTTTAACCTCCCAGACTAGGTAAGATTCGTCCCCTCCCCCAACCCACACTTCCCCTGTATTTATTCCCCAAGACCCTGCCTAGGCTGGGAGGTTAAAGGTTCAAGTCTGTGCACTCCTAAACTATTTCGTTGCTTAACTGCTTAAACATCTTCTGCATTTGGCTCTAAACCCTGCCTTAGTCTCAGCTCCCTTTTCTGTGCCTGCACCAATGGCTGGTGCATAATCTGGGCTCAGGAAACATTGATTGGCTGGCTCCCTTGATTTTGACTTGGACTCCTATGTTACCAAGTATTATTTCAAAGATCCCACATCCCTAGTAATAATTCCCACCCTCATGTATATATTCATGTGCCTGAAGGCAGCCTCATATTTCTATAATTCATTATTGTCATACCTAACATTTTATTTCATTCCACTCTGCATCTGTATAAGCAATAACATTTGTACATGTCCTCGTCTCCAGGAATGTTTTTGATTTGAGTCCTATATTACTGAAAAGAATCTTAATTATTTGGCAAGCTGACATCCTCATAAGATTCTATCTATTCAACAAGGCAGATGAGAAAAATCATGTGAAAGAAGAACACTGAGAAAAAGAAGCACTCTTTAAAAAAACAAACACTTGTTTCATCCGTATTTCCTGATATGGAAACTCTGGTGAGTTGCTGCAGTGAGGGGTTTAGTGAGAGTTATCTAGAATCTAAGGAAGAGAGAAAGTTAATCTCTAACATCTATATCTCCATCTAGCTAGCTATAATTATTATTTTTAAATGGTTCTAAGTAGGTTTTTCCTACCTACTCAATTCTAATTTAGTCTTATTTTTGATTCTCAGAGAATCAAGGAATCAAACTAAGACGTCCCCAAAGGTCAAAATCACTGATCCTTCAAAGATTCCCTTTGAGCAGATAAATTCAGAAGCCTCTATGTAATGACGCTCCCGGGAATGTGTTCACTGAGCAGAAGCATTTTGATTTATCCCAGAGAGAAATCTCTAAACAAATGTGAATTTGACAAATACGCTGTAAAGGTGAGCAGCTGGACACACCACGGTATGTGGTGTCACGACTTCAGCAAGACTCTACTGGTCACAGGAGAACTCGGCAGCGGGTCACCATCATGGGATGAATTCCAGCATGTAATGGCAGGCACTGCACTACAGCCTCCCACGCCTGGGCACTGAGGGCCCAGGACTGAACTTGAATCCATTTAGGAAATATAGTAGCTGACCACCTCCCCACACTGACCACCTCCTAAGCTGACCTAATTTCATGGACCAGACAGGCACCCCATGTACGTATCAGCACAGAAGGCCCAGTTCCTCATGCTGCCCACTCCGGGGTGTTGACCAATGTGTGACAGCCCCCTGGGTGGTCATGCTCAGAGAGTCTGCTGTATTTCCTGAGCACTCTCTCGGTGTCAACTTTGAGGCGATTTTGCTGATGTTATGTTATTCAGCATGAGTAACAGTAACAAAGAACAGTATTTTACTGCTGTAGCTCTGTGGCACCGGCACTGTCATCAGCCTCATCTGAGAAACGAAACCTCAGAGGGTTCCCGCAGTGCATGTGCCGAGTCAGAGAGCTGGGATCTAACTCGGTCCTGTCTGACCCCAAAGCCCCAGTTCTCCCCCACGGCGTCCTGCGTCCTCACAGTGCAGCACAGCTCCAAGGCTTAAAGTCTTTCCCCAACCCATAAAACTCAAGTTGAGGTTTTCAGCTGAGAGAAATAAGGTGAATTTGGGTTTAAGAAAGGAAATTTAATTCCACAGTCATACCAAAATGGCATTAGTAACTTTTTCTTAGAATGAGTTTGTGAACTGTTTCACATAAGCTCCCAAGTTCAAAAATGCCAGGATTATAGTGACTTTGGCCTGACTCAGATGAGCTAAATAAAAACAGAATGAAAGAAAGGCCCTCAGAGCCTCAAGTCCAATGGAGTGTGTGTGTGTCTCTGTGTGTGTCTGTGTGTGTCTGTGTGTCTCTGTGTGTATGTGTATCTGTGTGTCTGTGTGTGTCTCTGTGTCTCTGTGTCTCTGTGTCTGTGTGTGTCTCTGTGTCTGTGTGTATGTATGTGTGTCTATGTGTGTCTGTGTGTCTGTGTGTCTGTGTCTCTATGTGTGTGTGTGTCTGTGTGTCTCTGTGTGTGTGTGTCTCTGTGTCTGTCTGTGTCCCTGTGTGTGCCTGTGTGTTTACATGTGTATGTCATTTATACCATCATGAAATAGCATAAAAAACAGACCTGGAGTTTTGAGTAAAGAAATTCATTATGGTTTTTGTTCACTAAAGCTAAAATGGAATTTGAATACATTTTTAGTAAATGAGAATTCAAAGCTTTCAGGAGCTTCTCTAGAAGGATTTTGACCCAAAATTTGGAACCAAAACTGGAAAGAAACACACTTTCCAGCAATCCAAAGAGAAGATAGTATACACGTGTAACTATTAGTTGAACTCAGAGTTCTGGAAATAGTTTTAGGGACGCCCTAAAACAAGAACTATTCCCAGGGACCCACGGCCAGGGCCAGACAGGGAGGGAGGGGCCGAAACCAACCCCTCCCTCTCGGATCGCTGCAGCCACCCTCAGTTTCTGGACCCAACCACCAAGGAGAGAGCCAGACCTTCCATTCTATAAAGGTCGGCTACCCGGGGTCAGCACGGGGCAGAAAGGGGATAGAGAGAGAGACGGAGGTTTGGGGAGAGTATATCGGAGCAGGAGCGAATCTGTGAGCAGACACCGCGGACAGGGCCTGAGAAGGAGCCCGATGGAGAAACGTGGTGTGGCGGGAGGAAGCCGTGCTAATGTCCAGCGCCATTCCCTCGGAATTCAGGGGCAAGGAAGGCTCTGTAAATACGGTGCTTCACTAATTTCCTAAGGTGGCTTTACCTCACTTAAAGAAAATAGTGCCTATGAGAAAAAACCCTTAGTATCTTTTGAGATAAATAAAGGAAGAACCAGTATGTCAAAATTATAAAATAAAAAAAATAACAAAAAGCAGGTCATATGGGAAAATCTACTTATCTTCTGGGTCTGTTCCCTGTGGTATTTCTGCTGGCTTCCCTAGCTCTTAAATAAATACTCTCCCAGGTAGAAATTTGAGTGAAAAATGGTTGTGGGCAGACATTTAAACTATGTTTCCATGAGAAGAAAACATTCACTTCAAAGAGCAGGTTCTCATAACCATACTGCCTGAAACCCTGTTTTTCCCCCAATGTCTAATATCTCACCGCTTTCCCCATTCTTCATTACCTCTGGGGACACTGAGCCATAAAATACTTACAAAACAGCAAAAGGGTTTTGTTAAAACAGAGGGAAAACTAGAGTTTTTGTTTTCAGCATAATAACACATCAGTCTTGTGAGGCGAGGATGATCTTAGCAATATTAGATAAAGCTGAAAAAGAGGACAGAGACGCCTTGGGCACAGCAGTGATGTGTTAATGCCACTGATCTTGTTACCAAAGAGCAAGTGTTAGGAGAATGATTCGCTCCCCTCCTCTGCCGTCTGCTGTTCCCCTCCACCTGTGCACAGGCCTCAGCCTCCTCCACCCCACCACCACAAAAATAAGAATAAAACAGATGTTTAGGAGGCCTAAGTACTAAGGAAAAGAAGCAAGACCCTGGGGCAAACTGAAAGTTAGGAAGGAAAAGAGACATTTGTTTCTGCCCATAGAGAGTAAGGCACGCCTGTGATCACCATCCAGGAAACCAGAAAATGGAACGAAATACAAGAACGACTACTTTCAGATACTGTGCAACAGGCAGCACTGCCATCACCGTCCTTGAGGACCGAGGATGCTGCAGGTGGAGGAAGTAGGTGAGTCCTGCCAATGCCCAGGGACGGGCAGGAAGAACCTGCGGAGAGCCTACAAATCTCCCTGCACAGACAGACACGCTGGGTGACCTGGGCAGGGGACAGCCAGGG
>NW_003852586.1:325349-339262 GCF_000181295.1 Otolemur garnettii
AAATCTCCCTGCACAGACAGACACGCTGGGTGACCTGGGCAGGGGACAGCCAGGGCATCCTGGGCAGAGAGCCTATGAATCTCTGCATGGATGGACATGCTGAGTGACCTGGGTAAGTGACAGCTATGGTGTCCTGGGCAAAGACCCTATGAATCTCCCTGCACAGACAGACACACTGGGTGACCTGGGCAGGGGACAGCCAGGGTGTCCTGGGCAGAGACCCTATGAATCTCCCTGCACAGACAGACACGCTGGGTGACCTGGGCAGGGGACAGCCAGGGTGTCCTGGGCAAAGACCCTATGAATCTCCCTGCACAGACAGACACGCTGGGTGACCTGGGCAGGGGACAGCCAGGGTGTCCTGGGCAGCGTACCTGAGAGCACACACCCACACAGAGATAGAACTGCACAAACCTGGAGACTCTGAGTCTCCAGGGAAGGAGAAATCTACCTATTTATGGAGTGAAATCCCTGGAGGACAGACAAGAACAATTTCTGAGGAAAAAGTAATTACCAGAAAACAGCAAGATGACTTGTTTCTGGAGCTAAGACCTCCAGCCAAGTGGAAATAAAAGCAGCTCTAGAATGGAAACCACTTTGTACCCTTTAAGATAAAAGAGCTTAAAAACAAGCCTTAAGGTAATCAAACTCATCTACCTTCAGGCAAATTCAACACTCTCTAAATTGACACAGAAACATCTACCACTCAGCAACATTTGTATACATAAAAAAATTAGAGATACAAAGGAGAAAATATGACAAATTACCAGAAGAAGGCTGAGTTAGTAAAAACATATCCAGACATAGCAGATATTTAATTAGAATGCAAAGGTACAAAATGTTTATACATTTGCTCCACATACTCCAGGACACAAAGGGAGGAAATGAAAAAAATAAAAATAATAATAAGTTATCATAATAATGAAAAAAATAAAAGGCATACAAAAAAATCAAAACATCTAGAAATGAAAATAATGATAATCAATCAGAAGCAATTAATTGTAGTTTAAACTCTGCAGAAACATTAGTGAAATTGTGGAGGCTCAGTGGGCAGGGCGCTGGGTGGTGGGTTCAAACCCAGCCCCAGCCAAACTGTAACAACAAAATAGCCGGGCGTTGTGGCAGGCACCTGTAGTCCTAGCCACTTGGGAGGCTGAGGTAAGAGAATTGCCTAAACCCAGGAGTTAGAGGTTGCTGTGAGCTGTGTGACGCTACAGCACTACTGATTGTGATAAAGTGAGGCTCCATCTCTACAAAAAAAAAAAGAAGAAAAAAAATAGTGAAATTGAGGCCATGGCAATATTCCCATCAAAATAAAACACAAATATAAAAAAACTAGAAACTTGATAGAACCTCAAAGATCTCAATGATCTGTAGAATAACATCAGTAGGGTAACGTGGATTTGATTGGAATCTGAAGAGTGGGCAGAAAAATGTCTCAAAGAATAAATGGTCAGTTACTCTCTAAACTTGATGAGGCCTTTCAATAAATAGATCCAAGGAGCTCAATGACACCTAAGCAAGATAGACAAAAAGAAAATTACAAGAATGCATATTGTAATCAAATTGCTGAAAAGAAGCATTAAAGAGAAATATTTTAAAGCAGTCACAGAGAAAAAGACACACATATACAGAGGAACAAAAACAAGAAAGCCACAGACATCCTGTCAGGGCCCCATAAGCCAAAGGACAGCACAGGAAAAAAAAAACTATCTACAGAGAACCTTCATCTGATAAAAATACATTTGGGGAAAAATACAAATTTTAGCAGACAAACAAAAGCTGAGAGAATCCAGTGAATAAGCCATTAGTGAAATGAAAATATTAAATATTAAATAAATTAGGAAAAATCAAAACCAATAGCGAGAACAAACAGCAGAATGGTAGATTTAAACTCAGCCATATCTGTAATTACATCACATGTAAAACTGTCCAAACAGTTTAATTAAACCACAGAGATTGCCAGACTGAATTATAATAAGACCCAATTGTATTCTGTTTACAAGAAACCTATTTTAAAGATAAAGACATAGTTAAGTTGAAACTTGAAGTACAGAAGAAAGGTACATCATGAAAACATCAATCATAAAAAACCTGAATGGCTATTAATGTCATATGAGAAGGAATGTTATCTAGTTCAAGACATTTCATAATGATGAAGAGGTTAACTCACCAAAAAATATACAACAATCCCAATAAGAGTCTCAAAATATAAAAAGCAACACTCTACAAACTGAAAAGACAGTACTGTGGTTGGAGAGGTCACCACTACCTTCAATCCAAATAACTACACAGAAGCTCAATCAGGACACAGAAAACTGGAGCAGCACAACCAACCAACCAGGATGAGCTGACCTTCACAAACACGCCCCCATCAGAATTTGCATTTCATTCTAGTGCACTGGGAATGTTCATCAAGATAGACCAAAGGCCATGCCATAAAAAACAGTTTCAACAAATTTAATGGGTCAAAGTCACACTGCACACATTACCCTACTACCCGAAATTAAATGAGGAATCTGTAACAAAGCTAAATCTAGAACACCCTCCTCAAATATTTAGAAACTAAGCTTTTAATTTGGTCAAAGAAGAAATTACCCTCCCCCTAAAAAAATAGAACTATTAGTAAAAACTATTTTAAACTAAATGAAAATAAACCCTATTGAAACTTGTCAGATACAACTAAATCTGTGCCGAGAGAGGAATTTACAGTTTTGATTATATTAGAAAAAAATCCCAAATCAATGACTTACAAATGTCATTTTTAACAAACTTGAAAAATAAGAACAAATTAAATTCAATGTAAGTGGAAAGAAGAAAATAATAAAGAAGAGATATTGAAAAAATAGAATAGTAAAAGACCAATAGGAAAAAGTCAAAGAAATCCAAAAGTAGTTATTTATAAACAAGCAAAAAAATAAATCAATATACTTCTGCTAGGCTGGTCAAAGTAAAAACCAGAAACAAATTACCAATATGAGTAATGAAGACACAAACATTACAATAAATCCTGCAGATATTAAAAATATAAAAAGGGAATATGTCAAAACAAAATTTTGGCAAAAAAAAAAAGACAACTTGGATAAAATAAGAACATTTTTTGGCTCTATAGATCAATATATGGATTGTAACTATAGATCATAACTAGGATCTATAGAGAACTTAAATTAATCTACATGAAAAAATCCAACAATCCCATACATCAATGGGGAAGAGAGATGAACAGAACTTTCTCTAAAGAAGACAGACAATGGCTAGCAAACCTATGAGAAAATGCTCATCAGCCCTCATTATTAGAGAAATGCACATTTAAACCACCCTGAGATATCACCTAACCCCAGCAAGAATGGCCCATATCACAAAATCTCAAAACTGCAGATGCTGGCGCAGATGTGGAGAGAAAGGAACACTTTTACACTGCTGGTGGGACTGCAAACTAATACAACCTTTTTGGAAGGAAGTATGGAGAAACTTCAAAGAACTCAACCTAGACCTCCCATTTGATCCTGTAATCCCATTACTGGGCATCTATCCAGAAGGAAAAAGAAAAAAAAAACTTTTATTATAAAGATACTTGTATAAGACTGTTTATCGCAGCTCAGTGTACAATCGCTAAAATGTGGAAACAGCCCAAATGCCCCTCAACCCAGGAATGGATTAGTAAGCTGTGGTACATGTACACCATGGAATATTATTCAGCCATTAAAAAAATGGAGATTTTGCAGCATTTGTATTAACCTGGATGGAGCTGGAACATTATTCTTAGTGAAGCATCACAGGAGTGGAGACACATGAATCCTATGTATTCAACTTTGATATGAGGACAATTAATGACAATTAATTGGTGGGGGACGGGGGAAGAAGAGATCAGAAAAAGAGAGAAGGAAGGGGGGGGTGAGGGAAAGGGAAAACAAGAAAGGAAAATAGTGACTAATTTTTACATAAATTGGTTTTAATTTTGAACAATAATTTCCATTCAACTTGTTAATATGTTGTTTAGGATATTGCATCCTCATTTATAAATGAAATATGTTTGTAATTTCCCTTTATAATAATATATTTTTCCAATTTTAATATCAGGTATATCCAGGTGAAGTAGAATGATTTTGAAGTATTTCTTCTTTTTCTATTATCTATAAGATTTGGCATGATCTGTTTTTGAAATTATCTTCTATTTTTATCAATAAAAATAAAGATTCTCTATTTTTTTGAGACTTTGGGAAAAAAGAAAGTTAACTGATGACTCCATACTGAACCTCAGAGTCAAAGCATTCTATGATAGACATACTTTTATCTGACAATGTGAATGCTGCTTTTTTTGCATTATTATTATGGCTCAATATTTTGTTGCAGCAATCATTTGATTTCTTTTCCGAGTGTATTTATCTTCATTCACTCTTTGTGAGGGTTTTATTTCTAGTCCTTATCTTAAACATTATTATTGTTATTAAATTTTAAGCCTTTTCAATTTTGTGAAAGAGAAAAGTGGAAACCAAATAAACACATGTACATGTACATAGAAAATTTTAAAAAAGAACTTTTAAAAAAAATTATTTATTTATTTATTTATTATTTTTGTTGTTGTTGCAGTTGTCATGGTTGATTTTAGCTGGCCCAGGCTACGCTTGAACCCACCAGCCTAGGTGCATGTGGCCGGCACCCTACCCACCGAACTACAACACAAATGACCAAAAATTGACTAAAGAGGCAATAAAAAAATTAGATGGCCAAAATCTATTAAAGAAACTGAATGCATCATTCAAAATCTTTCCACAAGTAAAACTGCAAGCTCAGTGACTTCACTAGTAAATTCTTCGAACACCTAGAAAAAAAATAATATCAATCGTTCTCACACTTCAGAAAATAAAGGAATAAATCTCAAATCACCTTAATAGGACAGAATAACTTCACTACCAAAACCAGACTAAGAAATTGCAAAAATGAAGGAAAATATATGTCAATATCCCTTAAATTAAAAGCAAAAATCTTTAACAAATTAAATTTAAAAGTATGAAATGAAAATAAGATATGAGAACCCAAAGGGCTTATTCAAGAGTGCACGGTTGGTTTAACATTAAAAATTATTGAATGTAATTCATATTACAAGAATAAAAAGAAACACATTTTAAATAGAAGCTGAGAAGTCATTGACTAATTTTAACCTTATTGTTTCAGGCTAATTGAGGTACAACGAATTAGGTCACCTGGTTTGCCTTTGTTAAGTAAAACCCCTCTTAGAGTTGAGTCCCACCCTCAAGTTGTCTGCCATACACCCTTCCAGAAAAGTAGGAATAGAAAGGAACCTTTTCCAATGTGAAAACAGCATCTGCGGAAATGCAACACAACCGCTTTAATTAGACCTAAGAGTAAAACGCTTTGCCGCTAGTATCAGGAGTAAGATAAGCATGTCCAATATGACGTCTACTCAAAATTGTACTGAAGTTTTAGCCAGAAAAAAAGGCAAGGAGGCAAAAAAAAATCATACAAATTTGAAAAGAAAGTAAAACTCTCTTGCCAGACAATATAATAATGGCCATTTTGTAGATTCCTTAGAAATGTCCCAAAAATAATTTAAAAACACTTCTAGAACTAATATTCCAGTCTTGGAAAGTCAAGGGCACAAGGTTAATACACAAAAATCAATTTCAATTCTATATACTAGAAACAAACAACTGGAAATCATAATTTTAAATCAATACCACTTATAGTAACATCAGAAAACTGGAATATTAAGGAATAAATGTAATAAAATATATGCAGGAACGGTTTTTTTTTTTTTCCTCAAGGAACTATTTAACGAAAACAAGAAAACATCAAAGAAGATTGAAGGAAATGTAGAACCACCCCGTGTTTGTAGGTTGGAAGACTCAGTATTATTTAGATAACAAATACTTCCCTTAAATTATCTAGAACATTGCATGGCCCTGCTCTCTTGCAGATCACCACAGTGCCCTTACATCTACTGAAAAATCTCTTATGGCCCCCAGGCCTTATAATACAAACCCAAACTCCTCAGAACAGCACAGAAGGCTGTGGGTGATCTGAGCTCCCCCTCACCCTCCACACTCTGCAATGGCTTTGGACGAAAATGCCCTCCTCTGTCCCCTGGACTCCCTTTAAGCCAAGACCCCACCTTGATCCTGCTCCATGAAGATGTTTTTGCTCCACCAGAAGATCTCCTTTCTGCCTCTTTGAAGCCTACAGCAACCTATGATAGCCCTTTTCATCCAATATTGCTATAATTCAGCCAACAATCTCTACCTCCCCAGGACAGACCGTGGGCTCTTCCATGGGGTCCAGCTTGAAGACAGGACAGTGTCTCTCTTTCATCCTGGTTTCTCCAGCACTAGCATCATGCCTGGCACACAGTAGGCACTCAAATATTTTTGAGTGAATCATTGTTTGACTGACTAGTAAAAGGGAACCGTAGCCCTTCCAAGGATGAAACACCTGAAACAATGAATTTTTGAGGTGAATAGGATACCTTCCCTAAGCTTGGGTAAGACACATATGAAAAAGGGCTTTTCATAACAGGAAGAATTATTAAACCTTTTTATTCTGGCTCCCTTTTCATTCTGGCATTGCTTCTAATCTAAAGCATCTCTGAGGAAATTATGTTTGACCACAAGCCCCACAAACTATTTCTAGTTTCCCACAGTGAGTCCAAAAAAGATTTTTTTATAGTATGTCATCTACGTCCCCACTCTGACTTAGTCATCAAATTTCATCCCCTCTTTGGCTCTCTCTTCCTTATTAGACAAATGAAAACGTTTACAAGAGTCAAATAAAGGGCCTAGTCCCAAGAACCCTGCCTGGCCTGGGAAGGGTGCCTGCTTCCTTCCCGGCCTCCACGCAGAGCTTTGACAGCAGGCCTGCCTCCCAGCCGGCGGGAATCAGCGCTGCCCTTCCTGGAACCTGCCTGCTGCGTTTCCTTTGGCTGCGAGTTTGGGTGTGTGCACGTTCCTAACACTTCACAGCCCCCAAGAAGGTGTCGGCACGACTATTCTAGGCTGAAGCATTTGGGAACTCCATGAAAACTAGTTTTCTTTTGGCAGCTGGAGATAAACACACTTGTGCATTATTTTAAATATTTAATCATTCTAAAATACTATTTTTGAGCCAAATCTGATCTGTAGAGAATTGTGCAAAAAATATGACAAAGCTAAAATGAAGGCAGGAAAGCGCACAGGAGAATTCCAGGCACCAAGAGGGCTGGCAAAGTCGGGCAGGCTGCACAGCCCCTCCCGGTGGGGCTCTGCCCGCTCCCGCTGCCCTCTGCCCAGGCTCCATCTCTCCCCCACCCCTCAGCCTTCTCCCAGAAAATGATTTCATTTTCCTTCACCCTGAAACTGGACCTAAATGTGTAACAAGAATGAACCAATTTTGTCTCAGGATATTCCTGTCATCAGAGGACACAGGTTTGCCATGATTTTTCTGGAGGAAGTGACCCCTGACCTCCAGAGACCACCGCTGTGAATAGCTCTCTGTCTGTTCTTTGGGTTGGTTGGTCCTTTCCCAAGTCTGACCCAACGAGTTCATGACGAGAAGAGCAAATTTTTTCTAAAATATTAAGAAAATGTTATCTAATAAAATGTCCTGTTTTGGTTTTTAATCAACTCAGGACAAAAGTGGCATTAGAGAGATGAAACTCAAATATTGACCTGTGGAAATTTTTTTTTATGGGGAAAACAGATGACTACTTTTGAAGTTGGAACTGCCCTAGGGAGCTAAGCCCTCTGCGTTAGGTCGGATATTGACTTGGCTCCTTCAGCCCAAGCCCGAGATGACACGGGCCTGCACGAGGGAGCTCTGATGGCTCTTGTGTGCAGACATCCATGTGCTGCGGAGGGGGCAGCTCTGCTCAGCCAAGCTGCCTCAGAAACTCAGGCTGTCACCAGAGGACGCTGGGCCAGCACCCACAAGGCCAGGACTCCCCAGCCAGGAAAGAGGAACCGGGTGGAGGAGGCTGACGTTCAGTCCTGGGCAGAGCTGGTCCCTGCTGGACACAGGCACACCTGTTCACGTGTCACTGGGCAGAACTCAGTCCCACGGCCATGCAGAGACGGGAGACCTTGGGTGTGTGCCCTTCCCCGGGCACCACTGGCACAGCCGGCTCTGTAACTGTGGAGGGGAAATGGCTACTTGGAACCAGGTGTAGCTCTATGGTCACTTTGACTTCAGGGAGAAGCGTGAAAGTAGCAACGATAAAATCTAAATTATTTAGTTTTTGTTCTTTTTTTGGAAAAGAATAGCGATGCTCTCGTAGAAGGAACACCAGCCAGTGATGTGGCACCTGGTGCACTGCTCTGCACCGACCCCGGTGTTGCTTCTTCCTACACACTCAGAGTCCCTCCCTGTCCTAGGATGACTCCGGGCACCAGAACTGGCTGCCGAAGGTTCTGGGTGAGCTCAAGGACACTGAGCCCACAAGGTGATAAACAGCGGCGAGGTCCCTATTGATTTTTTGTCTTCACTCTGACATAAGGGATATTGCATTTTCTGAGCAAAAGAAGGCCTTGAAAGGAATCTGAGCATTAGAGAATAAGCTGCCTCTTGCTTAAACAATCTCTTCAGTTATCTCTGCTTTCACTCCTGTCTCACAGGGAGCTTTACCTCCCCTGAGACCCGGCTGGAATCAAGTTTCCCCTCCCTTGTGGATGTGGTCATCTCAAATATCAGCGAGAACCAGAAGCAGAAAAATATACGTATTTCACTTAGAAAATTCCCAGAATTATTTTATGACCAAACAGTAATAGGGTTTTCTGGTTCTGATGCTCCTTCTTAGGATGAAAAGTGCAGAATCCCATCATTAGGCCACTGGCTGTCCCGAGCACCCGTTTGGGAGCTGTGTGAATTTCTTATTTTGTGGTGTTCACTCTGGCATATCTGAAATGCAGGAACTGTGGTGAACAAAGAATATAGCCCGTTTTGCTAGTTGATTACAATCTGATATAACAGGGAAACTAATGACAAAAAAAAAAAATACATGGTGTCAAATAAGTTTGTTGGATGTGTTCATTTCACCAACATTTTTTCCAATATTCTTCCATTTTTTTTGATAGTTAAATTCCCTTTTTTAACCAAGAGACCTAACATTGCTGGTAACCTAATAGGTAATCTAATTTTTTTTTTTGGCCTGTGACTTAAAAATCCAATATCCCCATTCTTAACTTTAGTTCAGCCTCAAAGGATAAATCTAGAATAAACTAGATTTAAAAGCAATTTCAGCTCAAAGGATCAAATATACCTTAATTGGTCTTTTAAAGGAGGAAATTCATTTTGTACGACAAACAGGATGCATTGTCAATTGATCAACCAATGTGTGAAGTGATTTTAAAATGCTAAGACTGAATGTCCCTCTTGTATTGGTTAAATGTGAAATTTAGTGACTCAATGGCCCATGTGTTTGTGGCTGGAGATCAAGTTCCATGTCCTACTGGTTCCCCTCAAACTAGTCTTTGAATTTAATTTGCATATATTGATCCAGCTGCTTATTTATGAAAAACTGTTAATATGTAGTAGAACATTTGCATTAGTTAATATAATATCTACTTTGTTTTCTATATGGCTCAAAACTTACTTAATCCCAATTAACACTGTGCTTTTTAGGTTTTTCCTATGCTTCCAATAAATTGTTTCAAACTTAGAACTCTTAGAAGAATTTGTGAAGATACTGTAGCTTCAAATTACTCACTGAGAGCTTGTTTATGCCAGAATTTATTTGAAACAATACTTGTTGCCACGTCATGTTTTTCTCTCTTTGCAACAACCCCTGTTTAAAATCAGCAACTCCTGCCACTTAGTAGATAGAATACATACTACATTCTAGTATTATCTGAAAGAATTAGCAAGATAATAGGACTACTAAAAAAAAGGCTTGTGCTCAAAGAAAATGTGAATTTTTAAAATTAGGTATTCTATTTCTTTCTTCCATAGATCTGATTATTAAATATTTGCTGTAAGAAGATGTTGCCTTTAATCAGTTTCCACAAAGCAGAAGACCTGATGCTCCCAAGATAGTCAGGAATGGTGGTGGAGTGAAAGGGCACAGCCTTGGAATCACACTCTATCTCTAACCCCAGAGGGAACGTTAAAAGACATTTAGAATTTCTGAACCTTTGTTTTTTCATCTCCAAAATGACCTTAATACTAACTTACCCCCAAGCTTTTCATAAAGATTAAATCAGCTAATAGAATAAAATTATCCAGAATATAGTAGACGTTTACTAAATATTAGTTTCCTTTCTATTGTAAGCTTCTGTTTTAATTTTTAGAGTTTTAAGATTTGAGATTTTTCTCAAAGTTGGCACATACACTCTCATATCAATTTTATGATTGTGTCTTGATCCTAAACAGAGGGGGGTCGAGGACCTGAGTGACCCTGAGGAGGAGTTAGTGCCAGGTGCCATCTAGTCCTGGTCCTAACCGCAGATTACTAGGCCCTTACTCTTGATATTTGCATGTTATTTTTCCCTCAAATAATGCTTTGAGGCTTAGTTAAACTATGTGTCCACTGTGCCTGTTCAAAGTCCCCAGGGCACTTGCATTTTGAGAGAGACAAAGGAGACCTGGAATGTGCATTAAATATCCACTTCTCTCTAACAAATTACTCCAGAATTTAGCGACTTAAATAACCACCATTGGAGATCTCGCTTCCTGTGAGGCAGCAGGTCAGCGGGGCGCTCTGGCTCATGGCATCTCAGGAAGGCACAGTGAAGATGTGAGCTGGGGCAGCGCCACGTGAAGCCCCGACGGGAGGATCTGCTCCCACTCCCACGGCTCCTGTTAGGAGGTTTCAGCTTCTTAGTACCTGGGCCTCCCACAGGGCTGCCCGGGACACGTGCCTGGCCTCTCCCAAGTGAATGACCCAAGATAAAAAGAAACCAGGACAGATCTCACAGTGTTTTTATAGACTAATCTCTGAAATGACAGACCATCACTTCCGCCGTATTCTACTGGTCACACAGCCCAACTCTGGTACAAAGTGGGGGGGACCACACAGCAGTGTGTATCCCAGGAGGCAGAGTCACGGGGCCCTCGCCGACACCGGCTCCCCAAAGTGCTCCTAGGATGTCTTGCTGGTGACAGCTTACTGCTAGTTCCTTCAGTTAAAGCCAAGTGACGCCCCCGCAGTGACGCCCCAGTTGCGGGATAATCAGAGTGTGGTGGGTGGACCATTTATGGAAGTTTTATAGCCCTTAAAGCCTTGCTTTCCTTGTTTGTGAGAATAATGTTTACGTGGCACCTGCCTCATAGGATGAAGGGTTAAAATCTCCATGGAATGTCATAAAGTGTTCGAAATACAGTAAACTCTCAGCAGCTTCCTTATTATAAGACATGAATTACTACTAAGATGACTCCCTCAAATCAATACTCTTACTTATATTCTTTAATATGTTAATGTAAAATGGCATATAACATTTAAAGAACTGTTATCTAACCTTTAGACATATGCACTAATTATTGTTTATATGCATTAAGGTGACAGTCTAGTCACTTCTTGCATTGTCTGTGTAGCGGGTAACATCTCATGGTCGTGTCTCCATTCAGAGCAAAGGCGTTACTCAGAGTATCTCTGTTCACACCTTGAACTGTTGGATCTTTCAGGAAATTGGGTACTGAAAATACAAGCAGACCCCAAAACGTGTGCAGAACGTCCCCCTCCCTGGTGGGTCTGTGGTGGCAAACGTGTCCCTGGGATGTGCCTTTTCTGGCAGCAGGTGGACAGCCAGTCTGTTTCCTGTCAGGAACGATCAAGCAAGAAGATTCTAGAATTTACGTTGCCCCACAGTTGTCTGCAGGCTTATTCTTCTCCTTCTCACTTTGTCCCTTTTTCTTTTCTTAGTGTTAGATTTTTTCTAACAAGAGCAATTCACTCATCCTTAGAAATGGCAGGCTTCCTCCAACGCCAGTTCCCTGCATGGTTTCTGCTTCCTAGGTTTCCCACGCTGACTACCGCGATGGCTAATTTTAGGTGTCCACTCGATTAGACGACGAAATACGTACAGAAGTGTCATTTCCAGGTGTGTCTGTGATCTAATTTCCAAAGGAGACTGGTGTGTGAGTCGGCCACTGAGTGGGGGGATTCACCCTCCTCACAGGCAGACACCACCCAACCCGCAGGGACCCAGAACGGAAGGCAGAGAAAGGGTGTCTTCTCTCTCTCTCCTCTGTACCCAGGAGTTGGGACGCTCCTCTCCTGCCCTTGGACATCAGATGTCCAGGCTTTCTAGATGGTGGACTCTAGAATTTATACCAGCCATCTCCCAGGTCCTGAGGCCCCCACCGTGAGCTGAGGGTCCCACTGTTGGCTTCTCTGCTCCTGAGGCTGTTGACGTGGGTGTGCTGCCAGCATCCCAGAGTCTCGATCTTACAGATGGCCTGTCACGGACTTCTCAGTCTCTGTAACATGAGGGCCAATCACCCTAATAAATCCTCTCTCAGATGAGAGAGAGCAAGAATATAGTTATCCTACTGGTATCTCTCTGGGAAACCATACTGTAGCTACAGCCAAATCCCACACGCACACACAGACCACTAACAGCACAGACCTATTTTCAAAAATGTGACAAATCTTTCCTCTTCCTAGTCACTCTCTGAGATTCAATGGGAGAGAAGTTTCCTGGATTGTTTCACAAACTAACGTTTTTTCCCCTTTCCCATGTGGCTCTTGGCTCAGGCCCCTGCAGGGACGCCCAGTTGTCTCTGATATTACCACATACGAACCCTGGATACTAAAGTGTGGTGGGTGGACCAGCTGCAGGGACATGGCCTGAGCATTTGCTAGAATGAAGAACGTCAGCCTCAGCCCAGATCTGCTGACTCAGAGTCTGCCTGTGACACTCTGCGAGGTGACTGCACAATACACGGTAACCTCTGAGAAGCAGGGATGGTGACGGCAGCATCACAGCCGTCCTGAAGCCCTTGGCTTACAGCAGTGTGCTGCTCACGTGTGGTCACACCCCCGTCCAGGCCGGGCTCTGTGGACAGGCCTCCAAGCCATCTGCACTGCTCTCTGGAGAACATGTGGGTTCTCGGCCTTTTCTCTTGCGTGTAGCAGGTCTGTGCATTCTGCTCTTGTGTCCCTAAGAAAGTCACCCAACAAACACGTGGCTGCCTGTGCTCTGAGGCCAGCAGACTGCTCTGTCCACTCAGGGCCTGCAGTGCTGGACGACCTGTTCTCTGTTGCTCTGTTTGCTTCTTGCCTGCATGCCTGACCCACCTGGACCCCCACATGCAGGACAACCTTTCCTGACTCTCTGCTGACCAGCTGTCACCCCAACGCTGGGCTCAGCCTGCTCATCCATACAAGGTTATGGAGCTGGGAGGGTAAAACACTTTCTCCTTTGAAACCTCAGGCCAGGGAAGCCCCTCCTCCCTGGTGAAGCCTGTCTCAGCTCCCAGAACATAGCAGTTGACCCAGAGTTTGCAAAGTTTTTAAAGATACTAAGCTTTGGAATTTGTTGGGACACAGAAAATGATTCCCACACGATGGGGATTAGGAGGGCTCAGACGCAACCCAGAACCAAGGACTTTCTCCCCCAGCCAACACAGACAGGAGCTCCCTCCCTGAAAGTTCCCTTCTCTGAGGAAAACTTCTTCCAAGAAAAATGCAATTGTGCTAAGACTCTGCTTCCTGGAGAGAGCTCTAAATATCCCGGGAAGATTCAGACCAGAGAAGGAAAGAGAGTAAGGCTGTCATCAGACACAGGTGGACTCCCACCCTGTTCTGCTGGGGGCAGCATATGGACATGACTTCTGTGTCATGCAGACACTCTGTCCACAAAATACAGTATCCTTTGTTCACAGTGAACTTCCGCCCTCATCTTCTTGTAACTTGTCCACAAACTATCATGTGGCCTTCCATCCCAGTGCAAACCACCGTGTGGCCTTCCATCCCGATACAAACCACC
>NW_003852586.1:340326-345688 GCF_000181295.1 Otolemur garnettii
TTTTTGTTTTTGTATTTATGTAATTCAGGCCATGGTGGAAATAGAGGATGAGGTCCCCAACACAGTGAGAGATATTCCAGCTGTCAGTTAAAAATGAAAGGGTCTTGCAAACAGAAATATGAGCATATGGAAGTCAGACATTGGGTACTGCCCCCAGGAGAGGAGAAACGCTGAGGTCTTCTCAGAGCTGAGGTCTCTGCCGGGGAGCTGCTGGCTGGGGCTGGGTGTGGCCTGAGCCTCCTCTCACTGGTCAGGCTACTTAGAGCTTTTATTTGTATTGTACTTTCTGTGTTTATTCCTCAACTGTTTCCCCCAGGCTTTTAGAAGCTGTTGGGGCTCCCGAAACGCCACTCCCAAATGTTTCCTTGGCATACTGTTTCACCCTGGTCATTTTGAGAGACCAGAGATGCAGAATCAGCTCTGAAAAGGCCTGTCTTGTAAAGTAAGTTTACATCCACGTGTATGTATGAAAGAAATTGTCCTCAGTAAAGATACCGGGCGAGAAGAGAGGTGCTCCTTTCACCACCCAGAGACTTCCTTCTGCACCATCTATCTCCTCCTCTAGAGCTTGTCACCAAGCCCCAAAGTGACAAATCCCTCCTCTTCCTTTCCATATGCAGCTCAAGATATAGAAGCTTCAGTTACCTGTCCCTTCTTCACGTCTCATGCTTTTGTGGGACATCTGTGTATATGTGTGTAATGAAACATATTTTTCTCCTGTTAACGTGTCTCTGACATTAATTTAATTTATAGCCCAGCCAAAAAAACCCAAGAGGATGAAGGAAAGCCATTTTTCCCTCCACTACAAAGCCCTTTTAAAAAAACTTTTAGTATCATCTCAGCCATGTTCTAGAAAACTGAGCAGAAAGTCCTAGGTTCTATTTTGGACTTGAAGTTTTAAAAGGGAAACAAACCCATAAGCCCAGCACAGAAAAAGGGGCAAGGATGACCCAGAGTTCTGAGAGGAGCAGGGTTTCCTTCTGGTGCCAACCTTAGAAGGTGAGGGCTTTATTTTCTTTAAGAGGAGTGGCTGTCCCTTTTACTTTACCACTGTAAGACCAGGACAGAAGTGGTGAGGAGTAGAGGGAGGGAGGCAACCAGGCTGTCACCCTTCACCTGTCACTGCAGCCCCCAGGGAGGAGAGCGGAGCTCCAGGAAGGTTAAGGCTGCTCACCCAGAAAACCATGAGAGAATAACATTGTTCAAAATCGTTTCTCTTCATCCCTCTGACTGCTAACTACCCCCCAGCTAATCAGCTAGATAAATAAGTTGTTGTGGATCAGAGTAACTAACTCTTCAATGTTTATAAAATAGTTTTCAAAAAGTAGAAAAAAGTCAAAAGACTAATACTATACAAATCTGGTTTTAGAATAAAATGCTCACTCACACAGGGTGAACAGCTCCTTCAAGGCTAAATGGCTCCCTAAATTAAACGTCCTTTTTTTAATCGCACACATCCCTCTTGTCCTTGAACCCGCTTTGCCTCTCAGAGTATCTGATCCCTTAGGGATGCTTCTCATTTTATGACTCTGATTTGATATGAAGCTAAGCTAAATGTTTAAACTTGACATAAATACTTAAGTTAGACCCTCAAATTCTGTGCGTACACAAAGGAAAAGTATTCAGGTTGTTAATAGTAATCCACCTTGCACAGTTGTAAAGAGTACAGGGAATTTAAATTTTCTTTTGCGTAGGCTTCTATGCATTCCAGATGCCCTGTAAGTAGTAGTATTTTTATATAAATATGTCATACTTATTGCATACGTAAGCCACACTTCCTGAGAGCCAGAAATTTAAGCAATATTAATTGGCTTCTACTATACTTTAGACACAATACTAGGGACTAGTATAAAATAAATAACAAATATAAAAATAAAATAGCTCTGTCCTTCAAGACCATTTGGTCTAGAGGGGCAGTTCACTGTTCAGTTGTTACCATGCAGTGTCACAGCACTGAGGAAACCCAGGGACAATGCTGACATCAGTCTGGCCACCCCAGGAGGCTGGAGGAACAAGTCAGAGTTTGCCAAGCAGAAAAGCAAGGAGAGGACGTCCCAGGAGAGAGGAGAAGGGGCGTGAAAGACACTCTCTGCCTAATTTTTCGGCCAGTCTGATTTTAAAGCACATTATCCTCATTAACTGGCTAGTCCCTGTCAAATCTCTAAGGGTTATTTCTGTGAACAGTGAATTTGGTTGATTAGAATTTGACATTAAGAAGAACCTCGTGCTAATTTGATGGCTTTCCAAGAGAATGTGCTCAGGGAAAGTGGGTGGGAGCCTCATGTACTTTAGCCCTAGCCCAGAAGGGTATTCCACACTGGGCAGGCGCAGGAACGTATCAACAGCTGGTCCTGGGAATTTATTCTCCCTAGTTCTTGAGAGCCAGATTTTGGGGGTTCATCCCTAAGGGAGTAGCTGTTCCTGCAGCGTCACTGTCCTCAAACACACACAGCACACACAGGCACAGTGCTTCCCATCACCAGCACCACCAACACACACACACAAACATGCAAAGCAATAGAGAGAAAATTAACTAGTCAACATAAACCAACTCCATTCTTAAAGAGGTCAAAAAAGAAAAAAACTCAAATTGTGCCCCATTCATAACTATTAGTAGAACAGCTTTGACGACCCTTTCTTTTATTTATTTATACAACAAACACCTTCCACTGAATGAGTCTGAGCCTTATCCTTGACAGCTGAGGGGAGCTATTGAAGGATTTTAAGCAGAAAAAGTGACATGATTTAAAAGACCCATATTGGGCAGCACCTGTGGCTCTGGGAATAGGGCGCTGGTCCCATATACCAAGGGTGGTGGGTTCGAACCCGGTCCCAGCCAAAACTGCAAAAACAAAAATAAATAAAAATAAAAGATCCATATTGTAATGGTGTAGAGTGAGATGGGAGGGTGTGGAGGACACTGTCAGTGATGGCAGTAATCTAGGAACATTTGATGAGTTCAAATTCAGGCAATTACTGTGTGAATAAGGAGGAAGGGGAGAACTTAAGAGAGTGAGAAAAAAGATCTTTGCAAGAAATTAGTTGCCAAGGAAACCGCCCCCCAATTCAGGTGCTGAGGTATTGAGTGTACAGGGACCAAGCAGGGAAAGCGGGATCTCTGCTCAATCTCAGCTGCAGCTGGGTGAAAAGAACACTCGAAGATGTAAGGTAGCCTGTGTGGATGCATCATGGGTTCTGGGGGACATGTTGGACAGTCTGAAAGATCAGGGGGCTGCTTGATGGGCAGGGGGACAGAGTGGTTTGGAATGAGCACTCAGGACACACAGGTCATCTGGAAGCCTCGGACAGGGACACGGGCTTGACGGTCAACCTCTGAGGCTGGCAGGATGTGGTACAGCCCTATTAGTCTAATTTATTTAACCATGAACCATTTTAAAAATCATGATGTATTGTTGGGCTATCAAATGGAATTCAGGAGATACAACAAGCTCTTCGATTGAAATAGGTAGTATTGGGACTCAGAACAAGCCACCCCACAGCACGGCCCACTGGTGTGCTGAGCACTCCACAAGGAAGGGGACAGGAAGGGCTCCGAAGCAGGGTCTTCCTCACCTTCTCGTCCTCCCATCTGCTGCCCCAGAATTCAACACTAGCTCCTGGGGAGATGTAGGAAGATGGCTGAGCACAGATGCAGGCATTGTCCCTTCCACAGAAAGGCCCCAGGCGATGAGCAGACAGCAAAGCTGTGACCAGGTGGCCACAGGGAGCACTGGTGCAGAAGGGGGTAGAGACCCACCTGCATTGGCTGCCAGTCCAGGAGGACAGTCCAGAGGCCTCTGCAGCCTCATCTCCCCCTGAGTCAGAGTACCTGGTGTCAGGAGGTACTTCTCACTGTGGGAAAAGCAGGCAGAGATCCCCTCAGTCCCCACTGCCACTGCAAACACCTGACACAGGAGAGCCCCACACCCCTGGCGAGCCCTGAGTGTGGTATGGAGGGCTGCTGGGGTTCACCTGCATCACCTTGGAGCACGAACTGGGCATTCCCACTCCTGAGAGCTGAACTCCTGCAGTGTGGCGCCATCAGGGAACCTGAACTGCCTCCGGACTATGCCCTGTTCTGGGAGCTGGCAGCCGCCATACTGCTCAGCCCTGGGGCTCCATCATTCCTGCCCCAAGCACACAGGGCACCTGAACTCCATGCCCTGGCTTCAGAGAGCAGGCCCAGGGCCAGCAGGGACTCTGGCTCTGCACGGTAGGGAGACCAGCCCTGCTGCTGACTTCCAGCTGGGCAATAGTCTGCCAGTGCCACCAAGGGCAAAGGTGCCCTGAGACCAAACTGCTGTGCACACTCCTCCAAGGAGGAACACCCTCCCCCAGCCTGTGGGCAGCTGGCACACCCAAAAGTCCCAAACCGCTGTGCACTCCCTGGAGGAAGGATGCCTCACCCCAGCCTGTGGGCAGCTGGCACACCGTGGGCCTGCAAGGTGGCTACATACCATGCTCAGGACTCGAGGAACAGCTGTGGTGCCCCTGCGACACACCCACAGCCCAGCCTGCCCACATGCCCTGCACGTACACTCCAGCAGACACATCACAGGCCAGTCGAGCAGTCTTGTGCCTTGTCCCAGACTCAACAAATGGCCCTGGGCTGCTCCTACAAATGTGCCCCTGGGTCAGTCAGGCAGCTGTGCAGCATGTCCTACTGACAAATGGTCCCATGAGCCACCCCTTGCAGCTGTGCCCACAAGCCAGGAGAGGGGGCACACATCATGCTGCTGACCAGAGTAGCTGACCCGCTACCCCAACTCCAGTGGACCAGACCCCAAGCTGGCCAACCTACTGTGTGCACACGCACACCTACAACTTGGGAAGCAGCCAGGAAACCCACCCCCGGCATTGCCACAAAATCTCTCAGCCTAGGCCACTGAGAAACTCACAACCAGGAGATTCTAGTGAGGGACACAGTTAAAAAATTACCCGAACACTGTGCTGCTGTGTCTGCCTGGGAACAAGGCCACATCCCACTCAACTGACACCCCAAGGTTCTTGCAAATATGTCTTTCTCTGCAAAACCTGCTCCATAAATTAGAAGAGGCCACTTCCACTAAATGCATAGAAATTAACAGAGGGACACATCAAACAAGAAAAAGCAAGAAAATGTCACAGATGTTACCAATTCAGTGAGTGAAATAGAAATACAGTCAAGATCTTCAGTAGTATACCAGACCAACAGAAGAAAGATTTTCTGCACTTGAAGACAGGTCTTTTGAAATAACACAGGCAGACTAAGAAGGAAAGGGAAGGAAAGGAAGGAAGGAGAGGGAAGGGGACAGGAGGGGAGGGGAGGAGGGGAGGGAGGAAGGGAGGGAAGGAAGGAGAGGGAAGGGGACAGGAAGGGAGG
>NW_003852586.1:345840-347885 GCF_000181295.1 Otolemur garnettii
GGGAGGAAGGGAGGGAGGAAGGGAGGGAGGAAGGGAGGGAACGAAGGCAAGAGTAAAGGATGGATGGATGGATGGAAGGGTGGATGGATGGATGGACGGGTGGATGGATGGATGGACAGACGGACAGATGGATGGATGAATGGATGAACGGATGGATGGATGGATGGATGGATAGACAGATGGATGGACGGACGGACAGATGGATGGATGGATGGCTGGATGGATTTCTTTCCCCCAAAGCAGGTCATAAAAACTAGAACTCCTTCTCCAAGGCAAGCCATAAACCTAGAAAGGCCTGACTTTCTCACTTCTCTTTGGCAACCCACATGTGACAAGTGTCTGTCCTATACTCAGGGGCCGAGCGGATTCTGAGCAGACATGCTCTGCTGGGCTCTGCTCTCACTCTGTTACCATCGGTCACATCCCTTTGTCCAGTCACATTTCTACACAGCTGTCCATTTCTTCACTGAACCTAACCCTAAAAATACACCATTTCCCTGGGTCTGAAAGCTCCTATGTCATGTAAAACTTAGATTAAATAAGTTTCTTATGCTTTTCTTTTGTCTCTTATTATAAGAGTGTCCCTTGTGACGGATGAAAAAAAGGCATCACATTTTCTTTCTCCTACAATAGATGAAAATAGAATTTAGGATACATTGACGGCTGCAAGTTATTATCAAAATCCTGTATTTGTGTCGTTTTAGCGCCTACCAGAGAACACATTAGAGGGATCAAATATTTTGGTTTATTTCATTGAGAACAGAAAACAAAATCATGAAGGAAATAGTGAAGATGGAGCGCTGGCTTTGCACAGAGGCTCACCTCAGCCCCCCCCCCAGACTTCCCCTCACAGAGGCTCACCTCAGCACCCCCAGACTTCCCCTCACAGAGGCTCACCCCAGCCCCCCCAGACTTCCCCTCACCCGAGTCAGGCTGATTCATGTTGCCTGCACAGAGCCCCCTCCCCGACTGGTAGTATTAATTTAGTTTTCTCCAAAGAACCTGAAGCTGGAAGGGCTTGTTTAAATTTAGGTGAGTGGAATTCTTGGGGTTTTGCCCCTAAGGCTTGTGGTGAGATTTAATTCCCAGTGCCAGCCCCAGCCTGAACACCCCCATTCTCTCTGTCCCCAGCTCACTGCAATCACCACATCACTGCCTGGTTCTCTACTCAAGAAAAGGCCATTGGGCCCTGGGAGTGAGTGCACAGGTGTGCTGGGATGGAGACTTCTAGGGCTCACGGTGTACAGAACACAGTCTAGATGACAGGAGCTGGAGGGTGAGGGCAGGGTGAGGGCAGGGTGCTTGGTGGGCGGGGACCTGGGTTTTACCCAGCACCTCCTCCCAGCCCCACAGACTCCTCATCCTTAATGGGCAATCACAGCTAGCAAGGGCCAGAGTAGGGTGTCCTGAAGAGAACTGAACAGTAGGGTGTCCTGAAGCACAGAACTCGGAGCAGGAGCTTCTGCTGAGATCTAACTGGGATTGCCGCCAGAAGTCAGAGCAGAGCCACTTCCCTCGTGTGCGGAAGTCACCGTTAAGTCAAAAAGAAAAGCATCACCGCCACACTTTCTAACACCCATCTGGAAACTTCAGGGCTCTCTCTTTCCATTTTACTTTGTGTAAATAAAGGAAACAGCCCTCTGGATCAGTCTGGGTCCCAGGAGGAAGCAACAGGTATGCTCAGCCCAAAGCTATAACTGACTTTAATGCTTAATGAAGGAACTGTGTCTTTTGGGTTTTCTTTGGGGGAATGTTTTTTGTTTTTTGTTTTTTTGTTTTAAGACAGGGTCTAGCTTTGCTGTCCAGGCTAGTCCAGCTCCCTGTAACTTCAAACTCCTGGGTTCAAGCAATCCTCCTGCCTCAGCTTTCTGAGTAGCTGGACTACAGGTGTCCAAGACTGTGCCAGGCCTAGGGGAGTCCTTCTAAAGGGGTGGGCAGGTTGAGGGAATCTGTAAGGAATGTAAGGCCCTCAGCCTCCTCCAGAAGTGGGACCAATCATCCACCATCTCAGCCTGAGTAGAGAAGGAGGGGAAGGGGTGCTGCTG
>NW_003852586.1:348527-354709 GCF_000181295.1 Otolemur garnettii
CCTGAGTGGAAAGGGAGGGAAGGGGCGCTGCTGGTGTCCAGTGACACCTGAGTGGAGAGGGAGGGAAGGGGTACTGCTGGTGTCCAGTGACACCTGAGTGGAAAGGGAGGGAAGGGGCGCTGCTGGTGTCCAGTGACGCCTGAGTGGAGAGGGAGGGAAGGGGTGCTGCTGGTGTCCAGTGACACCTGAGTGGAAAGGGAGGGAAGGGGCGCTGCTGGTGTCCAGTGACGCCTGAGTGGAGAAGGAGGGGAAGGGGCGCTGCTGGTGTCCAGTGACGCCTGAGTGGAGAGGGAGGGAAGGGGTGCTGCTGGTGTCTGGTGACAGTTGTTTCTCACTTGCTTGAAGCTTTTGCAATTATGGGAAAGCCACAATCAATCAAAGCAGACAATGGTTCAGCACACATTTATAATAAATATTAGGCTTTTTTCCAGCTACGTAACATCAAACACATCACTGGATTGCCTGGTAATAGCACAGGTCAAGTGATTATTGAAAGACATAATCGCACATTAAAAAATATGCTGCTCAAACAAAAGGGGGGAGAACAGTGTAATAATACCCCCAGAAATAAACTATATTCTGATTTACTTTTAAATTTTTTAAACATTGGATAAAAACAACAACCGAACCTCTCAATCAGCCAGTTTTCTATAAAGATGTTACAACAAATAAATGGATCCCTGCACAAGTGTTACGTTGGGGCAGAGGATATGCTTATACTTCAACAGGTTCATCAAACTTCTGGGTTCCTGACAAGGCCATAAAGTTAAGAGATGGTGCAGAAAAGACCCTGTCCCCAGGAGATCGATCCACAGACCTTGGACAAGCCATTCACACGAATGACTCTGAATCAAGCATGTACCGTGTTTACTTATATTAACAGTTCTATTAAGTTTGATGTTTCCAAATATCAGTTGTATCTTTTAAGAGCAAAGAAAGAAAACAAGACTCCATTATCCCGCAAGCCTCACAGTCTGAATGCCCTGGAAATGACATGGGGCCAGGTGAAGAAGTTTTGTAATGCTGCAGAGGATCTGGTGGCCCAGGCTAATTAACCATTAACCACACCCACCTTGTTCTTAACCACACCCACCTTGTTCTTGGCTATGATCTCACTCCTCACCACCCAAGGTAGGTAGGTGCCCAAACTTATGAATACTGGACTTATATTCCAAACCCTACTGAGAGGAGTCAGCTGGTTTGAACCAAATATTCCAATTTATGTGAATGAATCTTCCTGGCTCCCTGAACCCTATGACACTCATGGTCCTTTAAAACCAGAGTAGGAAGGAACAATAATTACTGATTACAGTACTGGTGTCAGTGGACCTCCTATTTGCTTTGACAGCCAGCCCCATTGTCTGATTTTTAAATTTCGGCACTGATCAGCATTGATGACGATTATACCATTATATCTCCTCAGATAAGCGTGAATTTGTTATCCAGTCAATCTATTGCTGGCACACCTGTGCAGGGCATCACCGTTCCTCCTGAGTCACCTCTTTGTCAAGTGCACAGGTTTTCTCACGTCAGGGAATGGGTGCATTGGACAAAGTGTAAAGGTGAAAGTGCATTTTCAGTAGCTAATACTTCCTATGGATTGGAGTCCTAGAGGCTTTGTGCACCCTCAGAAATCTTTGACACCTTTAAGATGGCGTAAAAATGCTACAACCATATCAGCCCCTTCTTCTAGCCATATAAACTGGGGTAATGGAGGCTTCGTCCCTCTTTTACCCAGTCTAATGAAATGTCCTAAACAAAATCACTTGTGGAAAATAGGGGCTGCACTCCGTCCTCTCCAAGCATGGACTGGAGGACTATATTATGACCAACAAAAAAAGAAGTACACTTAACTTTTACTAGAAATACAACCCGTCATGTTCAAGCTTGCTTGAGACTGCCTTTGGCATGGCTTAAAGGACCTATCTATTGGAATGAGTCTAGTGGAGAAATCAAATGTTTGCAAGCATGTACCATGTTCACTTGATTTAACTGTTCTATTAAGTGTGATGTTTCCAAAGAGCAGTTGTATCTTTTAAGAGAAAGAACAGGTGTTTGGCTGCCGGTGAAGCTTTTCTGTCCATGGGAGAGTCCCCAGCACTGTCCATCCTACAGATGATGGGCAAGAGAAGATCTTGTCCATCTTGTCTGTGCAGAGAAGATCCTGAAATGAATCAGATGCTTCATCGGAGTGTTGATAGCCATGATCCTGGGAATAATCACCATGACTGCTGCTGCTGCCATGGCAGGAGTTGCCCTGACAGAGAGCATTAAGACACAGGACTTTGTTACTGAATGGCACCAGCATTCAGAGCAGCTCTGGACGGCTCAGAGACAAATTGACACTGAAATCATAATGAGTTATCAGACTTAGAACAAGCTGTAGTTATGTTAGGAGATCAATTGTCTAGTTTGCAAAAACAAATCAGATTAGGATGTGATTGAAATACGACTAGTTTTTGTGTGACCCCTGTACCTTACAATGCTACCAAACTTCCATGGGAGAAAGTTAAAAAACATTTATTAAATCATAAGAATTTGACAAATGATATCTTATGTTTACAAAAGAAAGTGTGCAATATGTTCCAACATAAACTTGAACGTATTAATAGAGATTCTATTTGTAAAGAGATATCTGAAGGAATAGCTCAGTTAAATCCTTTACCAAAGTTAAATATTTACTTCTGCTGGATTGTTTGCTGTAGTGTTTATTATTTGTTTTGTTTTGTGTCTAGTTTGCAGACAAGTTCACCAAACCCATCAGGTGAATGGACGTCAAGCAGCTGTGTTTTCTGTTATTATGCATAATTTGTCTATAAAAGAAAAGGGAGAAATGTAGCCGAGCCACATTAAAAGCTGCTATTACTTTGTTCTTGATTGAGACTATCTCAAGCTCTACAAGAAGGGACATTCCTTTGAAGACCCTCCAGAGAGATTAGAAAAAACTAATCTATTGGGAGGCAGGCACTGAAAACAGAGCATGGTCAGGAATTCCTAGAAGAGACCTGAGTAGCAGTAAATCAAGATAAAGTTATTGTGCTGCTAAGTTAAAGATTACATCTGTCCTTTATAGATGAATACTTTGTTCTTTAAAGAAAAAAAAGATAAATAAGGTTCATGACTTTCCTGTAACTTTATTGTATTGTAAATTTAAGATTAGGTGTGTATGTGCAGAATGCTTTATTGTTAGGGTATATAAATTAGTAAGAAATAAACTAGGGTTGCTGCATGCCAGAGAGAGCTACAGCCACCCCCTCTTCCAAGACATTCTGACTGCTACTTTACCTCTGCGACTCCAGCCAGTTCAAACCATGCAACAGTGTTTAAAGGAGGCTTGGATAACATACTTACAGAGACAGGGCTACCTAAATATCTCGAGTGCAAGAAACAGCAGAAGGAATGTGTGCAACATACCTAAATAGCTGTGTATCTGAAGAACGCAGTGCCTAAGGGTAACAGAGATTACTTTATTTGGTAGCAGCTGGTTGATGATAGTTTTTTATTTAACATGATCAAAGTGAAGCTTGGAGACTATCAGTGTGACAGCAGTGCATCACAAGGGCAGAGTGAGTGCAGCAGAACTGTCAGTCAATTCTCAGAAGATCTGTGACAAGAGATGCCTAACGTGGCAATTAGTTGGCTGAGGGGAGTCACAACTGAAGGAAGCATTGATGATGTTTGGGATGTTTGAGCTTAGATTTGGAAAAAAGCAGTGCAATCAGCAGAAACCAAACTTCAGGAAGAAGAAAAATTTCAGAGCAGACGAGCTGCTCTCAGATACGTTTTTGACACCTCAGCACAGATGTGCAGATGAAGGAGTCTGGCAGGTACAGCCTAGGCGGGAGACTGTGCTGGAGACAGGTGCTCCCCCAGCCAGGAGCCGTTAGTTCCTGGACACACTGCAGCAGCCCTGCCCACCTGGCTGTACCATGTCTAGGACGTGGCAGGGACTGGTCCAGCCCCAGCTTCCCGTGCGCATGGCCTGCAGCTGAGAGGGAGGTGAGGCCAGACCCTCAGAGAGCTCTGTCTGGATCTGGGAGTCACAGAGATGTTCTGACCGATGCCATAATCATGCCCAGAAACAAAATCTTAGTAAATGGGAACATAACGGTGAATGGGGGGATATGAGGATGAAGGAAGAGTCACAGAAGGAATAGATACCAAAAAGGAAAGTGCAAAATAACCAATCTCATACAAGCCAAGGGAAGAGAAAATCTTCATGTTGTCAAGGTAAAGAGAATCATAATTTAAAATAAGGTAAAAAATGCAAACAGGTTATTGGAGTTGACAACAGCAGGTCTGTGGTGCTGAACCATTGGAGCAGAAACCACACAGCAAGAACCAGGGAGATAGTAGTTGGTGCTGGGCAAGGCATGAGCACAGGGCATGTATGAGCCACTTAAAAAGTTTGACAGGAATTGGGAAAAGAATTGTGTTTGACTCCACAGCAGTTCTGGATGTCCATAATTATTGAATTAAAATAGCTCATAAGCAGGTGGAGCGACTAGTGTCCTTCCTGCTGTTCCTCTGTTATCCACAGTCCCAGGCCATTCAGTGCCTACTCATACGGCATAACATCCTCAAACCTGCCCTGGTCACTGCTGAACCCTGGACTCATTTTTCACTCTGGATCGAGTCTCAGATTTGCATTTCATGTGTTATCCTCCAGGTCCCTTTGTTTGTTCTCCGTGCTCCAAGCTCAGGCCCCTTCCTAGTAACATGGATTCTATATTCCAAGCAAATGAATAGCTTCCTGTCTCTCACTGCCGGAACTTTGCTGACACACTTCTCTATACTTTTGCCTCATTTTGCAACTCTGCCTTCCCCATGAGACCCCTGACGTGACACCTCTTAGTCCCCAGCCTGCTGAATTGGCTTCTCAAACAGAAAGAAGCAAGAGCCCATGTAGTGAGCAGAGGCAGGAAGGCAGACACACGACGGAGACTTTCAAAGTTTCTAAATAAACAAAGAATCTGAATAGCTTCAGCTGTAACACTAGATCTGATGGATAGATTTGTGAATAGAATATAAAATGCCAAAACTGATATAAGAAAATACCTCTATAGAGAAGTTACAAACAGGTAAAAATCTCAGACCCAGAGGGTTTCAGGCGAGGTTTCCACAACACTTAAGGCACAGGTAACCCTACATTATACTAGCTCTTCTGTAATTTTAAACATAGTTAGGCAGGAAGTTGACTAATGGGTTTTAGGATGTTAGTGTAGCTTGATTCCAAAATTTCTTAAGGACTGTACAAGAAAAGAAAATGATAGGACCAGTTTGCTTATGAACAAAGATACAAAATCCTAAGTAACATATTAATCTAACAAAGCCAAAAGTGTACTGTAAAACAATGATTGAGTAAAGTTTATCCAGGAATTGCAGAAGTTATTGAATACCAGAAAATCAATGAATGTTAGCTGAATAGTTGTGTGATTTAGCCAACAATATGGAAAAGTATTTGACAAAATTTAATGCCTGTTTGTTACTGAAAAACTTAAAGTGGAACATTTCCTGAGACTCGGAACAGAAAACTTGGAAATTACACAATTTCATAAGGCTTATACGCCAAAATTCTAAACCAACATAAACAACCACCTATTAGATATATTAAAATAAATCAGCAAGTTCGATAAAAGCAATTTGAAAAATCTAAACCATTCCTCTAAACCAACTACAAAATAGGGCCTTATTCATGGTAGCAATGTGACCGGAATTAGCCTTGGAAGGGAGGCGGAGAGTTTCATGGAATGGATATTCCATGTGCATAGTTAGGTGACTGAGCAACTGCAGTGTCAACGTCAACTCTTCCAGAGATCCAGTCAAAGTTTTACCACTCTACTGACAGTTTCCAATTCTACTCCTTGCATTACAATAATACACACATTACGTATACAAGGTCAGACAGTAAGTTCATGAACTCAACCTGGAAAAAAAAATGCAAATGCCTCATTGCTGAATATCATTTTGGTTACCTTTCAAGTGCTCGCCTGGCCCTCAGGTGATGTAGTGTACTCAGCAGTGAGGTGCGCAGCAGTTTTTCTAGGTCAGAACTCTTATAAGTGTATGTGTGTGCCTGCGTGTGTGCCTGTGTGTATGTGGCTGTGTGTGTGCCCATGTGCCTGCATGTGTGTCTGCATCTCTGTGTGTCTCTGTGTGTGCCTGTGTGTGTGCCTGTGTGC
>NW_003852586.1:354914-359359 GCF_000181295.1 Otolemur garnettii
TGTGTGTGTTGCCACTTCTCCACCAGTCATTGGAGGATAGAAGTGTCTTCTCCATTTGTTAAATTCCTCACAGCACCTAAGGAGACCTTCTGTGACAGCTGCTTAGAGAGACACGTGTTGAAGAGAGGGAAGGAAAGAGACTAAGAAGGGACATTTTTTATTGCCAGAGACCTGTCCTAGGAAGGGTTCTTAAAATAGGTGAATAAAGTGGCAATCAAGATTGAAGAGCTTTTTGGTTCCTTTTCTTTGACTCTAGTTTTTAATATTATAACTCTGCCTAGCTGACTAAAATGTTAACAAAGACCTGCACATCTAGAATACATCTCACTGAATTTTAAAGAATTACTTTCCTGTTTCACACTGATTTCTAATTCAGTTCAGCTTTGTATTCTCGTGCACCAGTTATTTTCTTGTAATAAAAGGTTTTGTGAAATTGGTATATATCATTTAAAAAAATTATATAGATCTCTGTTCTTTCTCATCTTCACACAAAAAAATCACACACATCTGTTTTCTTTCTAAATTACTTTAGAAACTATTTTAAATAGCATATAAATCAGGTGATGAGTCTGGCAAATTACTAGCTTGTCTAACGTCCATATATTTCTTCAGTAGAAATAGAATAAGAATAGTCACCAACATTATTCGGTGTTATGAAGATGTGTCTATGCCATGAAAACCTTAAATCCCCAGGAGATTTATGAGCCCAGAGAGCCACCAATATTAGCGCTCAAAATTGACCTCAATAATAGATGAGGACAGAGAAAGGTTAAGTGACTTTCTTACAGTCACAAAGAGGTTGATGAAAGAAAATAAAATCAATCAATCAATCAGCTATTTATATCAACTGCCTATACCTTTCTACTCTCATCTTTACGCAGTTGTTCACGGTAGGGTAAATGTGAACAAATCGTACAGCAGAGTCAGACCTGTGAGGTCAGTGTTGTTTTCCTTTTTCTCACCAATTTCCCTGCATTGGAACCCTAGTTCCTCACTTAGAAACCTTCACTGAGTCTACATGGGCTTGTGACCACACATGTACCTTGGAAATTACGTACATTCATTCTCATATCAAGGCCTATCTGTCCATCATAAATGTCTTGGAAAAGTTAGGTCATGCATGTGCGTCCTGCCCAGTTCTAGACCACAGCTCATGAGAAGCATTTTATATGCCTTGCTTGCTTTAAGATAATGTTTTCCTTGTCATTTACATCTTATTCTTTTGAACAGGAAAAAAATATATCTCAATTTGTCTTTGACAAAGTTAATTTACAACATTTTTTTTTTTTTGAGACAGAGTCTCACTATGTTGCCCTCAGTAGAGTGCCGTGGAGTCACAGCTCACAGCAACCTCAAACACTTGGGCTTAAGCGATTTTCTTGCCTTAGCCTCCCAAGTAACTGGGACTACAGGCACCCACCACAACGCCCAGCTATTTTTTGTTGTGGTTGTCATTGTTGTTTAGCTGGTCTGGGGTGGGTTCAAACCCACCAGACTCAGTGTTATGTGGCTGGCACCGTAACCACTGTGTTACGGGTGCTGAGCCAATTTACAAAATTTTTTGAAAACCATTCTAAGTTATTTTGTAAATATAAATGTATTTTGTAAATATAAATATTTTAAATATATAAAAATAAATTGTATATAATAGGAATAATATATTTTATAAACATAATGAAACCTTCATAGCTGACCACCTGCCCACACCAACCAGTCAGGCACCACAGGGGCATGTGGCACAGTAGACCAGGTCCCTTATGGTGACCTCCTTTGTACGTGGGCCACTTTGTTACAGTCCCTCAGGTGGTTGACTCACACAAGTCTTACTGTGTAAATATTGTATGATACTTCATAAAATAAAAATGTTATGTGACTATATAAAGAAATATCAGACAGATAATTTATGTAAACCCTTACTTTGTGACTATAGGTCATGCTGAAGAATAATTATTTAGGTATATCCTAAAATTTGACATAGTAACGTTGCTACCAGTTCATTACAATCAAAGGGAAGGTGGTGTCGTCAGGAAGCCTCCGATTTCTGGCTCTGCCATCATTCCAGGGTGTCCCTCGGGGTGAATCACCTCATCTCCTGCTCTCTCCTTCCTCACCCTCCACACAAGGAGCAAGGCCAGGTGGTGCCCAAGGTCCTTTAGCCCCAAAAGTCCTGCTGATACTGGATTTTTAACACTGGATTTCCAGGCTCTTGGTCTCAACGATTCGATGAATGAATCGACGGACCATAAAATGAACAGTGAGGTTTTATTTACAGCTCAAAGAACCAAACCTCCCTGCAGGGCAGGATACAAGTGTTACAACTCTTATGAAAACAACTCTTACAAAGATCCAAGCCTCTTTGTAGAGCAGGATAGAAGTGCTACAGCTCTTACAAAGGACCAAGCCTCTTTGTAGAGCAGAGATCAGCAAAGGGACAAGCCTCTTTGTAAGGCAGGATCAACAGCAGAAGTGTTACAGCTACAGCTCTTACTAAGGACCAAGCCTCTTTGCAGGGCAGAGATCAGCAAAGGGCCAAGCCTCTTTGTAGAGCAGGATCAGCGGTAGAACTGTTACAACAACTACAAAGAGGCTTTGTAGGACAGGATCAGCACTAGAAGTGCCACAGCCCGCAGCTCTCGCTTCTTCTTCTTCTGGACGGTCTGCAATGGTCTGCTGAAGTCTTATTCTTCTGCTCTATCTTCCTAGAATGTCTGAGACGATCTGCCCCCAGGCTCTCTGCTCAGGGTCTTATATAGGTGTAATAGCTTAGCTGTGATTGGCCTATAAAATGGACCAATCAGGAGCAGGATTGAAAATGGACCAATCAGGGATGGGCACCAGTTTTCCCTTGATTGACAGGTCCTCCAGTGCAGCTCTACTGGCCTCTGGGGGAAGAAAGCTCCCCCGCTTGCCCCAACCTGCCGGTTTTTTTGCCGGCTGCTGCCACCAAGACAGAAGTGGCAGGTCCCCCAGGCCCTGCTCGGCTGAGCTGGCTGGGGTGCCACTTTTCCAGTATCATTGCCTCCCCTCAGGGCTTTCACAGATGTTCGAGCTGAGATCTCCTCCTTCCTCACATACTCCTAACTTACCCAAAGCTGTAACTCTAAGGACCTAACCACTTCTCAGGTGTCCTGGAGACACAGCCTAACAAATGTATAACCAGGGAGTTTAACACTAGGAACTACGGTCCTCGAATGCTCAGATGGCTGTGAAGTAACACTGGTCTCTTATCTCACCTGAACTGTGAGAATATTACAGCATTTCACCTCCAATTAGGGATGTAAAGCATAGAGATTAGACTGTACAGAGATGAGCCAGATGGAGGTCGCTGCATTCTCCAGAGCATTAGCCCAGGCAGCAACTGTGGGCAGGGTGGAGATGGGGAGAGTGCTGGGAGGTCTTCATGAGAAGGAATTTATAGGATTATGATAGAAAATGAGGAGTAGGAATGGGAAGGAATAACAAGTATAGTTAATACCATTTCCCTTCTTTCAGATATGCAAGTTAAATACTTATCAGCAAGTAAGTTGGAAAGAAAGTGTAGAGATCTTCAGAAATATCTAGTTGAAAACCTCAGACTGAGTTTAAACCAACGCCACAGGTGATTTTGATGTTTTCTGAAGTTTGAGAACCCTGGTTTTATACAATGTCACCGAAATTCCTTCCAAATGGTCCAAGGTCATTAAGGGGCCGAGAGGTAACAATTCCCAGAGCAGACTTATTTAGGCTTTCAAAGTCTTTATACAGAAATTTGTAAAGTCATATTAGCATGAACCAAGCATTTTAACTGCACATTATCAAACGTCCAGTAACTGCTTTGGCAAGAAGTCAAGTGCCAGTTAACCATTGTCAGAAACCGTTCTTACCAGGAAGAACTTTTCAGAAAAAGGTAAACTAGGGGAAGAATTGCATGATTCTAATCAAAATACCAAAATATAAGTGCCTGATTCTGTTTTCAGTAAGCACTGACTCACCGTCCACGGTGCCAGCTCCAGAATGCCGCAGGGTGGACCCAGGATTGGAGCTTGGAACTGATTAATGGCCCCCATTAAACTCGCAGTGGAGCAGTCTGTCGCTGGGTCACTAACTCTGCCCCCGAGATGCCGTCCTCCCTCCTGAGAGGGCAAGTAAGACCCCATCAATAAGACTGTCCCTCTCCCAACTCCACGTGCAGACGTCTTATAACTAATAACTTACAACAAAAAGAGTCCACTTTTCCCCAGCATCATAGGGATTGAAAAGGTTTAAAATATCCTTAAACTTAAGAAGGAAGGAAAAAATATACATTTGGTATAGGAGAATTTATTGACATTTTAGGGATAATGGTGGTAAAATATATATCCTAAAAGATCATCAGGAAAAGTAAAAATGAAAGTATATTTCTGAACGGTTGACTCCAGCTGTTTTCACTTAGGCTTCTGTGGAGTTGCTGTTGCACACGTGACAGG
>NW_003852586.1:359509-369138 GCF_000181295.1 Otolemur garnettii
CGCCTCCTCTGCATGTGGGACAGGCGTTTCCTCTGCACACTGGTCAGGCGCCTCCTCTGCAAGCCGGAACGGTGCAGCCTCTGCATGCCTCATGGGCACTTCCTCTGCACACGGGATGGGCACCTACTCTGCACACGGGACTGGTGCCTCCTCTGCGCGCGGGACAGGTGCCTCTTCTGCACACATGACTGGCGCTTCCTCTGCACGCTGGACGGGCTCCTCCTCTGCAAGTGGGACGGGTGCTGCCTCTACATGCCTCACGGGCACTTCCTGGGCACGCTGGACGGGTGCCTCCTCTGCACTTGTGACTGTCGCTTCCTCTGCACACTGCTGCTTCATAGTAGGAGTGAGCAGGCCAGGCAAATGCTGTGAACTGCACTCAGTGGTCAGTAGCTAACATCCCCTTCCGCAGAGGAAAAACCCTGGTTTGGTGATTCACCAGTTCCTAGATTAAATGTGTTGTCACTGAGGAGCCGGGCTGCAGGGTACAGCAGGCGCTGTCCTGAGCCAAGAGCACCAGCTCCAGCCTTGGAACACGCAGCAAGGAGGCTCGCTCAGAAACAAAGGGTGGGAGAGCTAACCAGGGATCCCAGTTGTGAGAAACGCTGTGTCCCTTTATTGATTACTGTACCTTCCTCTTTTAGAGGTTTGCCGAACATATTAGCCCAATAAAAACAGTAGAACACGCTTTATAATTCTTAACCTGTGCTTTCCAGGAGACTTGGCCACACTGGCAGCGGGACGATCTGTAATCTGCTCCTGGAGAGCTGGAAAGTTGCTGCGTCTGACTGTGAAGGGCTGACACCTTCCTGACCAGCAAAGGCAGGCGCGCCTCAACACCGCCAGAACGCTGACGTTTCCAAGAGGTCCCACACCCTAAAACGTACGTCAGAGTTGCTCCAGACACCACACCTGTCAGTCATCAATATTTGTTTTCATCACCATTTACATAACTATTTCTAAGACATTTAGAGAATAGTCAGATTTCATCGTTTTGTGTGAATTACATAAATCATTTGTTTCCTTTTCCTGAAATCGTTCTTGTTCAGTCATTTAAGGCTGATTAGGAGGAAAAACACTAAAAGTCAAATTAAACCAGCTACTTTATGTGATAGCAACTTCATAAAAATAACAGGTTAGACAGGCTTTGGAAACACTTAATTAGATATTATTGTTGGATCAGTTTTCAGACTTTCGCAGGGAAGTTGTAATAGATAAATTTACCCCCATATAACAAACAAAAATTGTAGAGAATTGTCTTACTTGATATAAAAAAACTGAGATTCAGGTCAATGAAGTAAGTTAGAAAATAAATAACAATTATTTCATGTTGCATATTTTTAGAATATATGTGATTCTAAAAAAGATCATGTTCTAATGAGTAACTAAGGTTCTAGAAAAATCCCAATGTGGTGAAGGACTCTAGAAAATGTGTACAGTAGAATCTCCATAGCTGACCCTCCCTACGCTGACCCCTCCCAATACTGACCCCTCCCTACACTGACCCCTCTCTACGCTGACCCCTCCCTACGCTGACCCCTCCCTACGCTGACCCCTCCCTACACTGACCCCTCCCTACACTGACCCCTCTCTACTCTGAGCCCTCCCTATGCTGACCCCTCCCTACACTGACCCCTCCCAATACTGACCCCTTCCTAGACTGACCCCTCCCTACGCTGACCCCTCTCTACGCTGACCCCTCCCTACGCTGACCCCTCCCTATGTTGACCCCTCCTATGCTGACCCCTCCCTATGCTGACCTCTCCCTACGCTGACCCCTCTCTATGCTGACCCCTCCCTACGCTGACCCCTCCCTACACTGACCCCTCCCTACAATAACCCCCTCCCTACACTGACTCCTCCCTACACTGACACTTCCTTACACTGAACACCTCAAGTTGGCCTAATTTTCATAGACTGGACATGTACCACATGTGCTCAATGGAAGACTGACCTCTATATGTTGACCACCTCTGTGAGTTGTGTCTTGATCACTTGGGCTGTGATATTGTGAGAGAAGCAGAGACCTATTGTGAAGAAAAGGAGGACAACATCCCTCAGAGAAGTCAAAGAAGCTGCATCCAGCTGGTTCAAAGGAGGGCAGTTAACATCTAAACGTCCAGGCTGATGATCCAAGAATTGCCAAGAAAGTTCACACAGAAAATGGGGTGGCAGATTTCCAAGAATGCAAGTGGTTGGCTCAGGAAATTTAAACAGGGACACAAAATCTTCCAGAAAGTCATGGGTGGTGAATCCAATGAAGTCCCAGTAGAAGTTTTCAAGTATTCATCACAAAGCTCCCAGCTCCTCCAGAGGCTTCCAAGATGATGACGCCTTTAACAGTGAAGAGTGTGGACTCTTTTTCAAGGTGATGTCTGACAGGGGCCTTGTCATGAAGGTGATAAATGTCAGAGTGGAAAACTGTCTAAAGAAGATTTCACAGTTCTGCTTTTTACTCGCTCAGCCAGAGAGAAACTAGAGCCCTCCTTGGTGACTGGAAAATCAGCAAAGCCACGTGCATTCAAGAACTTGAAGCCAAAGACCTCCCCATCACTTGGAGAACAATCAGGTGCTCGGGGATGACTGGTGCCCTATTTGAGGAGTGGGTAAGAGGTATCAATCAGGAAATGAAGAAGAAATGTTTTATTATACTGACAGTAGACAACTGTCCTGGCCACCTGCAAGTGCATCATCTCATAAACTTCACACAGAATTTTCTGCTTCTAAACATGACCTCAGAAATCCAACCTCTTGACCAAGGCATCATCAAAACATTTAAACTGTGCACCAAGCCCAGCTCCTGCAGTGGGCCATCACTAAGATTCACACTCCTGTGAGGCAACTTCATCTGCTGTGTCAGTCAGCACTCAGGATGCCATCCTCTGGATCAGTTCTGCTTGGAATAAAGTTTAGCCAGAAATGATACGGAACTGTTTCAGGAAAGCTGGATTCATCACAGCCCAAGAGCGCGATGTTTTGGCTCCATCAGACAGTCCATCTCCCCATGGCAGAATTCAAAGGAGTAGATTTTGAAGGTTTTGTGGCAATGGATAATGAGATGGCAACTTGTAATGAACCTGATCCAGAGCAATTTTCCAAGCAATACTGACCAACTACAAAGTGTGAAAGTGCATGAAGCAACTGCTGAAGTGGAAGAAGCAAGTGAGTGTGACACAGAAATCACAGAGGCTGAGGATGTCGGACATCTGATAATGCGGTTGAAGTCACTTGCTGTGGAAAAATGTCCAAGTAGGCTGAGTGGTGTAGCCAGCATTGAGAGTGCTTTCTCTGCTTGTGTTTGTAATAAGAATAAGACACAGACCAGGATTGACTCTTCCCAGAAAGAATGATTAAGCCATGAGAACACAGTAAACATATTGATTTTGTATAATACTATGCAGGAGTTTACCATGTTTTGATTACATGTGATCTGGTCTGATATTCTCTGGTGAACATCATGTAACAAAGCAAAGCGTGTGTGTGTCAGCACAGCAGTGACTCCTACGGGCCCCATCCAAGGCTGACTGGCTTGTTACAGTCCCTTAGATAGTTGATTTATAGAGGTTCTAGTGTATATATTTTATAGATATATAATGTGTATTATCCATGTTTATGATACAGACATATGTTTATACATGAAATGGATTTCATATACTATATAATTCCTTTCCCCTGAGTTTTGCCATGGGACCAAGATTCTAAAAGATATAGGCCTCTGGCACAGTAGCTCACACCTGTAATCCAACTGCTCTGGGACACCCAAGCAGGAGGATCGCTTGAGCTTAGGTGTTCAAGACGAGCCTAAGCAAAGCAATACTCCACTATACTAAAAAGAGAAAAATTAGCCAGCCATTATGGTAGGCACTTGTAGTCCCAGCTACTCAGGAGGCTGAGGCAGGAGGATCACTTGAGCCCAAGAGTTGGAGGTTGCTGCGAGCTAGGCTGAGGCCGCGGCACTCTAGTGGAACTCTGTCTCAAAAACAAAACAAAACAAAAAATACTCTAAAAGGTATGTATCCACAATTTATCTAAATATATTCATAAAAAAAAAATCTGCCTAGACTTTCTTTAAAAAAAATGAAGCTTTTTCATATATTTGATCTCTTTAGAAAACTGTCATAAATGCTATTTACAGAAATGGTAATAATTAAGTCCTTCTAAAAAAAAAAAAAGAAAGAAAAGGAAAGAAGAAAAAAAGGAAAGAATCACACATGACAACCGTTGTCTGAATAAAATTGTGGTTGCTCCCTTAAAAAATAATAATAATAATTAAGCCCTTCACACCAGAAGGTAAGGTTTCAAGAACAGCCTGTACAAATGCTAAAACTTGATGTTAACCAAAATGGTATTTGAATTTAATTCATTAAAAGGTTTACTAAGAACATGCCATGTCAGAGGCCCTGTGCTTGATGAGGGAGAAATGACCCTGAATACCAACAGTTCAACTCCACAAGAGCCTAAAGTGTTTTAAAATATTCTGACCACAGTTTTCCAAAAGGAACATAGTCTGTGAAATAAATATTTTCTATATAAAATTGGAGATCAAGTTAATAATCTAAAAATAATCCTGATTAAATTAGACACAACTCTACAAATGTGGCTTACTCAACACTAATGAGTTTAAGTCAGAGGATTAAATTATTGACTCCACTCAGTCAGTTTCTGTTAATTTATAGAACAAAATTACTACCTAAAATAGAATTTACCAAATATTGTTGTAAACTGCTGACCTCATTCATCTTGGTGATGACAGTTATTTCACTAAAATCTTTTAAAGCAATTGATTGTGGCCTTCTTAAGCTTTTTAAAAGGTTTATGTTACAAAATAGATGAATTCAGATTGAACAGCACTCATGCTTTCTGGCCATTTGTTTTTTCTTATCAAAGTGAAATTTGTTATTTATATCCTCTCTGGTTGCTAGGATAAAATGTTTCCTTAAGGTTGCCAATATCAAGTAGCAACAACAGCTGGTGAATCTAATTTGCATTTAAATGAACAATTCACAGCAATGTTCTTCAAGTCCCGGGATGATCTGGACATATCTGTTCTCTGTGCACAGAGGCAGTGGGAGCGCCTAGCTGGAAATGCCGGCAGCAGTGATGGGGTAGGGCTGTGAAGGGCCGCTGATGCCCCACCCCACCACTCTCGAGGAAACCATGACCCCCAAATCTGATACCTAAGCTTCACGCCAGCCCATCTCCTTCCAATCCTTTAAGCCGTGCAAGGATTAATTCCAGCAAGCCTCAAACTGGCCTGAGTTACATCACCAAATGAAACATCTACCAAAAATTCTTGATCCCTGGTCAAGGCGTGAAACATGATTAATAATGTATCTCTGTAACCCTGAGTCCCAGGAGTTAAGGGAAGCTTGTCCCAACTTCTTAGCACTGTTCACCGGACACAACTGATGATTTGCATCGGATCTTGGTGAGATCCCTGCAGGTCTCTGCCATTGGTGCTGGTTACACATCAAAAATAGTGTGACATGACCAGCAGGGCTCAAGATTCCATTTTAGTTACCTCAGTTCTGAGGTGTCCTGAACATATCAGAGGTTCTGGATATGAAAGAAAAATTGAATGCTTGCTTCAGCAGCACATATACTAAAATTGGAACAATACAGAGGAGATTAGCATGGCCCCTGCACAAGGATGACATGCAAATTCGTGAAGCGTTCCATATTTTTATACAAAATCTCCCAAAAAAAGAAAAGCCCTGGACCAGATGGTTTCACACCAGAATTCTATCAAACCTTCAAAGAGTGACTAGTTCCTATAATGCATAATCTATTCCAAAATAAAGAGAAGGAAGGAATCTTCCCCCAACATACTCTTTGAAGCAAATATCATCCTGATCCCCAAACCAGGAAAGGATCCAACAAAAAAAGAAAACTACAGACCAAAATAATGAATATGAATGCAAAAATATTCAACAAGATATTAGCAAACAGAATATAACAACACATTATAAAAGTTATATAGCATTATCAAGTGGGTTTTATCTCAGATACGCAAGGTTGGTTCAACACATGTAAACTCATAAATGTAATTCACCACATAAATAGAATCAAAAACAAAGACCATATGATTCTTTTAATTGATGTAAAAATGGCTTTTGATAATATCTAGCATCCTTTCATGATAAAAACACACAAGAAAATAGGCTTAGGTGGAACATTTCTTAAATCGAGCGAGGCCATCTACAGCAAACCCACAGCCAATATCATGTTGAATGGAGTAAAACTGAAAGCATTTCCACTCAGATCTGGAACTAGACAAGGGTGCACGCTGTCTCCACTGCTATTCAACATACTGCTAGAAATCCCAGCCATTGCAATCAGGCAGAGAAGGAGATTAAGGGTATTCAAATGGGGACAGAGGAGGTCAAATTCTTGCTCTTTGCATATGACATGATCTTATACCTGGAAACCCCATACACTCAACTACACAGCTCTTAGAAGTGATCAAGGAATATAGCAGCATCTCAGGTTACAAAATCAAAACCCACAAATCAGTAGCCTTTGTATATGCCAACAATCAACAAACCAAGAATAAAATCAAAGACTCTTTTCCCCTTACAGTAGTGCCAAAGATGAAATACCTGGAATATATCTACAGAGTTGAAAGATCTCTACAAAGACAACTATTAAACCTGGAATAGCAGAAGGTGGCAACAAATGGAAGAACATACCATGCTCATTGATGGGAAGAATCAACATCATTAAAATGTCCATACTACCCAAAGCAATCTATAGATTTAATGCAATTCCCATCAAAGTACCAATGTCATACTTTGAAGAAACTTGAAAAAATCATACTTCGATTCATACAGAACCAGACAAAAACCCAAATAGTAAATACAATTCTTAGAAATAAAAATAAATCTGAGGGCATCATGTTGTCAGACTTCAGGTTATATTACAAAATGATGGTACTGGCACAGAAATAGAGACACAGATCTATGGAATAGAGAATAGATACAGACACAGATCTATGGAATAGAGAATCTAGATACAGACCCAGGCACATATTATCATTTGATCTTTGATAAGCCTAACCCTGTGGGAGGAATGCCCACATAAAACTAGCTAAATGAAATGTGCTCTTTTAATTCCAGAAACTGAGCGAAAAGACTCGTAAGTATTGTGTGTTTCGTAGAAGCCTAGCTGCCTGGGAGAGCACGGCAGGGCCTGTGGGCAAGGTGGTAACAGCCTCCTGCATGGAACTCTGACCGTGCAGTCAGTCGGCCTGCCAGACAAGGGTTGACGGCCCATCTGTGCAGGAGACATGGCTCAAAGGTTGATGGAGTGAAAAACTCCATCATAAAAGCAAGTGGCTTCCAAAACCACAAGAAAATAGTCATTGAGCCTGTTTCTCAGAAACGTAATTGAGCCTGTTTCTCAGAAACGTAATTGAGTACATGGAAGAAAAAAGTTTTACTTCCCTGTTTGCCCCTCCTTTAACAATGGAAGTCAGATAACGCAGGGTTGCTTTAGGTCTTCAGAGGAATGGCTTGAGGCTAGTCTTAAGATGGTTATCTTACTTTCCCGGACTTTCTGTCTTTTCTATAGTCTAAGATAAGAATAGAGAATGTTAAGATTATTGATCAATGTGGTGTACGTGACTCGCTCACTATAAATGGTAGTCGAGAATAAAGATGATTTACTACAGGCCACCCAAAAGCTTATAGTCATTTCTTGCTTTCACATAATTCCAGGAGCGAGCTTGCACCCGCAGCCAAGCCGTCAGGCTCTACCCATGAGAAATTACCACCCAACATAACCCCCCAAAATAAAAAGAATTCACTGAAGAAAAGAATCTTTCTTTAACAAATGGTGCTGGGAGAACTCATTATCCACATGCAGAAGACTGAAACTGTACCCGCACCTCCTACCAACGACAAAAATTCATCCTCATTAGATAAAAGATTTAAATTTAAGACAGGATATAATAAAAATTCTAGAAGAGAGTATGGGGAAAACCCTTGAAAATATTGGCCTGGGGAAAAAACTTTATAAGGAAGACCCCTCTAGCAATTGCAGCAACACTAAAAATACCAAGATTTAATCAAGCTAAAAAGCTTCTGCACAGCTAAGGGTAACACAACCAAAGCAGACAGCTTTCAGAATGGGAGGTTTTTGCCTGTTATGAATCTGACAAAGGCCTGATAACTAGAACATACAGAGAACTCAAATTAAACCATAAGAAAAGAACAAACAACACCCTCTACAAGTGGGCAAGAGGCTTGAACAGAAATGTCTCTGAAGATGACAAACACATGAAAATGCTCATCATCTTCAATCATCAAGGAGATGCAAATCGAAACCATTCTAAGATATCACCTAGCCCCAGTGAGATTAGCCCACAAGGTCCCAAAACTACAGATGCTGGCATGGATGTGGAGATTGCAAACCAATACAGCTTTTATGGAAAGAAGTATGGAGAATCCTCGAGGATCTAAAAGTAGACCTTCCCTTTGATCCTGTAATCCCATTACTAGGTATCTACCCAGAAGAACAAAAATCATTTTACCACAAAGACATTTGTGAGACAAATCATTTTACTGCAGCCCAATTCATAATTGCCAAGTTACTGACACAGCCCAAATGCCCATCAACCTATGAATTGATCAAGACATTGTAGTATATGTATACCATGGAATACTATTCAGCCGTTTAAAAACATGCAGACTTTACATCTTTTATATTTACCTGGATGGAGTTGAAACACATTCTTCTTAGCAAAGTATCATTGCAAGAATGAAAAAATAAATATCCAATGTACTCAATACCAATAAGAACCCAATATATAAATAATTACAAGCTCATATGAGCAATAGAACACAGATATATTCTAGTATGGTGCAGGAGGAGGAGGGGAGAGGGGCAGGGGAAAGATGATTGGCAGGAGGAGGGAGGGCATGAGACGTGCATGTTTTAAGGGTATATACCACGCCCCCTGGGTGAGGGGCTCTTTTGTAACTGGAACTTTACCCTGGAAGTGAGAACGATATAATCTAAACATTTGTACTTTCATTTTAATTTGAAATAAAAAAGAAAAAGAAACCTTGCCTCTAGATGGCTCTTCCACAGGAAGGACAATGGAGCCTACACAGGCCACTTGGCTTTTCTTTGGAGACAGAGTCTCACTCTTTTGCCCTGCGTAGAGTGCTGTTGGATCCCAGTCCACAGCAACCTCCAACTCCTGGGCACAAGCTGTCCTCCAGCCTCAGCCTCCCCAGTAGCTAGGACTATAGGCACCCGCCACGTGCCCAACTATTTTTCTCTTTTTAGTAGAGATGGGGTCTCACTCTTGCTCAGGCTGGTCTGGAACTCCTGAGCTCAAGCTGTCCACCGGCCTCGGCCTCCCAGAGTGCTGGAACTACAAGTGTGAGCCACCACACCAGGCCCATACTGGTGTGTAGAGGATGCCAAGAGACAGACGACCTCTAAGCAAGATGATTTACAGCTGGGGATGGACTCTCAGGCAACTTGTCCACAGGAGCTCCTTATGGAGAAAGAGTCCATGCCTTCAGCACGCAGTCATTGTTAATTACTCCCTCACCTGTATTATTCTGTCTCAATAAAAGGCTGGTGAGGAGGTTGCTCGGGGCTACCCTGAAAGTAAGGGC
>NW_003852586.1:369356-373653 GCF_000181295.1 Otolemur garnettii
GACACTGGTGACTTTGGGACCTTATTTGAGACAGCTCTGGGCTCTGATACGTGTCTTTACTTAGTGCATTTGCTGTACTGTATCATTTTCTTACAAAACCATAAGCTTAAAAATACTGCCACTTGGGGTTCTGAGAAATCTTTAACAATTAAACTGTTTGCCCACCATTGTTCACGAATAGTCTCTTTTTAATGATCACCTTTGATAAGCACCTTTTAGGACCAGAAATTACTATGTGCTTATCAAAAAGCTGGAGATTACACAAAATTCATAAGGAACAAATTAAAGTTACTCATAATCTTACAACCAAGAAATTACTGTTCTTAATTTTTCCTGCAGACGTTCCCCTTGCTTTACTGAGATCAGGTGCTCATGATAATTTTGCAGCTTGCTTTTCTTCAGGTGATTTGATAACAACATGACTCTTAGTAAATTGCCACTTTTCTGATAACGTACTACTTCATCGATGCTTATCTTATTATCACAAAAAGATTTATATTGTTGAAAATTCAGTTTATTTTTCTCTTTCTTCTCTATAAACACTTGTGCAAATCCACTGTGCAAAAACTGTTTATTGTATTTCATCCATATTCTGAAGATGGATCCCTACAATTAGATTATAAACAAAAAAATGTAAACAGTTTTAAAAACAATATTATATTTCTACTAATTTCCAAAAAGTTGATATGTGTGTTTTAACTTATGAAAAACAGAGAAATACTTTACCAATACAGTCATACCTTTTGGAAATACTTAGCCCTTTTCTATCATATTTATTGAAATAATTTTTTTCTTTTTTTTTTTTGGCTGGGGCCAGGTTTGAACTCACTTCCTCCGGTATATGGGGCTGGTGCCCTACTCCTTTGAGCCACAGGCACAGCCCTATTGAAATAATTTTTGTTTGCCTTTTAATTTATAAATTTGGCTTCTTTTAGTATAATAGAATCTGTTCTCGTTTTCTTTTTGATTTTTTTTTTTTGCAGTTATTTTTTTTTGGTGGGGGCTGGGTTTGAACCTGCCACTTCCAGCATATGGGGCCAGCGCCCTACTCCTTTGAGCCACAGGCGCTGCCAAAATCTTTCTGATTTTTTTGTACTACTTTTACATCTGGAAAATTTTTCTTCATACAGACCTTTGACAGCATATTAATTTTTTTTTCATCTAGACTTTTTACAATCTGATTTTTAAAATTTAACTATATAAACATTTTTGTTGAGGCTCCTCAAATTACACCCTTATTTTTTCTAGTACCATTTATTAAAAATCTTTACTACATGTTACCATATGGGTCATATATATTACAGGAAAATAAATCTTCCCCAGATTTCTCACTTGCCCTACAAAGTCCTGGCCTCCAGGGCAAGGGCACTGATATACTATAAAATAAGAACTATTTACTATTTTTACTTTCACCAGAAAAAAAATTGCCTGTTTGAGTATTAGCTCTTCAGCCATTTCTCTCCTTAATGGTGGAGCTAATTGCTCTCATTCAAGGGTAATAAACCCTGGGAGGGGAATGGCTGCCTTTCAGAACTGGAATGTGAGTTAAGGGACTGCAAAGCTCAGACCACTGACAGGCCGGGTCTGTTGTCTCCCTGTGTAGTTACACTTCCAAAGAGACAATTCTGGGTTGCAAACTTAGAGAAGTCTCATCTTACCCTGAAGACACTTATTTGTGTTCCAAAGATAAGAAGAACCCAGGATCTTTCCCCTTCTGCCAGAAGAGGGTCAGATCTCCTCCTCCTACACGTGGGTCACTACAAAAATTTTGAGACAGACTGTGTTATGGTTTCACTTCCAGGAAACACAGTTGACAGCGTCCTTTCTGATTCACCCGCAGGTTTCAACTCTCTCGGCTTACTGGCATTGCAGTCAGGCTTCATTTGTTTCCGTCTACATGGATTTTATGTTTCTTGATTTTGTGTATCTCAAAACTTTCAAATGACAAATGTATAAGGGGCTGGGCCGAAAACCTGCACTGTGACCCTTGGGCAGCTTATGTGTCTGAAAGTGACACAGCGCTCAAAGAACAACGGTGACTCATCAGAAAATTAAACAAAGCCAGGCTGAAGGAACTTGAACTGGCCAAATCAGGGATAAGTTGAAGGTCAGAATAAATAGCAAGTGATAGATATTAACCTACTAAATGAAGTAGGGGCGATGAGCCCACATTAGTATAGGCAAGTGAACAGACAGACAGATTAAGACTATGCTAAGGAAGGAGATTTCACCTCACCTCAAAATATTTTCCCTTCCCCTCCAATACTTATTAACTACAAAGGGAAAAACGCCACTTGGCAGTCAATGACCCTAGTGGATGCTGTCTATTCAAGTGACTAAAATGAACACCAGCAGCAGGGCAGAATGAAATTGTGGCCCACCTGATGAAATGTGAGAGCAGAATACAGCGTCACTTTCGAGGTGTTTATGCCCAAGATACACAACCTGCAACGAAAGGCACAGAGTGTCTCACAAGCCGCATGGTGGTCTCTGCTGGACACAGCTGGCCCGCAACCTCCAAAGTAATAGGCTCATTATTTAGGAGAGATTGAAGCTGCCCCAGACTGAAGGAGATGACCACAGGACAACTGATGGCACTGTGGGGCGCTGAGCTGCACCCGTGCTGGGAACTGCATGTGGTCTGAGGAGGAGACGGGTGAGGTGCCGGGACCACCACCTCTGCTGCAGGAGACACAGGGGTGCTCTGTGTTCAGGGTGACCAACCGTGATGTCAGCAACCTTATTCAAAAATAAGGTCAGGAAAGAAGTTCTGTGGATCTGAGCATTCTGAAGGTTGGGATTTTTCTTCTAAATAAAGAAAACAACAACAATAATATCACAGTGACATGTCTGCTCAACTCCCAGAGCTCAGCTTGAGCCCAAGTGGGATCCAGGAGGAGCTTCATTCTTCAAACCCCAGGGAAACCTCAGCAGCCACCAGAAACCATATTCACTCCTATTCTTGATTTCAGTCTTCCAGCCAATTACTGATCACATAACTCCTGCTAAAGCCGATGAAAGAACACGAGAAACACATTTGTGAAAAAATAAGCTTGAGGTTCCTGAGCTGGCTACAGTGAGGGAGGTCGTCCCTGGGGACATGGGGCAGTGGGAAGAGGGGAGGGAGGGCTTCCTCCGGGGTCTGAGCTGATGCTGGGCGATTCTGGGGAAGAAGAGGCACGGGAGCAGGGCCAGTGTGGACTGGAAGCTCTCGGGAAGCAGGAAAGTTCAGTGATCGGACTCTCACCCCTTTGACTGCAAGGCAGGAAGAAGCAAGCAGCTTCTAGACTGGGGCAGGCCCAGCACTGCAATCACCCGGCGAGTCGGGGGGCTGTCATTTCTGTGCTCACGTGGTGGCCTTGTCTGTGGCTACTTCCCTGCATTGTTGGGCTTCTTTTCAGAACACTGTGGCCTAGTTGTCCTCAGGACCATTTTTTAGTTCCTCACCAGAAGAGGAGGGAGAGATGGAAAGTGGCAGAAGAGGCGGCGGAGGGGGGGTGCCTGGGACGTGGTCGCTGTGCCTCTGTTATTAAGGGAGGGGTCGGACGTTGAGAAGAAAACATGGAACCAAGACAATTATAATATAATATACTAACCGCTGCCGATTCTAAGGACTCCTGGAAGGGTTTTACGTGGGCTGAGCATTTTTAATTCTCAAAGACACACAGGAAATTAGCTCCCGTGTGCATGATTATCCCTGTTTCACACATGAGAACACTGAGGGACAGACGGTGATTTCCCCGACGTCCCCCATAGTAAATCCCAGGGCCAGAACCTCTAAGTGACCCACGGCGGCTAGCAGGTGTCAGTGACACTGACTGAAGTGGCTCTCCGTAAAGCATCACCTGGACACCGGGGATAACTGCCGGGACGAGACCCAGCACCCTCCAAACCACCCCGGAAGGCTCTCCCAAACACTGGCCGTGTTCCTCAATCTGCCGCATCCCCACATTTTCAAAGTCGGAAAACCCTACAATATAAATATTCTCCTGTTGAGAAAAAAATAGGGATACTTTAAAATACAAATATTCTCCTTCGACACCTGAGGCAATTAATTCTTACACAGTTAAATACTTTCCTAAGACCTGGCGACCCCTGCGGCACCTTCCTTTATATAAATAGACTCACGGCAGCAGCATCTGTGGGGACTTCCCACGGCTGACAGACATCTGACTGACTCCAGCACTGAGGCTTTCCGTGCTTCTCCACAGGATACCCAGTACTGCGCGACTCAGAAGGAAGGGACATTTATTTCTTACAGTCCTGGAGGCTGGGGGTCCACACCAAGGGCCCTCGC
>NW_003852586.1:373774-381671 GCF_000181295.1 Otolemur garnettii
CTCCTTCCTCACCACCTTCTGGAGGTCCCACCTCTCCACCCAGCCACAGAGGGGATTACATTTCCAACACATGAATTTCTGGTGACACGTTCAAACACAGGAGGCCCCACATGAGGCAGAGGGCTCATCCAAGAAGCCTGAGGAGGTGCGGGCTCCGAGCATCCCACAGGGCACGCCAGCCGCGGGCAACAGGCACCCCACTCACCCTGAATGGTCTAAGTGCACAGTTTACGCCTACATCAAAACATCACATTACCCTACTAAGATATTCAACTATTAAGTATCCATAATAAACTTTTTCAAAAGATACTACAGAGAGTATTGGGAAGACGGGTTGTGTCCGTTTTGCTCTCTATTTATCTCCACCCGTGGTCCCTCCAGGTCTGTATGTCTCAGACTCAGCTTGGGATCTGAGGTTATTTTTTGTGGGAATTTTATACCCATCCATTTGTATTTTGATGGAAAATGTGTGTATACTATGAATCATTTGGGTCACTAAAATGCCAGTTTCAAAGGACAACGTGGATCTAAAACCCATAAAAACAAACTTTAGTCAATCCCTATGCACTTAAAATAATCACCTCTGTAGCAGCTGTGTAGCCTATGGCTAGGAGTGAGAGTTATAGGAAATACCTGTAATGGAACACCTTGGTGAAAGGGCGTGGAGAGAGAGTTGGTTCTAACAAGCATGAGAGAGCTCCCAGGATGAGAGCCTTGGTGAATTGGCAGTCTGTACACCTGTGGTGGTGAGAGGCCCAAGCTCAGCCTTATATCAGGCTGGAGGAGAAGGCAGTGGGGAGCATGCGCATTCTATCACAGTCCCTGCTTACTCTGACTCTGTCTCCTGTCCTGCCTGCCGACCGCCAGCATGGCATCTCTCTGCTGAAGATTACCAAGCTCTGCTAAAGACTAAGATCTATCTTTCTAAGAAGACTGCTTTACTCTCTCTAAGACTCTCTCTCTCTCTCTCTCTCCAGCTAAAGCAGATAGCCCTCAAGCACCTAAGAGAAACTGTTCCTGAGCAAGGTAGCTTAGTGGTCCGTGTCCAGAACCTACCTAAGCCGGGCCCAAGACCTGGCCTGTCCCGGGCCCTGACAAGTGGTGTCAGAAGCAGATCCTGACATACCTCTTCAATCAAATTTATAATAACTGCAGAAAATCTTCAAATGCACAGCATTCATCTAAATCATCACTTTAGCATTATTCTATCTTCAAATATGGCATATATCTTCTAAGCGGCAAGAGAAACTGAATTCAAGTTAAGCAACCAGTGGACATTTTTGGCACATGTAACTATAAAAAATACTGAAAATATGACCGTTTCTCTGTGTCTCTGTCTATCTTCTCTCTCTCTCTCTTCCTCTCTCTCTATCCCTCCCTCATTTCTCCCAGGCTTTGCTGGGTCTCATTTGTTCTCACAACACATGCATGGAGAAAAATGCCCAAAAATCTGAGTTTGTTCAAGAGCAAAGGAAGAATTTATTTCAGCTTTCAAATACTACATTCTTAATAAACATCTTAACTAACCCAAATTTGGTCACATGTCTGCCTTTGGGCCAGTACTGAGGCAAAGAGACTGGCACGAGAGCTGGTCATGCCCTGTGTCCAGGGCTTTGTCCCCAGTGTAGTGACACCAGTGCCACCTAACACATTCTGCAGGGGAGGGGGGGGCAGGGTGGGCCGCAGCCAGTCCCAGCTTCCTGGAGTTGACAACGTGTATCTTGACCCAGTTCTAGAGGTGGGATGTTTACACAACAGACACCAGCACATGCTACAGACCTGGGATTTTTTTCTTTCATCTGCCTGAGAGTAGGTTGCTAAATACCCACCAGAAATTCCTCCATCGGAGCATTTTAGCTGGGGCCAGAGTTAGAGAGACAGAAGGGTATGGGCGGGACATGACTACACGGTAAAAAGACTCTGTTCTCTCTGGGTGCAGCTGATAAGTCATATCTATAAAATTAGCACATTTTTCAACCTTCACAATGACTTTTTATGACGACGATGCTGAGATAAAAGAGGTCTTTCGAAACGTCCACCTGTTCAGCCCATGTAGAGCAGAGTTTTGAAATTGTTCTTTACATAGCATCTGCCCATCCCATCAGGTTCAAGGGCAGGAAAACAATGTTCCCAGGAAATAACGTGCTCTCAGAAAAGAAAAATAATCCATCCATGTTCAGATAATTTTGTAAAAACATTACCTATATGCCATGGTATCTCACTTGGAATGTATTCAGAATCAGTCTTTCCACAGGCCGTTTCTGGCATGATAACAGTTTGGGTACTCCTTTGCCAAGAAAATCATCGAGCCGTGATACATGACACTTACGGTAACTAAAGAGATATATTTTGATAAGTACTTTCAAAATTTTTTCAAACGCCCACATGCTATACAACGGAACTCATTTTTACGAATGTTATTTGAACACTGGCTTCATCTTAACACAAGACTGAAAGTGAGCAAGATTCAGTGACTGTATGCTGACGGTTCTGAGATTTGCTCAAAGGCTTTCACAGAACGGTGCGTGGTCATGGGCAGGGCTGCATAACCGATGATCCCACCTTACCAGTCAGATAATGTGCCTTCTCTTTTTGTCTCAAAAGATTCTTTTTTTTTTGGAGAAGCTTCCTTTTGTCAAATTTAGTTGTAAAGTTACTTTTGAGTAATTATTAATAATAGCGATGTATTTGCCTGTCATATTAACACATCTAACATTTATTGAACATTTGCTAACTTGCCAAACACAGTGCTGAGTCCTTTCCCTTCATTAATCACTTCATCCAACAACAGCCCCATGAGACAGAGCATCTCACCTCCCTTTAACTATGAGGACTCAGGCATGACACGGGTATCGTTCTCACAAAGCCTGGTGTGTGACACCTAAATCCTCGCCCTCGGCTGCCTAAATCCGGCAGCTGCCATGCCCCACACTAAGGGGCTCTGACACGCCTGTTTCTGCCCAGTTCCAACACGCAATGTTTCTCTTATTTTTCTCTTTCACAGAAGATGATACCATACTCAAAGAATTTAAAAAATATGTTCAAATTTCAAAAGGCAGAGGGGGGAATCCGCCTGACTCTTCTTACTGGACTATGCACCTGTCAGCAGACTCAAATTATAAGGTGTTATAAGTTTTGTTTTTATAGATTTTGAAAGAACAGCCCTAAATGATTCATGTGATAATGTTGGGCTATATTAAAAAACGGTGTTTTTTGAGATTCTCAGTTCCGCCACATTTGGGGGTAACGGCAGTACACAGGAGAGTAGACCCCAGAGGTCGCAGCGGGAGCCTGTGCTTTAGAAGGAGAGACTCAATACCAGCCACTAGGAACAAAAGAGGTGAATTAATAAATCAAGAAGGAACTGTGCCAACCAGCCAGAACTCAGAAAAAAGAAAGCTGAAACAAGGAGGGAAGACAGACAGGATCTAAAGTCATTTGTGTTCTTTGATCACAAGGGTGAGATCTAGAACAGATTGGGCTGTGTTAGAAGTCTGTCAAAGCCACACCCTGTCACCCTTGAGGTCAGGCTTTGCTTCATGGAGACGCATTCTCAGAAACGCGCCCTTAGATGATCTCATGGCTTTGCAAACATCCTAGATTTACTTACACAAACCTGGACAGGGCGCAGCCGAGCTCCTGGGCCGTGGGCCTGTATGGCACACTGCTGTGCTGGGAACCACAGACAGGTATGAGGTGACGTAAGTGTGATAAATATCCAGAGGCCAAGGCACCTGTGCAGGGCACACACCATGAGTGGGGCCTGCAGGGCTGGAAGGTGCTGTGGGTGAGTAAGTGTGAGGGAAGGGAAGGCCTGGGGCAGGTATCAGTGAACACTGCTTCAGACTTAGCCAGAGACTTCCAAGTTTATAACAAGTCTTTGCTCCCTTCAGTAATAAATTAACTTTACCTTACTATAACGTTACTTTATAAACTTTTAAATCTTTTAAACTTGACTCTTTTATAATACAGTGTAAAACACACACAGCTGTACAAATTACCTCCTCATATCTGTTTAAGCTTTAGTCCATTTGACTCTTTTTTTTTTTTTTTTGGCCGGGGCTGGATTTGAACCCTCCACCTCCGGCATATGGGGGGTGGCAGTCTACTCCTCTGAGTCACAGACTTCAGTTAAAAACAAAGACACAAGGACACACATTAATCTGGGCCTGAACAGAGTTCAAGTCGTCAATACACGGCCTTCCCCCACCCTCCACATCTTGTCCCCAGGAAGGTCTTTATGGGCAGCCGCTCATGCACGGAGCTGCCACGGCCGAGGCCACAGCCTCCTTCTGGGGCTCCTGAGGGACCCACCTGGGGCTGCTTCACAGTTAACAGGTGCGAGAGCACTGTTTTAACAGGTGCGAGAGCACTCTAAAATAACGATAGGAACTACAGCGTAGTGAGCTTGTACAGTGACTCCGCTGTCCGCGGCCACCATCGAGCAGTCTGTACCGTGGGTCACTGTGCGCATGCCCTGTACATGGCAGGCAGCAAGAGGGCTGTCCCACCAGCTTCACACAGACACGTGAGCAGCATGCTGCGCCACACATCACTGCCATGACGTCACTGCACCACACGTCACTACCATGACATCACTATCATCACGTCACTGCCATGATGTCATTATCACACGTCACTGTGCTACACGTCACTGTGCTACACGTCACTGAGCTACACGTCACTGCCACAACGTCACCATTCCAGCACATCACTAGGCAACAGAAATGTTACACCGTAACTTCTGGCCAGCTGCTGAGCAGACACCATTCCTGTACATGACTATAATTAAAAGTCTCTTCTGAAGCAAGGCCAGCAGCATTAAACAGTGGAGAAACCCAGTGATAAAAACAACTCTGAATCTAACATGAATGTCTGTTTAAATCTCTTTCCTGCCAGACTGATAGCCCGGTAAGGGCAGGGATGAGAGGTACTTCAGCCAGAAATTTTTATTAAGCATAGATCATGATACCTGGCCATAGTAAGTATTCAATAAATAAATGCGGAGTATATTTTGATTAAACTCCCCCATGCATAGCTTCTTCAGAGAAGAAGCAGCTTCTTCTTTATCACACTGTTTTATCTTTTGCAACCTTTTCCTGTATGTTAAGGGTATGTTAAAATATAAACTAATATGAAAAATTGTGAACTTTGAATTTTAATACAATAACAAATTTCTGTCATCTCTTAAAATAATTGGAATAACCTAGAATCACCGTAAGCCTGGGAAATCACGACTCCACATAGTTATGCCAGGCGGGTTTCAATACCCTCTTACAACACTTCTTTTTAATCCTCAAAATGAGGATTTTTGTCAGCCTTGTGAATACTGTGCACGTGAACAAATGTACTCTGGACAAACAAATCTGACTGATCCTGGCCAGGGAGCAAAGGGGTCTAGGCCTGAATAGTCTGCACAGTCACTCGCAGCATGTCCGTCACTGAGGACGTACCGACTCCGTGAGAGGTGCTTCTGCTAAATGTATTAATTCTTAGTCATCAGAGTCTGATCTGGGCTCAGGCTCAGCAGGTTAATTTCTAGCCTATGGGAATAAAGTCATGGTAATTTTCTGATCATTTAAAGGAAAAGAAATCAACAAAGATGAAAGGAAAGCCCTACGCCAAGAGGCTACGAAGCTGAGTATTTCCTGCCTCTCTCGCCAGTGACCACCATCAGGGCAGGGGTGAGTTGTACAAGGCGCCATCTCCCTGATAGTCGAGAGTGGGCAGGTTCTCAGAGCACATAGTTGACTATTTAGAAAAACGTCACCAGAACAAGGCTAATTAAACCTTTGCTGTTCATCACGGTCCAGCTCTGGCTGCCCTAGTTCCTGGAAGCAACGTCTTGGGCTCTGTTTCATAGCAAAGAAAATACAGGCGACTTTGGAGCAAACAGTTATCAGAAAGGAATACTCCAGTGGGAACTTGGTTTTTTAGAAAGTGGTAATTGATAGCCTTCCTTCCATTTGGTTTCTTGTGCTGGAATGGCTGTGCTCTGTCCCGTTACCATCTGGGCTCAAAACACACATTCATCAGATGTCTCTAAGCCTCCCAGGGGCATTTTGCTGGATACTGGTTCCAGCCCATGAGATACCCAGTCCGCTTGGAGAGAGACACAGTGGTAAGTGCTGAGAAAAGATGGCGAGGACTGAGTAAGGCACTGTGAAGCCCTGTGTCTGGGGAGGCAGGAGGCTTCTGGGGGCGGCCACCACCCACCACGTCTCTGAGCTGAGGTAGGACTTTGCCAAGATTAGGAATGCCCAGTCAAACCTGGGGCATAGTTTCTTTTTGGAACTTCACTATAGGGGTTTTTTCCAACAAACTTTAAAATTTTAGATTTACAAAAGAGAAGTCACAAATAATAAAGGGGGATCCCCTACAGTTCCCCTACAGTTAAGAAATCACATGACCCTGGTACATTTGTCAAACCTAACAAATTAACATTTACTAATAAGTAAACAGATGTTATTGGCATTTCACCGACTTCCCTGCCGATGTTTGTCTTTTCTTGTTTTTTTTTCCAGGATCACGTTCAGGATGCCACTTGCATTTAAAGTCACCTCTCCTTCATCCCCTCCAGCCTGTGACAGTTCTCACCTCTTGTTCTCCTCAACCCTGACAGTCTTGAAGTACGCTGGCCAGGTGGTACCTTGATCCATCTGGGCCACACAGAATGCCTTAGACTGTGTATTTCTGAACATCAGGAATCGAGTCCTCACAGTTCCTGAGGCCGGGAAGTCAGAGATCACGGCACCAGCAGGTCAGGGAAGTCAGAGATCACGGCACCAGCAGGTCAGGTGTTCCGTGAGGCCTGCTTTCTGCCTCCTAGACAGCACTGATGCTGCAGCCTCTCAAGGAGGGAAGAGTGAACAGCCCCCAGGCCTCGTGTGCACAGCCACTGACCTCGTTCAGGACCTCCCAGGGCCCCCTCTAGATACCATTACACTGGAGGTTGTGTTTCAATAATATGAATTTGGGGAGGAGGCAGACATTAAACTAGAATAAGTGGAGTGTAAAACATGGGGGCAGGACACAGTTATTAGAGAGACTTTACCTAATGAACGCAAGCAGCGTAACCTGCTTTTTTGTACCTTCAATGAATCCCCAACAATAAAAAAAGAAAACAGAAAACTTAACTTCCTGAGACCTCCAAATGCTCCACTTATGTAAAAGCCCAAGCCAGTTTCTCCAACTTGATTTGAACTGACCAATGAGAAAGTTTCCATAGGCCGGAACTCTATGCCTCGGGATAAAAAGAAGAGGACATCGGAGCAGGTTGGGGATGGTGCCCATGTTGAATTCTTCTCTGCCATGCTCTGCCTCCTGGAATAAACCTCTTCCTCTTTTAAACAGGTGTTTGGGTGTTCTTTCTCTCCACTGGGCCTGGTCTTCCTACAGCAGCAGCCACCCAGGTTCTGTGAGGCCAGGCGCTGCAGCGTCAGGGATGGGGACTGGCACCATGTCGCTGTGACCTGGGCCCCAGGCCAGCAGGAGCAGCGGCAATGACCCCATTCCCCAGGGAAGAAACGCCACTCAACCCCTGGGGTGAGGGGTTTCCAGTTCCTGCGGGTGGGGCCTTTGCACTTTGTGTTAGAGGGAGGACCTGGAGCCCAAGGCACTACAGTGGTGCATCTGGGTCTGGACCATTATCCCAGGAGGACACTGAGTCAGCTGTGGCTCCGGGGGTGCCTCACCCCAGTCAACCCAAGCCCGGAGCCCAGGCAAGAGATGACTTCACCTGCAGGCCAGAGGGTTTGGGAGCAGCTATTCATAGTGCGGGAGGCCTGAAATCCTGAGGGGTATAATTGTCATTGTAATTCAAAGACCAAGGTCCCCTGAGACAGGGAACTTTAGCTTGGCCCTCAGTAGCATCAGCAATGGGGTGGGCAACAGAGTG